>NC_049216.1:22056435-22359435 GCF_013347855.1 Anguilla anguilla | reverse complement strand
TGAGCATGGGTTTGCCTAACAGTTTCCAACCCAAGCAAGGCAGAACTGATTCTTATCTCTGGATGTGAATGTACTCACTATTTCTCCCCATATTTTTCTTGACTGTTCTCTAAAGCTGTCCTCTACTGTATATCAAAAGGCCCCATCCCCTATTATTTTATTATTATCTATTATGTTTTATTTTATTATTGTTGTCACTGTCAGTGTTTCTATTGTCCTTCTACTGCCCCTGTATATTATGTAGTATTGTTCCAGAATATTCTAACTTGGCTGTCCTTGTATTGTTACAGAATATTCTAACTTAAGTGTTCCAGTATTTTTCCTGAATCTTTTCAGCAGTTGACTCCATAGTGTTGGATTTTAGCTGGATTGTCTTCTCATTGCTTGTTCCTTTATTTTTGTCCCAGGCTTTCCTCTGCTCTTTGCATCCCTAGCATGACTAATCTCTGCTCCTGTAACTGTGGTCACCAGCTCTGTAAATCCAGCTCCAGTGCCTTAAATCTCCTCACCTTCTTTCCTCTCCCTTGCTGGGCAGAACCAATAGCAGCCTTAGAGCTGGGGCTCATACACAACTGTTTACCCAAAGCAGGTCGTTCCCCGCCCTCCTTTTGGGAGTTGAGATGTACTGTATGCGTTTCAGCACATCTCAGTGTTTGTTTGTGCATTTAGCCATTTACCAGGAGTCTCTGGCACTCACATTTCTAATATGTTGGTAAATGCTGCAGTGCTTTACAATTATTCTGTCGTTGTTGTTGTTATTATTATTATTACTGCTGTTTGAACAGCCTTCATTGTAAAAAAAAAAAAAAAATTAACTCAATGCATATAAATTTGATCAAACTCTGTCATTTATGAAAGTGGGTTTGTAAATGAGATGAACACTGTCACATAGCCAAGTTATCTGGCTGTAGTTGCTTTTCTTTGCCTCCCTCTGTCCTGCATTTTCTTTTCGAGGTTGCAGCCGCTTTCCTGCTGACAAACTCAAACACTGAAAATCTTGTGTCATGTCATGTGACATCCCTTCCACACACACACACACATTCTCTAGCTCTCTCTCACACACACACACACACACACATACACACACACAATCTAATACATCAAGATGTTTCCAGGCGATGTATCCATTTCTTATGAATCCTGTGTTGGGTAAAAAAATTTAAAAATGCAAACTGAAAAAGGTACAATATGTTCACACACCTACAGAGATGGGCAGCATCCCTGTCAGTAATTGGAAACCCTGAGCCGTGAAGTTTCTGTGGGAATAATTTTGTGTTTGCCTACGCAGAGTCCTAGTAAAATAACACCTTGGCAATCGTGCTTGGCAGTGTTTCTCTGACGTGGGGGAGGGCTTATGAAAGGGAAGAGAGGCAGCGGAATTTCAACGGCTGTTATTGCTACCTTGTCGCGTCGCCTCTCTCCATAGAGGCACGATGTACGGAAGACAAGAAAAGGCTGAACCTGAAATTGAAATGGTGAACCTAATCTCTTTGTTAGCACAAAAAGAGAAGAAAACAGGGAGAGGGGGATGGGGTTGCTGGAGAGAAACGAATATGGCCACTGAACTGTTTTATAAATCATTAGAATTGTTGTAACACACAGCTTATATGATCATCTGTCTCTGTTTTTGATTGCCTATGAAAATCTTAACTTCTTTCTACTTGCTGGCCACAAGGGGTGGAAAATAAAGAACTAACAACTTGAACATTTCCAGTACCCTTAGAACACCTGTCTGTTGATATTTATCTTCATATTTACAACAATGAGTAACATGGTATATGCAGTTTGCTGGCTGTGCTTTTCATGAATATGAAAAATTTCAGCTCAGTCCCCCTTCCCCACCCAAAGCTGAATTCTCCCAGGATACTAAACATATCACAGAGTTGGGTTCTGTTTTGTGCTTCTATGCCTTGAAGTCCTTATGGGGGAGAAATTAGGCATCAGAAATCAATTTTCCATCCATCCCACTCACCTGAATATAAAATGGATTGCTTTTGAAATTTGCACATTCCTTGCAGTTCTTGCTTATGTTTGAACTCTCCTGCTTGTGAGGAAAACAGAAGACTGCTGTGTTCTGCCTTCAGTTTGAGGGTTTTTAAAATGTATTCTTGCTTGCAATTTAAATGACTGCAATCCTTGTAGAGCCTTTCAAGATCATTGGTATCCTTTGGTTTGTTCTTATGAACAGCCCTCTTCAATTCAATTCAAGACCACATGTTTTGAAAAGAAAGTTGAAAAATTTAGGAGCACACCAATGCATCTCAATTAGTAAATGTGCTCCTAAATTATTTTTCCTGTTAGCGCACATCAATTGTTTATGAGCATATGCTTCTAGCCTGGGAGCCCTGTAGAGCCCTGCTTGGCTTTGTGTTTTGGGGTTTTGTTTTTTTTTCTTCTTTTTGAAAAATCATTTCTGTGTTGATTTTGAGGTGCATTTTGGGTTATCGTCTTGTTGTAAGAGTTTTCCTTTGGCGAAGTCAGCTTCCTGGCAGTGGCAACAAGATTTCTGGCTTAAATTTCTTGATCCATGCATCATCTAACTCAGGAGTGCCCACACTGTTTTGACCTGCAAACTACTTTTCCAATGGCCAGCACAACGTGATCTAGCAAGTACCAGTATCTCCTCTGAACCAAGGATGGACATGCAAATTCATTACAAACTGCCGATAAAATAATATTATCAATTATTTGGCCTGAGTAACTAAATAGCAAACTGAATGTAGCTTTTCACTATGTCGCATCTACACTCAAAAAATTTTGTTGCACTCAAAATTTTTAAGTAGGCTGTCACAAACTAATTAAGTTAAAGATACAAAGAAAGTTGTATTAAGTAAATCCAACTATTTCTTTTTTGAGTCTACTCAATAACATTGAGTGCAACTACTATTCAAAATTTTTTTGAGTGCTATATATGTTCTATATGTCTAACATCGGGCAGAGCTACTAGCTTAACCACATTTTCCAGTAGCCTCATTGTGTAGTTCAACTATTTCAAAGGCCATGTAGCATTATACCTGTATTCTCATAAAAGGTACAATCGTTATACCAGTGTCATGTCTGAACACAGAAAATCCCAGCTTTAGATTTAAAACACCATTACCGTTATCCATCGGATAGCCTACTGAAAATGAAATTCCCTGCCAAAACCCAGATTCATCATGTCACCACCATGATTGCCCTGTGCCATATAAAATGCTTTGGCAAAGTTTACAATCACGTAAAATAAAAGCCAAATTGCATAGAAACCCGTATTTGCATAAAAGTGAAATCAATACACCATCATATCTGGAAAAAAATCCCTGCTTTATTAACACCATTATCCATATGATATTGAAAGCGAAATTCCCTGCCCAAAATGGACCAGATTTACTGTGTCACCACCACATCTGCTCTGCCCCATATAAAATGCATTGGCAAAGGTATCCTGTTACTATCACGAGAATATGCACATTTACATGACAATACCACTAAATTTTGAGTGCACAATCGTGTCTGTATCATGAATGGGCATATTTAACGTAACAGAGTTTTCAACAGCAGCAGATTGGCCACATTTCATGTCAATCAAGTGTACCTGTTTGTCAGACAGAAGCAGTAGGGAAGAGGGATTAAAACGGGAAGAATTATCATTTTAACTGATGCATTGTTAAAACTGACACGCAATCAACCAGTCGATCGTGGAGGTCATGCTGTTTGATCGCGTGTCAGATCGACGTATTGGCACCCCTGATCCAACCCGTTTATTGCTGGCCAGGGTCACAGGGGCTGGAGTATATCCCAGCATGCATTGGGAAAGAGGCAGGAATACTTTGCCAAGGGCAATGGTACCCAGACGTAGTCCGATTGGACACGGGGAGAACAAACTCCCCACAGAAAGGTCCTGGCTGGGATTCAAACCAGGGACCTTCCAGCTGTGAGGGAGCAGTGCTGTCCGTGCCAATGGCAGGCATGTTTTTTTCTGAAAAGTGCATATCTTTGCATAAAAACGCTTTCTGTATCTGCACTGGGGAAATGGAGGCATGTATATGCTCCTCTTGCACTGTTTAACCAATGCATCCGTCAGTGTGTCGCGAAACTCATTAAAACGCACCTTTTATTGTGCCCAACATATTACCACAGTTTCATTTCTCGTTTAAGGCTCACTTTTATTTCTACTCCTCATTTTCCAGATATCTTCCCAATGATGCATCGGTGAACTTTAGGAATAAATAAAATCTGTATGCAACTCATTATCTGCATTTCCGAATGGGGTATTCGGGTTTGATAAGAAATGGAACTCTTCACCGAAAGCTCATTTTTAGATGTGTGTATATCTTTTGGGATGTTTATGTATAATGTCTAAAAAATTAGCTTTTGGTGAACAGATCCATTTCTTGTCAATTTTAATAACGATCGCCTCAAGTCATTAAACTTTGCGATGAAATGGGCGCTGGCGTGAGATAAGGCCCATTGGCCATGATGTAACATACAATAAAGCTGTTTTATGTTGGAGCACGTTTGGATTTTAATAGAGCACCGCACGGATAGCCTCAGCCTGTGACTGATGCCCCCCCACCTACCCTTCTGTTCTTTAAAGAATCTGGACTTTTTATTTTTTATTTTGTCCGAAGCATAGGGAAAATAAGCAAATAAATAAGATAATAAATATTCCTAATTGCCTGCAGGCATGGCAATAAAGAACCGGCGTGGTACCTTGGCTCCTGCCAGCCGATCTCGCCTCCCACCCTGGCGCTCGTGAATCAGATGTGAAGAGACAGTGTTATTAGAGTTATGCAAAACGGCGCACGAGGAGGATTGATGAAGCCAGACCCAGGGGGGGTGGTGTATATTCTCGCGCTGGCAGCTGAGAGGTATTACCTTGTGTACGTTTACCTCCGTCAGAGCAAGGTTCCGGAGGAGAGTCTCTCTCAGGGAAGGAATGAGAGATGGGACTTTAACGAGGACGGGAAACCTCGCTCGGTCTTTATCTCCGAAACTACCGAGCCTCACTTCAGAAAGGATTCGGAGGCTTCCTTCAATGTTATTTATTTTTGGCAAATGGCAGATTTCACACAGCTCTTTCTCTCGCCTTCTCTCTTTGTCTCTCTGTGTCTCTGTCTTCTCCCTGTCTGTTTCTCTCCATGTCTCTCTTTCTCTCTCTCACTGCCTACTTGTTCAGGTATGGTGGGATGTAGGGATATGAAAGATGTGCATATGAGCTATGTTCTTGGAAAGCGCTCTGACGATGTGATGCTGCAGATTTTCTTCAGCTACCAGACAGGAAAAGGTAGCTTAGGGGCGGTGGACACAGGGTCCAGTGACTCAGCATCCATTTCATGGCGCAACAACAGCCGTTCCTTCAGCAAGGGGTCCACCAGGATCCCGCCACAGAGGAGCTTCTTTCCCTTTCACACTCTGCCAGCTACGCCCACCACGCCTTTTTCCTGCTCAATGGGATCTGACCTTGTCCTGCTTCGATAAGCATTATTAGGCTTGGACTCCGGCGACTGGCCGGTCAGGCACCGTTTCACGGGTGGGGGGGAGGTGCGAGGCCGCCGCGATGGAGCTCAGCGCTCCGTAACGGCTTCCATCTGGTCACTCGGGCAACGGGGAGAGGGCTCCTCTGAGCTGTTTCACAGAGATGTGGTGAACGCTCAGATTTGTTCAGTCCATGAGTTTATCTGACGGGCGTTTAATGTGCCATTGAAAGCACTGTGAGTCAGCTCGTCTCCGTGCCATCCACAGCCCCAGGGGGTGGCAGGAGGTAGGATCACACAGGCACGAAGGTGATATCAGTAACAGGAGCGTCTCCTTTCAACCCAAAAAGTGAGCCTCTTTGAGGACTGGGAAAGCCAGCGGCGTGCCATCACAACATACACGGTCGCTTCGAAAGTCCCCTTTGTGCCCACCAATTCAACGCAATCCCCCCAAAAAAAACCTTCAATCTGCTTGAGTTTCCTCAAATAAAATGATCAAAAATTAAGGATATCCTCATGGTTCTTAAAAAGAAGAAAAGAAAAAAAGCCTAAGGCTTGATTGAAAGAGAAATTCTTTCAACAACAAAAAAAAAAACAGGATATTCGGTCCAATAAAAGGCTCAATAAACGCAAGGCCCCTAAAATAGTGTTGTCTTCCTATTCCCCCAGGGGTATGGTATCATTCCGTTGGAGAGAGGGGAAAAAAAACTAAAGGAAAAAAACACATTGAAAGAAAAGTAATGAACAAGTAATGAAGTAGTGATAACGAGTAATGAGCTCGGACACTCATTCCGGACGGCAATATGTCCAGTACCACTGGCCATTTATCGTTGGCCTCGCTCTCCCCTGAGCCGCAAGCTGAAATGTGCCAGGTCCTCTCAGGAGGGGAATTACCTGGGGGACGGGCTGAGAAAACCAGCTCTGCTCTTAGTTTGCTCAGGCTGTCCAGAGTGTTCAGCATCAGTGAATCTCACCCAATCTCAAGCTCCTAAAATTCCTCTGAGACCAGGCAATATCCTTCCCCCTGCCCTTCTCCCTGTCTTAACTTCCTTCCTGTTGTTTTTTCTCTCTCTCTCTCTTAGTGTCTCTGTCTTTTCTCATATTTTTTCTTATACTTTTTTTTCTCTTACGCACTGTCTTTCTCGCTTACTTCCTGCTCTCTTTCTCCCTCCCACTCTCTTACTCCCTCTCTCTCTGTCTTGGCCATGTGATGTTTGTTAATAAACACAGCTAATATATGAGAGAGAGAGAGTTTCACAGGAGAACAGACGAGTTGTGTTTGCTGATGAATCGTATCGCTCTCAGAAAGTCAGGCCAGTAGTGTGCATTAACATATTATATGGCCATGGGTTACTTTACCCTACTTTTCAAATGTAATGTATTCACAGGCGTGTACGAACGCACATAACTCGCATACGATTAACAAGAGTCTGCTAAATTTGCAATTCAAAGCTCAACAATAGATTATTACAATCTTTATATAACCACATCTGCATATAAAATATATATAACATATTATAATGTTATGGCAATGTGATATTTTTATCAAATATTTACACTACTGAAATGTAGCCTTTGCACAGGATCAGAGTCCTTTGTTGTAGCAGAGCATGTCCTGGCTGGCTGTGTGCATGCATCCTGCAGAATGTGATATTCCACAGGGAGTCCTGTACAGGGAAGAAGACAGAAGAGAGGTTGTCATAGAACATCAATAACCGAATGTCACAGCGCCATACCGCCTTACGGGGGGGGTGCTTGTGAAATGGAGCTTGGTAGCCAGACTTGACCCTTCACGGTGAGTGCTTGAATGATTGATTGATTGACGGCTAGACGTTGAGGAACAGTCACACGGGCGTGTCCGATAGGGTGGTTAGCTCCCCCCTCACCATGCATGCTGCAGTCACCTGCCCCTGATGAGCCAATCATGATGGATCGGGGGTTGTCACTCGGTCTGTCGGACCCGCCCTGACGGGCCAAGGTTCTGTCACTCCGTGCTTTCATCAGGCTTTGTTGCAGACCCCCTGACAACGACCCCACTGTGACCTCCGCGGGACCTCCATGACCGTGGCCATGGGAGGCTTGGTCTGGGGATGGTGGGCCGTGTCAGGGACTGCGATGCAGTTTTAAACCGAACAAAGGGAAGGACGAAAACGACAGACGCTGGGTTGATAATAATAATGCCTTGCATTTATATAGCGCTTTTCTCCCACATGGAGTGCTTTGCAGTGATTTACAGGGTTGGCACTTTACAGGGTTAGTGTTCTCACTGTGATCCCCAAAGGATTGCCAAGCATTCTGAGCAGCGCAGTACCATAACGGATGGAAGGATGGATTGCATTTATATAGCACTTTTCATCCCAGGATTTTCACGAGGTTTTACAGTGGAGGTGAGGGGTCACCAATGCGTAGCATCCACCTAGGTGATGCATGGCAGCCATCTTGCACAAAAACTGTCACCACACATCAGCTGAGGCAGAAAGGTAAGGGAGTGTGAAATATTAAAGTGAAGCTGTAATCTGTCACCTTAGTGTAGCTGCGTTGAGCCCGCCTTCAGCAGGGGGCAGGAGAGAGCAGGGAAAGGGGGTTGGACTGAAGGCTCTAGAATGCTGAAAGCTCATGTCTCATGTGATACGCTTGCGAAGCACTCTGGATTGAACAACATAACTGAAGCCTACTTTCCATGACACCCAGTTATACAAATATAACACAGATAATATGTCAAATGTATGCTAAGTCACAGCGGATAAGATCACATGCTCATCTAATAAGCACTAATATTGCATTTGCAGCAGTGTGGATATCCATGCTGTTATCAGGCAATGTTGTGGCAGTAAAGATTATTCGGCTTATCTCGATCTGAGGGAATGATTTTGACATAGTAAATACAGACAACTTGACATTCTGCTGATTATCTTGTGAGAGCCATGCATATTCATGCACGTACTGTATCAGCGTGCAGAGGAGACACTTAGAGCAGCGGGTTTGGCGATGAGCCTGCTCTTGGAATGTTGCGGAGCATGGAGGCGTCCATTCCATTAAAATTAGAGCCGTGAGATCACATGCAGGGCAAATCACACTGAGGAGGGTTGAATTTGACCAAGGTGGAATAACCCTTCCAACTGAGCTGTGAGCCCATCAAGAGTTGGCGAAAAACACCTGATTTACCCATTCAGACTGAGAGTTCATGCACGACATGTATCCTTATCCATCAGCGTTCTAAGTATAAGAACACAAGAAAGCAGCATGAAGGGAACATGTATCCAGCATAGTGCCCATAGACAGTGATTAACGAGGACTAGAGGCGGAAAGGGGGTCCACGATGACCCCATCCTTCCTGCCCCCCATACTCTGATTGGTAATCACAATCTCCTCCGCTGGTCTGAAATTGCAAAGCTACTTCGCCCCGTCCAAAATCTTAATTCCCCCCCAGATTCCCCTCCCCCAGTGTGCGATCACAATTCATCCCCAGACCAACTCCCCATTCCCCACTCTGTCCACAATTGCAATATCATGCACCTACACCCCTCATGATTCTATGTGCAATTCCACTTTAGTCAGGACCACTGTTGTCAAAGATTTGTTATTAACAATCTTAAAAGGCAATATGGTGTTTGGCAGTATGCCTCTGTTCCTGAAGCGCTCCTGGCCTTCTACGCAAGCATAAGGCAGGAAGGGCAGCTGCGCCCCCCCCCCCCCCCCCCAGAACATGCAAAACTCCATATAGAAACACTATGGTCCTAATCAAACCGGGGACGTTCTTGCTGTGGGGCAACAGTGCTATCCGCTTCACCACCCTGCCACCCATAGAGGATAGCCTGATAAACACATGGGGAGGGTGATGGAGGGGTTTTAGACTAGCAGTGTGCAGCCAGCATGTGTGTAGGAGAAAGCAGGTTTAGACAGATAGTGTGCAGCAAGCATGCATGCAGGAGGAGGTGCCATGACTAGGGGGAGGCCGTTTACATAGACTGCCCTGTTATGTGAATGGACTGAAATAGGCAAACATCACGAATCAGCTGAGCCATCAGCTGATTCAGCTGGGGCCAGGCTTGATTCTCATGGTCTGCCTGAACGTTTTGCTCAATGACTGTGCCAGGGCTGGTCCAGAACACTCTAAGGGTCACTGCCTCTCCTGCGTCCTGCATGACCTGGAACACTGTCACAAACCTTTCCAAAACAAACAGGCCCATTTCCACATATGACCTCTCTCTGCTGAGGGAGCTCAACTGGAACACTGAAACGCGAGGTGCCAGTGTTATATGGCAAGGAACCTGAGCCTTCTGACTGAATGGCTTCAGTGAATAACCTGCTGAATGAAGTTTTTAAAATATTCTTCTTTAAAAAAAACTTCAAACTTGTATTTATAAAGATGGAGAAGAGGATGGTGATGGTAATGTTGATGATGGTAATGATGATGGTGATTATATCATATTGTTACTCAGGAAGGTGATATTGTCCATGATGATTTTGATGACATTTATAGTTCTGATTATGATGATGATGTTGGTGACTGATTGTGAAGATGCTGGTCACATGTTTGTCATGATGTAGATAACATTAATGCAGGCAGTTATTGTGATGGTGATAGCACTGATAATGATGATCATGTTGGCCATGATGGTTGTGGTGATGATGACATTGGTCTGTATTAATGATGACAAATGCACTATTGTTGATAATGATGTTAGTGATGGTGACAGTGCCAGTGGTATTAGTCATGAACCTGGTGATGGCAACTGATACTGATATTGGTCATGATCAGTGGTGCCCAATCATGTGCCTTAGAGGGCCGAGAGTATGCAGGTTTTTGTTCCAGCCAATCACTTTATCTCCTGATTTCACTAATTAGTTCTTTCCTCTCTGGTTGAAGTTGTGTTAATTAGTGAAATCAGAAGGTGTAGTGGTTGGATGGAATGAACAGCCGCATACTCGTGGCCCTCTATGGCATATGATTGGTACCACTGAACTTCATGCTGGTGATAGTTCTCTAGTACACAAGAACAAGTTTGAGAGTGCAAAGGACATCTCCAACAGTTATATGTTTTACTCCAAAACAACCCAGGGCGTGGTGCTCTGCAGAGATCTGGTTACTCCTCACTGCTCAGGACATCGCGAGAAACAGGATCCCCCCTCTAATCTCCCAGCCCGGGAGAAACCAGACACCCCCCACACAGCCTCCAGCTTCTTCTCTGAGCTCGAGCCTCCCTCAGTTTTTCACCGCAAGCTGCCTAGTCAGGGCTCCGGGCCCTCTTGCGTTGTCAGTCCCGGAGAAGATTCGCCGTCATGTTCTGTTTTTGTTTTTTGCTGTGTGTCTGAAAACAGTCTTCTATCTTCCATCACTCAGAGCGCAACTCTAAATCAGGCCCCTCTGCCTGCCCAGCCAGGCCTCGTCTTCACCCCCCACCCAATGACTCTGCTTACCACCCTGTCAGCTGCCACTCGCATTAATCAGAGAGCGACCTGCTCCCTGTGACCGCCAAAAGACATTAGCCCAGTTTACAAGGTCATATCTTTTTTTTGAAGTTCCTCTTTATCCCCTTGATCTCTAGTCGGGCTGAAGCCCTCTCCAATCGATAGAAGCATGAGGACAACAGTTAAACTTCCTGACCTGAGTCATTAGACTCCCCCCCCCCCCCCCCCCAAGCATTCTCTACATGGACATGCCCCAAGTACATCGGGATGCTGAGGTCCTCCATTTTAGATCAGACCAGGGGATGATAAAAGCTGACCCTTCCCTGCATTTGAAAGCAAATGAAATGGAGAAATATTATTGGCCTGTTCTGTTTTCACATACCTCTACATTGCTTATTTTTTATTTCTTTTATTTAGAGAATTGTCGTCATCCTGAATCAAGCGGTGGTGCAGAAAAAAATATTTTCCGTTTATAAAATAGCCACTGCACCCCCTCCTTGGGTTTGCCCGTAGAGTTCAGCACCTGGTGCCCTGGTTTTAACCTGGTACTTTTGGAGTTACTTGCTGGGGAGCAGTCTTATTCAAAATGGTGGAATCTGTGTTAGAATCCCCAAGAAGAACAGGGGCCCCGTGCAGCAAAAACAGAAGCATTTTTCACTTTAACACAGCAGCCTATGACACAACACAGACCATGCCTTACTACATCTTGCCAACACAACTTGTAAAAAAAAACAGATAACAGCAGTATAACCGGGTCCTCTGCACTTGCACGCCTTTTTTTGAAAGAGAAGAGGCAGATTTGCGGGCAAACGCTTGCGTCAGCCGGTCTGAGTTTGGGTAAATGCGACCTGCTCTTGCAGCAGGCGGGCATGCGACTGTTCTGATTATTGACATGCTGTGCTGGAGCTGGTAGACACACACACAACCACCTCAGGGGGTTATCATATTGGACCCGCTGCAAAAATGTCAATACAGTGACATTTAACACATTCACATTCATTCCCTGACACACACACACACACTAAATCAAGCATGCATAAATGCAAAATATGTGCACAAACATGCACACATGCATAGACACACTCATTGCGGCTCTTTTTGCCTATAATGTAATGTTTTTGCATAAACAAATGCATTTGCAATGTTCATTTATTCCAGTTAGCAAGGTTAGGTATTCAACACACACATAGTCGCTCACAAAATACACATTCATGCATGCACTCACATGTACTCACACACCCACAACCAACTACTCGAAATGCACATATGCACACACAAAAGCGCACACAGACCTACACACAAACATGTTCACACACTTATTTCATTTCTCATTTCACATAAATAGTCATGTTAATTACAGTTAGTCAAGCCATGAACTCTTCTCATAAGAAGATTGATCTCTCAGCCAAAGAAACTCCATAATGTTGATTATAGTGTTTAACACACTCAAAGAGGAGATGACAGGTCTAAGAAATACGATTTGCAAACCAGAATGCAAATAGATATCAACATGAACCAAAAACTGAATTAATCTTCTCAAAATTTAATCATGGCAATGCTGTACCAGTTGCTGAACTAGAATGACAATATTCAAGTAAAGTAGAGGTCTGCAATGGCTATCGTCACCATCAGCCATTCACATGAACAGTATATGAGGTCATATGTTATCTGGTGTAAATTCAGGTCTTCAAAAAAACAAACATTTATGACCATGACATTTATATTTGGGTTAAAGTGTGGAAACAGTCTGTTGCAAGTGTAACTGCAAGTTTAATGCAAGTGAGGCTATAGACTGGGAACCACATGTTGCAGTACATCACTCTGTCAACTGTCAAAGAATATTTGCTTATGACTACTTTAATAAGTGGTAGCAAAATTATTACTAAAGTGCTGCTTTATGAAGCACTTTAGAAGTTGTGCTTGGCAAATTGCATACATTTTGCATAAACTGATTGTTTTTCCAAAGATCTTGGTCTGCAACTTTCTTTTTAGTTTGTGAAGATCTGACAAAAAGCTTATGAATTCAGCTAATGCACTTCATTATGGAGCATTGATGGTTTATGCTTTCTGTAGGCTTATGGAGTTACATTTATAATGTGTGACCTGTGAGCGTACTTCTGTACAAAGTAGTCCATTGATTTGAATGCACTGGCATCAATAATACCTGAAAGGGCTTTTCCCCCTTTATTCTCCTGTGTGAGTCTTTGCCTAATGGAGAAATGCTGCTATTCACAGATAAACGGGATTAGCCATGCTTCTCTCCACAGACTGGTCAATTACACAGCGTGTGTGTTAGCATCCCAGCGGCTCGCGGTCACACTCAGCCGAGCCGTTTCATTACACCGCCTCATCGTCCGCCGCCCAGCGCTCGCTCAGTCATGACAGCCATCTTACCAGGCTGCGCGACGCAGGAGAGGGTTCCATACAGACTCCCTCCTCGCCATGGTGTTCCGTTGGCCCGTTCAGCATGTTCTTCTTCTTTGATCATCAAGGACTCGTATGCTTTTCTCATTGAGATGAAGTCAGTGGGGGTAGGGGGGGGTAAATCTGCTTGAGATATTGAAATTTTTTTCTTATGGGTTTTGATTGTTTTTTAAATTTATTATTCTTTAGCTTTGAAATGAATGTGCTGAAATGTCTTCACAATGCTTATATCCATCTATGGCAGAATAAAGTTCGATAAAGGCCAGCACCATTGCTGCTTTCTTTTTCATTTCTTTAAAAGAATTTTGTACCCAGCATGGGGCTGAACTTTGGAATGGCCCGTTGTCTGCAGCTGCAGCCGTGTTTATGCTGAGAACCCCGCTGCTGAATCAGGAGGATGTAGACATCCACGTTTCTCCTCCAAAACACATGGCCTCGCCACCTGCTTCTTTTCACACCGCAGACTACAGCTAAGCTCGCGCAGAGTGAAGTCACAGGAAGACCATTCATAAGAGGCTTTAGCGGTGTACAGGCGCCCGGTCGACCAGCGGGAGTTTCTGGATAACGATGAACACAGAACCCCGACCGACTGAACTCTCCCATACCCTGGGCGAGATAATCATTGTTGCTTTCTTGACTGTAATTACAGACTTGCAGTTAGCTTTGACACCTGACACAATACTCCCTCTGGGGTTCTCCCATCTTTCCACATGTGATTTCAAAGTGCAGTTGACAGACTGCAGACTGGTCATTGACTCTGTCCTTTCATTCTTAATGCCATCAGGCAAACAAACTTGTTTGCAAATGGTCCAAGGTTCACGTCTCTCTGTCACTGTGAGTGTAAAGCTTTCCTGAGCTGCCATGGTTACCGATGTTTAAATTTAATTTACAAAAGGAGATCTGCTTGTTTATTCTTTTGTTTTTTCTGCTGAACTTTCTGATCTGAAATAGACAAAATACAGCTCTTTAAAAAGATGTTTAATGTTAAAATTCAATTAGTATATGTGCATTATTTATTTATTTTTAGCTATTTTTCTTCTGAACCTTCTGCCATATGTCCCATTCACCAGAAGCACTGCAGCTGAAGGATAGACAGTACTCCTGCGGACTTTCCTATAAGCCACTGGCCCTAGCGTACAGGAGAGAGCTGTCCAGACCGTACTAAGTGGAGGAGCGGCATACACTACATGGCCAAAAGTATGTGAACACCTGACATCCAACATCTCATCCAAAATGATGGGCATTAATATGGAGTTGGTCAACCCTTTGTCGCTATAACAACCTCCACTCTTCTGGGAAGGCTTTATACTAAATTTTGGATTGTTGCTGCAGGGATTTGCTCCCATTCAGCCAAAAGAGCATTGCTAAGGTCGGGCACTGATTGGGTGATTAGGCATGGCTCGTAGGTGGCTTGAGTGATTGTGGTTTGACATTGTAGGCAATTCATTTATGGTAATGCCTCAGAACTCTGGTAGGATGAGGCCAAATGTGTCCTCCATGCCATAAACGGTGATGGGGGTTATTGGGACTAACAAATGCTCCTCATGGGTTTTTTTTTATCCTCCTTTTCACTTTTTTTATGTCATCTTGTTGAATCCTTTTGCAGGCCAGAATCAATTGCATTTCTTGTTATCAGACAATGAAAATACTTAAGTTAATTGCAGAATATTTTTGACCGTGCCCCATAGCATTCTACTCAAAATGGCATTTCACCTTTGACAGGCTGCAAATAGTGAGTGATTATTGTGTATTATACGCCCATTTTCATGACCTATTTGAATGCCGCTGGACATGTTGTTGTCACGTCCTTGAGTTATTGGGTCAGTGTGAATAGCTCGTGCAAAGCGAGTGACTTTGATTGAAAAGCACCTTCCTGTGGAGGAGATAAAAATGTTCATTCACTCATTTTGGATGAGTGTTCTATTTGCAATGGGTCTGTGTGCACGATTCCATTTTTCTGAATCTGCAATGCAAACGCCGCTTTCAAAATAAACAATAACGCGTGGAATATCATGGCTGCTTCGCTGAATGCAGGCTGTTTATTATCATGCAAATTAAATAACTCCAGAAACGCAATGGCGTTGAGAGATTAGAACAATTATCATTATAGCGAGAGGGATAAAATGAGATTGGCAGAAGAATGATTTGGGCGGTTAAAAAATAGAAAAAAAAAGTCGACCGGTAGAGCCAGTCTCCATCAGGCATGTGTTTGAACTCCTCACAATCTGATTGCAAATGAGGTGAGATGCTCTCTCTCTCTCCTCTCTGCCTGCCAGACATCTCTGCGGCAGTCGTTTCCACGGCAATCCACCAGAGCTTCGGTGCCAGGCTCAAAGTTAAGCAACAGTGCCACCCGCTGGGCTCCAAGCGTACTGCGACTGCCAGCCGCATCCACGTCCCTCTAATCAATCTCTGTGGTGAGTCATCGCTCCCTCTCCCCTCCATGCCTGGGCTTTATTATACAACAGCATTTCCCTCTGGAAGAAATTCCTTTCCTCATGGGAATGGAAATGCCGTGAATTCAGCGAGCGTGCAGATTCGCTTATTTATTGCTTGTCTGTGGTCTATCGGCTTAATATTGGTGGTCTGTTACAGGGTGTAATTTATTGGTTCCGCACTCAGGAGGGGGAATCTTATCCAGGGTGACTGCCAGGGCTAACATCTTACATTCTATCCAGTCACAGAGCTGGGTACTTACTAAGGACACATAGGTTAAGCACCATGCTCAAGGCAGAGCTCCACCCAAGACACAAACTTGCAACCCTCTGATTACTGGGCCAAGCTGTAAATAAACAGTCTGAACATGAAGTCTAAGTCATGTGGTTTGAGGGATTGGGAAACAGACAGTTATTCTGTTGTTTTCAAAACCCTTCAGTATAGGAAGGGGAAGAGAAAAATGGAAAGAAAAAATAAAGAAAGAGAAAAGAAGAAGAGAGAGGTGGGAAACGGAGAGAGCCTGTATGAGGGAGAGACCGAGTGAGTGTGGAAAGGGAGGAAAAAGTCAGAGAAGGATCATTTTTTGCAGTCTACAGAATCCGTCAAGATTTTTTGAATAAACAGTCTGAACATGCACCCTGACTCATGGCCAACGAGAGAACACTATTTGCACTCTTCAAAATTGTTCAGCATTTTTCAGCCAAGATGAATCGCCCACATACTTGCCTTTGTGTTCACATATTCGGCAGTAAATGCAAAATGTACTGCTTATGAAAGAGGCAGTCTCACAACTCAGGTATGACTTCTTAATTGCCTGTCTATTCCCTGGGGGGAACCTAACATACAACACTGAATGTGTTGAATTGTCAAGGTACATTAACAAGGTACATTACAATTTGCAATAAGCAATTAACTATTGCTGCTTTTCCCTATGTAAAGCTAATAAGAGTCCTGCCACATGGCTTAAACAGAACCCAGCAGTGGGCAGAAACCTGGCAAATGACATTGAACACAGCTAAATGCAAATTTCTGTAAGTGGGGAAATAAGACAGTAGAGTAGTATATTATGGTAGGAACAAAATTAGAATATGTTCAATTTGAAAAATAGTTGGTGGCTGTTGTTTATCAAACTGCTTTAGCGAGGGGGGGAGGCCACCATGCTGCCACATAAAGAAAAAATTATTGAACATAAATCAAAGGAAATAATGTCAGACTGCATTTAGAACACTGCATGCAGCTCCAGGTACCACACAAAACAAATGTAGAAGCTCTTGAAAAGTACAAAGAAGGGCAAATAAATTGCTTCCTGGTAAGAAATTTAAAAATTATGAGGAAAGAGTTAAGCCACTTCAGCTTTGCCAAAAAGAAAGCATTTGATGGAGGTCTTTAAATCCATAAAAGGGATTAATCAAGTGAACTACACATTATTTGTCATATTGAGTTCTGATGGTTGAATACAGGCTTAAAGACAAATTCCATATAGGTATCAGGAAGTATTGTCGAGAGAGAGAGTTGTCTATGCATGTAACAGTTTAGCAGACCATAGAATAGCAGAGGTGGAGACCCGCCACCACTCCCCCACCCCCCCTCACCCCCCATTCTAATGCTGATGTATTAAACAGAATTACCACTGGTAATTGAACACAATGTTAGCCTTAAGATCTTTTTTGAATGACCTTTAAATTAGCATTCCAAATAAACATTTTATCCTGACTTAGGTTTTGCTTATCTTATCTTTGTGTAATCTTGTTTCCAATGCCTAAACTGGCTACTGATCAAAATGAAACCATTGAGACTAATTAAAACAAAAATATTTTTTGGTAAATAATTATTTGGCTTTTCCAAGGGGACATTTAGTTTCATGTTTTCTTCTGTAAAATGTGCTACTGTTATCTATTATCTTACAAGTTCACTTTTCACATATTGGAAATATCACAAACACAGTGTTAATATAGATAAAAATGGTTTACATCCAACACTGTAGGTGTTTCAGTACTGTCTAGTGTAACCATTCTGCTGAGTGTGTGCTTGTTATTGCGCAATGCAAAGAGGTGTTAACATTTGCAGAATTAAACTTGCTCTCTGTGGTTGCTATGCACAGTGCCATATATTTTTGATACCGAGAAGAATTTTAATTAGTAATAAACATCACCTTCTGGCAAGGACAAGCATGCTGCCTTTATGCATCTAATGCACATGATTAATCCATCATATTCTCTGATATAACATTCCTGTCGCTCTATTCCTCAGGAGGTTGGGTTTGAGGTCTGTGCTGGAACAGTGCCTTTATCTCAAAGCTTTTTCCCTGACATTCAGAGAGGATCGACAAGTTCCATCAGCTGTACTCCTCTCTTGGTTCTAAATACATATTTTGAAAATGACTGTTTTTGGGCATCAAGAGTCTGCCACAAGCTTATTGTGTTACAGAATGCACATTAGCAGGCCTTCCTGCTCTGCAAGGGTCCACTTATAGAATCTAACGTGATGTTAAGGTGATGGTTAATCCTTAAGGTGATGGTTATTCACTGATTTCTAAGTGTTATTTGAATAAAGAGCTATTTAAATTAACATGATAACCTTAAAGAGCAGGAAGAAAACATTGTGCATTGTGAGAAAAATTTTAAATACATGTACTGTAGATGAAGTGATTCCTTAAGACTAATGTGACCTTCTCTTTCCACCGTGTGAGTGGTTGCGAACCCGCTTGGATGTGCACTTGGTCAGAGTCATCTTTGAATTGTAAAGAAAAGGCCTTAATTACTGTACGTTCTAACATTGGCTTCCTACACCTTGAGCTGAAACTCAACGAGAAAGACTGCTCTGTAAATAAACACAACTACACCTATAAATAACCTCTTAATAAACAAAAGGAATAACTAAGAGTTCTTATGCTGTTAGAGTAAGAAAAGTACAGTGAGCAAGTGTGAAATTGAGCAGAACCCCAAAATTTGGCAGGGCATGTTTTAGCAGTGGCTTGTGGATCTGAACCAGTTTTAGGGTTCTGATGTGCAGAGTAGAGTCTGGCGATTGAGTCATTCAAGTCAGTGTTTGGCAGCACAGGATCGTTCCCGCCATTACTGGGCTTAATGGGGCCGCAAATTCACATTACCAAAACGTTTTCCTTCTGTCTTGCGTCTCATTGTCTAAGTCCCAATAAAATTCATATTCTTGCTGAGCTATTTTATGTTTAGGAAGGCAAGCAGCATTAGCTGTGTGTGTGTGTGTGTGTGTGTGTCGTAAAGCTCTTGGGGCTCTTGTTTGTACCATAGCTCTAATCCTTTTCCTTATGTTACGGAATAGTGTAAAACGTTCCACTTTCTCAAGCAGCTGGTCGCCATGGGAATATGCAAAAACTCTTCCGCCTTGGACTCAAAGAAACCTGAGCTTTTGAATTTTCTGGACCTGTGCTTCCTGTGGGTGACCTGACAGCCATTTCCTACAAAAGCCTAACCATAATGGGCGCTGTCTGATGATTTCACAGTACCTGGGCCAGTCCACTGCGCTACAAAATAGCCACTTCTCTGAGCCTCTGTTGGGGGGGGGGGGGGGGGGGGTGGTTGAGGGTGTGTGATATTCCTGGTGAGAGAGGATACAGTTTTATATATGTTTTTAGATGTTCATGTGTCCTTTTTAGTTGAGTTTAAGAGGTGGAATGTTAAAATATGCTGAGGGAGAGAGAGGAAGAGAAACTTGCAGAAGCCCTTACACTGAAAAATATGACTGAAACAACAAAAGCAAGACATGATAGAAAAAAAAGGAAACGCTGAACATCATTAGTATTTAAAAAGGGTTGTTTTTCTTAACCTCAGCCATATAATCACCGGCATCCTTTCCAGCCGACACCTCCAGACGCCCATCCATTTAGAAACATTTATCTTACAAACAGAGAATGAAAGATGTATCCTGGCTGCAGTCATTAGTTTAAAATGCACCATGGCACCCACTCACCATTCAACCTTCCGGCTTCACCTTACAGGACCTCAGGACTGGTGGGCTTTGATTAGCCAAATATTAAAGTTAATTAGCGCGCAGCCTCGTTTCCTCTCCTTGGAGCACAGCACTCCAAAGATGAGAGAGCTCATGGGTAAGTACAGTCCTCGCTGACACCACCCACTGTTCTATTAAACCAAACGCAGGTTTCTGCAGAGCAGGCAGGTAACGGCGGTGGTGTGATTTCCGCTGCGCTACAAAATAGCTATTTCTCTGATACATCCCTTCCCTTGTTGTTACCCAGTTTGTAGAAGGCAGTTCTGTTGAGAGAGCCCACCGCCAGAGACATAGAGAAAAATATTGGGACTCATTCACAAAACTTTTTCTAAAATTCTTATTTTGTTCTTAATAAAAGTTCTCATGAAAAAAATCAATGCGGGACTCGTGAAAAAATTCTGTGTGTGTATCCCAGGTGTATCAGAGGATGAATGCCAGTCGTTCATAAACTGAATGCGTGTGCCTGTTCATGTGATTTGCGTAATGAAACACCCTAGCATCCCATAAAAGGCACACGCCTCCAGGCTCAGCCATTCATCGCTCTCCGCAAACATATCTGCGCCTCATACTGTATGTGAAAAGACACGGTCTAACCCCAAGGACAGCCAAGTAATGCAAAAGTAACAAATGCAATGAAAAGTGTGTGAGGGGAAAAGACATTAATGTAAACTGGAATAAAAATAAAAATAAAAGTTTTTGGGAAAAACAAAACTTAACTAAAACTACCAAACCTGCTCTTAAAACAAAAGCTAAAGCTAAACTGATATTGAAATCCAAAACTAGTGAAACATTAGAGCTTTTTCAGATAGGTTAGTTAATGTAGTTAAAATCAATAGTATATTTAATGTTAATATATTATTATATTAATATAATAATTGTATTGACCAACACTTGTTAACTTGAGGTCTGAAACTACTTAAAATTACTTTTCATTAATAATAAAGCATTCTAAATAGATGTGTATGCCTTTACACGTGTGTACAGACACACACAGATCTTAGCAAACCCAGCTGAAAATTCAAGCTAAGACCAGTTAGGATTCTGAACCGGTTTAAGATAGTTTAAGCTGAGTTTTTGACACTTCTAGCTGGTCAGTGGCTGGTCAAACCTGGTGTCTAACTGGACAAAGCTGGTCAAAGCTGGTAGAGTAAGCTGGTGGTCAACTGGTGGACTAGTTGACTATATAGACTGGTCAGCTGGTGAATCGCTGGTTGACCAGCTAAAAGTGTCAAAATCACAGCTTAAACCAGCTTGACTAGGTTAGGCAGGCAAGAACAAATCCATCCAGATAAGAAAAGAATGTTCATGGAAACATTCATAAGTACAGTTAACAATCAAATTTGATTATATGCATGTTTTGTGACTGAGGCCCATTAAATCTAAAAAGCACAAAAATAAGTGAACAGAAAAAAATTAAAACATAAAAGTCAAGTTAAACAAGTGGTGCACATAGAAATGGGCACTTCACCACTTCTTGCATAATTCACCTTTGGGGCATACAAGATTTTTGTTTCAGCAGTTCTCAAAGGTTTCATCAAGTGTTCATAAATTAAAAGTACAGAAATGTTTTCTGACTCATCCATTAAGAGTAAAGAAAAGTAAAAGAACTTTTTAAATCAATTTTGAGACTGACCGGTAACTGAAATAGCCTACTGGAAAACTGCACTCTCGTTTTACCACAGGTAAGAATTCTTAGTCACATTACGCACAAGTTAGAGCTGTTCTGTTCTTTTTTAGGTTTGGAGCCTGTGACAAAAATGATCTAATTATAAATGTTCTAAAAATGGAAACAGACCAATTTTGTTACTTTTCATTATGAAGCTGACATTAAAAATCATTATCCAAAAGAACTCCAAGATTCTTTGCTCCTGTTATGTGATATCAGAGGTTCTGAGCCCTTTGATCATTTTTCTCTTTTTTCCACTGTTGGTCCAATAATTAATGAATGCTTCTGTCTTGTCCTGATTTCACTGAACAACATTTTGAGAGAGAGGGAGAGTGAGAGAGAGATGGCCCAGTTCATCTGTGTTCTACTGCTACTTCATTTTTCTAATTGCGTTTATATTCTTTGGCAACATAAGTGTGTGCTTGTTGTGCTAATAAGGCACATTTGACCTGAACAGCAATTGAGAGGAAGAGGGAGGTAGAGACAAAGAGAGAGGAGAGGGTTACTGTGTAGAGAGACAGGAAGTGATATAATTCCTTGGAAACACTATACAACTCCTGTCTTGCCAGTGAAGCCTGTTTGGGTCCTTGAAACCATGAGTTTATTTCAGTGTGAGAGAGGGCGTAGGGGAGAAGGTTGGCATGACCCAACGGCTTCCAATTGTATTATTACAGTAATTATTTTCTGTTACAGAAAGAATGAGTCAGAAAATACAAAGATCAAAGGCCCATCTCATACTTTTTACTTGGCAGTGCTCTGCTCAGCAGTGACCCATGCGACTCAGTGCTGAATGTGTTGCCATTTTGTGTAATGTGTTCACAGCCATGTTTATTTTGACACTGCAATAGGATGATGCTTAAGAGGGCCCAGGGGTTAATCTTCACATTGTTTAGTACAATCACCAGTGCTTGAAGCTTGCCTATTTTTATTAACCATGCTTGTTAGCCCAATTGCTCAGAGTAGAGTTGCAATGTTTTTTTCCCCCCCAGAAAGGTCAAATTTTTTACTTAGGGAGAAAAAAATAGCAAAACCCCCCAGAGAGTGTTTCTTGCCTGTTTTTAATAGGAAAGTGTTCCTGCTGTGCGGTGTTGGTGGTGGGGGTGAATACAATGTCCCGTGGGGTGCTTTCCCCTCCCACCACCGCCAGCCTCCACAGCAACGCGCACACTCACACACACGCACATGCACACGCACACACACACACACACACACACGACCACCACCACCACCCGATCAGAAACTGAAGTGAAGGCTCTGGCCCCATGGATATTTGATGAGTCCTTCTCTAAGCACTGCCAAATATTTTTACTTAAGGGAGCAGGGGGATTCTAGCGAGGCTCGGGAGGAATGTGTTTTCTGGTCAGCACGAGCACAAACAGCATGGGGCGACAAGAATACAGACAGCCGGAAAGAGGTAAGGGCTGCTTGGGGAACCCTCTCATTCTCGTCAACACTCCTGGAGAAATTACAATCCCTCTCTCCTTCCCCACCCCCCAACATCCACCCCTAACATCTCTCAAGCCCAACCATCTGATACCTGGGTGCTCTGGGATGGATTAGGATAGTAATTATCAGTCGATTCTCTTTAGAGGGATTGAAAACAACGGCAGCCGTGCCCATTCCTCTCTCCCTCTCCTTATTAGGAGCAGGCCAATGGTTCATTCCCCTGTAACCTTGAAGAACACAAAGCGCATTATCTGAAAGTGCATTATATGAAAGTGCCTTATATAAGCAAGTTATTGTGCAGCGAGGTTCTGTACGGACAGACCTGGGACGAGCATGTTGTACAACTCAGGAGGCAGGGGAAAAATGGGGACATTCATTCTTCCATTATAAGGAAAAGCATCTTCAATCAGTCGAGCACCTACTGTGCGCAGAATAGACAAACAGGCTGCCTCGACTTCAGTGGCAGGAGCGTGTGTCTGTAATATCTTATGCAACTAGAGTGCATCCCCAGGATTTTTTTTTGTCTATTTCCGAAATGATTGTTCCTTGTCTGTTTTGCTGAGTGTGTACACTGGCTTGTGCACTTTCAGCCTGTCTCGTCTGTCCATTCCTGGAAATATATTCTCCTACTTAGAATAGTGAGGTCTTGCATTCCCAGAAGAAATTATCATCAGAATGTTAAACCTTTTCATGCTTTATTGCCTATTCAAATATTTTTACTACTTCCGTAAGTTGTGTGCTGTGGTACTTCTTGCTGTTATTATCTTTATTTTGCTTTAATGTGCAATTACATATGCAGCTCTAAACATAAAATAAAATGTTTATTTGGATAAAGCTTTCATCAAGGTGGCTTACCTGGTTAGAAGGGCACTGGTTAAGATAAGGTTGTGGACCACGAGCTGGCAGCAGTAGGGGGTGATTAATGGATTTTAGGACTTGACAGGAGAACAGAGGACAACCTGCTAGAGTTGGTGTGCAGTCTTGAAGATGTGCTGATATAACAAGTAGTTTGTCTGCCTTAAAGAGACATGAGTTTGAGATGACTTTTTAGTATCTGGAAGACATCTCTGCAGGATATGTGATGATTCATGCAGTACAGAAAGAGCGGAAGTGTGTCAACTGTAGACTCCGAGAAGGGGAAAAACCTTGAACAGAAGTAGCTGATCCATGTGATTATTTGTAATGGGAGAAGGGGATATAAATATATATGTGTGTGTGCATGCGTAAAAGTAGTTAACCCTAACCCCTTTCTGTTTGTCACACCCAATGATTTCAGATCCTTTAAGAAAATTTAATATTAGACAAAGGGAAACTGAGGGAAACTAAACCCAAAACACATTTAAAATCAACCAAATTTAATTGATAATCAGATTAAGCTGATTGAACACAGTCAGGCATGATTGGTGCCAGCCCTGCTAAATCTTAATCTCACTCATATTAAGTCTTACCATCAGAGAGATGTAGTCACCACAAAGTTTCTACAAGCACACCATGCCACGATCAAAGGAAATTACAGAAGAGATGAGAAACAGCTGTCAAAATATATCAGTCTAGAAAGGGTTACAAAGCCACTTCTAGGGCTCTGGGACTCCAAATGGAGAACACTTGGAACAGTGGTGAATATTCCCAGGAGTATCCGTCCTGCCAAAATTTCTCCATGTGCGCAGTGACAACTCATCCAGGAAGTCACAAAAGATCCCAGAAGAACATTCCAAGAACTGCAGACCTCTCTTGCCTCAGCTAAGGCCAGTGTTCATGATTCCACAACATGACTCCACAAGAGAGAAAGAGTCTGGGCATAAATGGGATTCACAGGAGAACAGCAAGGCAGAAACCACTGTTAACCATGAGAAACATCAATGCTCATCTCACATTTACAAAAAAGCATCTGGATGATTGCCAAGCCTTTTGTGATAATGTTCTACGAACAGATGAGTCAAAAGTGCAACATTTTGGATGACACAAGTCCCATTATGTCTGGCATAAAGCAAGTATAGAATAAGAATATCACACCAACATGCAAATATGGTGATGGAAGTGTGACAGTGTGGGGATGATTTGATGCCTCGAGACCTGGACAACTTGCTATGATTGAAGGAACCTTGAATTGTGCTCTGTACCAGAAAATTCTTAAGGAGAATGTCCAGTCATTCGTTCATGAGCTGAAGCTGATACATAATTGGGTTATGCTGCAAGAAAATAATCCAAAACACTAAAATAAGTCCACATCTGAATGGCTGAAAAGAAACTAAATTAAAGTTTTGGAGTGGCCTAGTAAAGTCTGCACTTGAACCCAGTAGAGATGTTGTGGCAGGACCTGAAATGAGCAGTTCATACTCAAAACCTACAGAACCAGTGTCTGATTTAAAGCAGTTCTGCAAAGAAGAGTGGGCTGAAATTCTTCCACAGCGATGTGAAAGAGTGATATCAAATTATAGGTTGCAGTTATTCCTGATAACGGTGGTGCAACCAGTTAAGTTTATGGGGGCAATTATTTTTTACATGGGTGATATAGTAGAGTATAGTGTTATTAAAGAAATGAAATATTTTTTTTAAAATGTGTTATACTCAGGTTCCCTCTAATATGTCTAATATTACATTTTGTCTAAAGATCTGAAACCGTTGTGTGCCAAAAATGCAGCTGTAACAGCTTCTATTCTTCTGTAAAGGCTTTCCAGTGGTTTTGGAACATGGCTGTGGGGATTCAATTCCATTCAGCCACAAGAGCATTAGTGAGGTTGGGCAATGATGTTGGGCGTGAGGCCTGGCTTGCAGTCGGCATTCCAATTCATCCCAAAGGTGTTTGATGGGGTCAGGGTTCAGTCCAGGCCTGTCAAGTTCTTCCCCAGCGAACTCAGCAAACCATTTCTTTATGGACCTTGCTTTGTGCACAGGGGCATTGTCATGCTGAAACAGGAAAGGGCCTTTCGCAAACTGCTGCCACACTGACTTGTTGGAAGTGAGGCATCCTACGATAGTGCCACATTTAGCTGTTCAGTACAACCCGTTCTTCTGCCAATGTTTGGCAATGGAGATTGTATGGCTGTACACTTGATTTTATGCACCTGTTAGCAATGTGTGTGGCTAAAATAGCTGAAACTACTGGGGTGTCCACATATTTTTGGAAATGAAGTGATATATATATATATATATATATATATATATATATACACATACATGAAAAAGAGAAAAAGCCTTGTACACAACATGTTATCACAAGGTGCTGGTTCGGCAAGATACAAATCAAATATAAAAAGGCCCTGGTATTACTTGAACCACTGCCAAAATGTACTAAAAAATGTTTGAAATTGATGTCCACACTCAGAAAAGCTCAAAAGTTTAGTATGACTAATTCCTTTTATTATTGTAGAGAGCAATTGATGGTGCGGACCGTAATTTTTATTTTTTATTTCAGATAATGTAGTTTTTTTGTGTATATGCAGTGCAAAAAATTATATGTTACATGTGCCTGTACAGTATATATTTACATTTTTGTGTCCGCATAGCATTGAACAAATGAAAATACATGCCTGGCTGAATGCATAAGTGAGATACGTACGTTTGGAAAAAGGTTTTATAATTTCGAATACAACACTTTCACTTCAGGGGGATAAATTGTCCTGAAATTGCATGTTTTGAAAGCTTTGACAATAAAAGCTGGTGGGGAAAAAAGTCAGTTCAGGAAATGGGTGCACTTCTACTGTGAGGCTGGGCACAGATTTTCTGATCTTTACACTGTCAGCATGATGGGTTAGGGTTAGGCATGCTCAAACAATTATGGTTGATGTGCAAATGATGCACAATTTCATTCCATAAGAAACTGGATTGCCATAAAATGAAATTATGCAGGAGGGAATTGTCAGCCAACAAGTAATGATAATGTTAGTTATCTTGGTCAGTTCGTATTAATTGAGCAAAACAGACAGAAATGGGTTGAGAACTTGTAGCAGATTAATGTTTCAGGTCTTGGAATGATAGCTTGCTTCTCTGTTTCAAGCTCACAAGCCAACTTCAAGTCCACACAAGGTTTGTTTGTATGCTCATAGTATGCATGTGTGCTATATTTGTGTGTGTGTGTGTGTGTGTTTGTACAGCATGTATTTGTATCTTTAAAGTAATAAAATATGTATGCATTTCTCCATATTAAAATGTGCTGTTTTTATGTATGTATGCTTGTGTGCGTGCAGGTGTGTGTGGTTACATGTCCATATGTATGCCTGTTTGTTTGCTGTCTCTGGATGTAGATTTGCATTTATGTTCACATGTTAAGTATGTATGCATTTCTCTGTATGTAGACTTATGCACAAAAGTGTGGTACAGTATGCATGTAGGCATGAATGTGCTGTTTGTACAATACCAGTGTCACTCAGTAGTAGCTGAGTGTTTTGCCTGCCTGGTTGCAGAGGAGTGCTAATTGTGTACCACTCAGACACACACAGTGTTGCGGTGATGTCTGCTGGAGACACCAACGCGGAGGGACATGGAGGAGACTACAAGAGCGACAGAGTGACACCACATCCAGGGACTCACTGAAGGAGCTCACAAACTCCTACCCCATTGCCATGACTCCCCCCCCCCCCCCCCCCAAGGGAAAGGCGCAGACCTCTCTTTGAGGCGCATCCTGCCCCGGCCTTTTTTTCCCAGGCACTCGTGAAACGCCGCGCTCTCTTCCCAGCCCTCCCCAGACTGTGAGAAAAGAAGAAAAATAACGGAAGAAGCAGCGAATATTCAAAGTCTGTTTATCTTTTATGTGCTGTTTATTTTTCTGTTTCGCAGACTGTTCCGCTGTAGCTTCCTGGGCGTCGCGTACACACTAGACCTTTCCTGGCGGGCTGACAAGGCCAGTCCTGTTCACCGAGGGGAAGCTCAGCAGTAAGAGCGGAGGTTCGGGTGGATGATGAACACTCAAAGCTGGCGTACATTTCCAGTGCTGGTTTTAAATACATTTGCTTATTTTATTTTTCCTGCTTCTGTCTCTGCCCATAATGTCCTTTGTTAAAATACGAGTGGTATCTGCCAAAAAATAATGATGATACAAAAAATTATGCTCTGCTGTTTTCAAAGAATGGTGGAGGACAGATTAGATGCGTTTTCTAAGTACCACCAGGGGGCAATAATAGTCAGGAATACATATCTTTACCATGATTAGATGTGCACATTTTTTCCTTCGTCTTTTCCAGCCAGAGAGGATCCTGGGTAGTGACCACTTTACAGTGTGTGACCTTATATGACTGTGTGTGGCTGGGTCTGCCTGGAGTTCTTTGTCCCAGTTTGCCTGAAACAGTTTGCCTGATTGTAATTATAATTGTGATGGTTCTGTTCTTTTCAGTGAAAAGACCAATGTGCAAATGGCTATGTTTTTTGAACAGTCTTTCTTGGGTCCCTCAGACTCAAGTGACTACCTCACTTCACTGAATAGAGGTGAAAAAAGTCAGGGGGAGGAGTGCACATTAGATTGTGATGCTCACTGAAAAAAAATGTCTCCTGAAAGTATCTGTAGCACAAGGATCTCACGTTGAAATCCTGGAGGTTTTTTTGGTGTTTTCCTAAGCTTCTGTGCTTAAGTCAGAGATTCAAAGTATATAGTGCCTTCCCTCCCAACATCTTTACTTTAACTCAGCTACTGCCATCATATAGTGTATAGCGTCGACCTGGTTTGCTTCCCATTGCTCTTTGCTATGCAGTAATTCCCATGTCCATGTTCCAGCAGGGGTAGTGCCGATCCAGGAAATAGCTGACAGTCTGATTTGAACAAATCCAAGGTTGGTTTTGTGGGTTGGCAGGGTTTCAAATTATAAAATAAACTTGGTGTTCCGCTAAACGGAGACCAGTCTGCTATGCCTTTTTAAGTCTTTGTCCACAACATTGTGTCTTCTTTTCCTGATTTACAAATATAACCTTCAAAAAGTTAGCCCTTTGTATCATTTAGAAGCTCAAGAATAAAATCTTTAATGCTCCTGCTTCAACCATGAGTCATTTCATTTGACTTATAAAAGTTGTTGCTATGTTACAAGTTAATGCCTTGCAAACATAGCCGACAAATGACATAGCTGGCAAAAATAGCCGACAAACGACAAGGACCAGGGATAGAAAAGAATCTACTGTGACCGTGAATGACTAAGCTTAATGCAAAAGGCCAATCAGGCAACATCATATGGAGAATTCTTAGTAACCATTTAAACACGCAAGCAAAACAATGGTATTGCCTGATCATTTGTGTTGACTAACAAACTGCAACCCACGATTGCGGGCTTTATAAATCTTGATTAACCCTTTAACCCTCTTTTTTAAGCTAGGGGTTGTGACCTAAATTGGGTCATGGAAGTGTATGAGGTGGGTCTTGGAATGAGTCTGTAGTCCACTAGGCTATGCTAGTATATTTGATGGGTCCCTGAAAGGTACAAAATTTGTTATTTGAATTCCGATGCTAAAAAGTGTTTAATTTTTATGCTTTAAGATGTACGGTCACAAATATATGATTAGAATTTTCTTAACTGAACATTCTAAAGCTGATGTAACAGTCACTACAGGTAAGGTAATTTAAAGCAATGGAGTTCTAGAAAACTGACAAACATTTTTAAAAATCTACTCTTCAAAAGGTTAAAGATTTCCCAACAGTCAGTCTGTGGACAAGGTAGCACGACTCGGCTTGAGTAGCTTGCTGTTGTGCAAGTGCGCAGAGCCATATGTGATACGTATATTAAACAGGAAAGGGCTGAAAGGATGGTGTGTTTCTGGTCAGTCTCATGCCACTGTACCATGCCCAACCCAGTCACATTTATTCCACATAAGTCATCCAAACTCACTTCTGTAACACAAATTACAACCTGGGTAATACACAGTAGCCATTTTACATCAGAGCTCTCCACTTACCAGTGGTATCGCAGGGTTTTACACCAACATTTTTTCTAATGTGTGCCCAAGGAGAACACTAATGCATCCCAATTAGTAGATATGCTCCTAAATGTGATTTCCAAGATATGCTCCAAAAATGGGAGCACTGTAGAACCCTGTATTGCCTCTTCATGAACCCAGCTTGGCTTTATACAGTACTTTCCCATAAATTCAGAGTCTGTAAGGTAGGTTCAACCCAGCATCACATTGTAATCTTATAAGATAGTTTTCCCATTTTTCATCAATGTTTTCGCAGTACAAAATGCAGCCTAACCGTTTTGTCAGGTTATCCATACAAAACTCATCCAGCTCTTGGCACTGCAGTCTTCACATTTCTGTCAAACTAAAGAGCCATGTATTCCCTGGTGGTCAGATGCGTTGCTAAGCACTCTGAATTGCACACAGTAAAGTGGGAGAGTCTGACAGACTGTTGAACCGTATCATTGAGGTGAAATATCAACCGCTCTCTGTGAAATATGACTGGACAAAATAGACCAATAGGCCACAATTGAATAGACAGATAAGAATGGCTCAAATCCTTATCTATCATTTTCCTCTTTTTAAAAACTTTTACTGCCCCCCTTGGTCATCAGAGCTTCTGCTAATAGTTTTAACTGTAAACCAAGGGGGATTCAGCTGCAAGTATGATAAGACATTCCAGACGTGAGAAATTTCTGATCTTTGTCAGGCTCTCACTGACCTGCGAGAAGCTGTCTCAGTATTTCATCAGGTATAAGCTCTGAAACTCTCAAGATGTCTCTAGTGGATCTGAATGCCTGCAGTCAATATCTGACTTAATCCACATGTGAAATTGACCCTGTGGTGGCCAGGGCGGTTTCACAAACACCAAGCAGGTCCCCCAGTGCATGCATGCATTAATGCACTAATGCAAATGATGCTAATAGCTGGTGCATCTCTCCACTTTTTCTTTCCCTGTTCCTTTAAAAAATATATGGGTTTGTTCTGGGCTCACTGGCAATCAAGTGTACTAATACTAGAAGCAATGAATATGTTGCATCTTTAGCAATCAGCATCAATTTCCAATTAATGCTTGCTAATTAACACCTGTTCATGCGGAGTGCACTTGCCTATTTAATAATCTAATATTTAATGAATGAAAGATGACATGCAATCTTTTCATGAAATTAAAGGAAAAATAAATCAAAAGTGTATGTTTACAGGAACTATTCAGCCAGGAGGGGGCCTGCTCTTTGTCTGCGTCTTTTAGGAGCTTTCTGTTGCTAAGACCTGTATTTATTTTGTGTATCCAGCTTAAACTCGCCTCACCCTTGGTGAGATGAAGCCAATCATGCTCAGCCGTCGTGGACCCTCAGTCAAAGTCAGTCAATAAAAAAGCCCAAGAAAGCGCCTGTTTCTTAGTGCCCGTGCCTCGGTTAAGCTGCTCCTGTGAGACTGCAATGTCTGGGGAGCTGTCGGAATAGCAGGTGGTGATCCCGAATGCAGCAAGCCACCAATTAATGAAGCAAGCAGTGAAAGAAACTAAACACGCCCGAAATGTCCCGAGGTGTCTATTTTAATTCCACCCAGCATCTCGCTGACCAAAGAGGGGGAAAAACAACAGCAGCTAAATCCGTAAATCCCTTTTGAACAGTGTATGTTTTACACAGCTTGAAAGGTATCAGATGGGAAATGGCTGTTTTTGTGAAATGTTTATCTAGATGCTGTTCTTTTCACTAAGCTTGTTATTCCTAATGGAGAGCTGTTTTGAAGACTGATGCTGGTGGGTTTTTCTGCAAATTCCATTCATTTTTTTTTCCTGTGCAGGTGAATTCAATACATAAGCGTCTGATGACAACACACTGGAGACCCAGCTGACAAAACTCAGTGCTGTAGGTAAGACGAACACACCCATGCATAAAATGAGAATTATGACCCAATTTCATTTTATTCAGAGAAGTAGTGACTCCTGAAACAATGCAGGAAAGTACATTAACTCCAAATTCTAGGGTCTGAAATCAATGTCAAAGTTTTGGGACATTTCGATTCCATTAACCCTTCCTTGCAAAGCAGCAAATGAAATGCACTTGACAGCATGATGGTAAGGTTACAGAGAACCCCAAGTAAGTTGATTGACAGCCAGATCCAAAAAGTAATGGCTCATGTTTACGTGGAGACAGTGCTATCTGTGCTCAGTATAATTCTATGGTTCAATCATGTCTGCAGTGATTTGGGTCAGAAACCTTGACCATCAGTCCTTTCAACAAGCACATTTTACTTTCATATTCCATTTTTTTGGCCCCTCAGCGAAGAAACTTTATCCAACTAGTTACTTGAAAATACAGGCACAAACAATGGCTGACGCAGATATGTGGGATGGAAATCATATTCCGAACAAATAGCTTTTTGAGCCATTCCAGATTTTACTGGGGGCATGTGAGCAGAGGTCGTTGCAATGGCTCGAACTGTGTTTGCTTGGGTATGCAATTTTTAATTTAAAACTTAAGCATTTAGTGGATACATTTAGCCAAAGAGACTTATGAAAGGTGCATTTAACATGGTTATAAAGCCACCCCTTGATTAGTAAGGCTTCAATTAAATCAGCAATTAATTATAGACCTGCCAAAGTAAGGGAGAAAGCAGTTTTGTTAAATCAGCCATTTATTAAATTTTAGTCTAAAAAAGTGCGTACATTTATCTTAGCATGCTATGAATTAGTCCCGTGGTCACTCACTTAGCATGCTATGCATTAGTCCCATGGTCATTGTCACTTAGCTTGTTATGAATTAGTCCCGTGGTCATTGTCACTTAGCATGCTATGAATTAGTCCCGTGGTCATTGTCACTTAGCATGCTATGAATTAGTCCCGTGGTCACTCAGCATGCTATGCATTAGTCCCGTGGTCACTGTCTCTTAGCATGCAATGCATTAGTCAAAATGCAAAGTCCAAAATGGGGGAGAGTACAAGTCCACTTACTAGAATTGCATCATGAGTGGCTGTTTAGGAGTAGGAAAGTCACTGGAATAAAAGGCACACTGAGACAGAATTTCCTGTTTTCCTGTCCATCTGGCTGTCTGGCTATCTAGGGGACTCTGGTTCCCTGAGCCAATTCTACTCTCTGGCGCTCACTTTGTGTCATCACAGCCCTCTTCTGACAGTTTTGTCTCATTACCTGGGCTAAGAAATGCATGTAGCCCCCCACCTCTTACTCACCAACCCCCACAGATTTGGGTTCTAATGCATGATGCATGGCACTTCATACATTCACAGAATGCATGTGGCTTGGATAAGCAGTCTGGTTGTTGATAACCTGTACCCTGTGATAATCATTTCTCAAGGTACATGTGTATATTTATGTACATCTGACTTATTTTAAAACGTTGTGCAGTAGGAATTCTGAGAATGAAATCTCTGACCTATACTCTGAGAAGAAAGTACCACGAAAATATTTATGTTCATTGTTTAATACGATAAAAAAGTAAAATGTTGATGAAAAACTGCAATCACAAATTATTCAAATGATTCCAAAATTGATGTTTATTATGTCTTTATAGCTGATGCTTCAATCATTAGATGCAACTGATTATAACCTTAATAATATACATAAACACTTGTATCCTGCATTTACCACATGTGCATACACATTATTCCCCACACATAAATATGCATACACTCATACAAACACGATGTATATGCACACACACACATGCACATGCGCAAACACATGGATAGCAAAAAATAAAATCAACACCTTTTTTCCATATTTGGAGAATGTAGACATTTGTGACAAATTGCAACTTCTTTTTCAGAGGAAGATGAAGATGAAAATAGATATGGCAAGGCCGATTTATTTGACAGTTTTCCAGAGAAAGAGAACTGAGAAGAGGAAGCAATGGCATCTCTGTTCCGCCATCATTCTGATGGCTTCTGACTGCATCTCCGTGCACAGCCTGAAATGTGCTGTGCAGACTGGGTCCAAATTCTTTACTTTCCTGAAATGAGTTTGACACCTCCAACAGAGTTTCTAAGGCACTTCACCCAATCTGTACGCATGTAAATGTGCTTCATCAAACCTGTGCTCCTGTAAACACACCACTCAAAACCTGTACACATGTAAACACACCACTCAAAACCTGTACACATGTAAACACACCACTCAAAACCTGTACACATGTAAACACACCACTCAAAACCTGTACACATGTAAACACATCGCTAAAAAGCTGTACACATGTAAACACATCACTAAAAACCTGTACACATGTAAACACATCGCTAAAAACCTGTACACATGTAAACACATCGCTCAAAACCTGTACACATGTAAACACATCGCTCAAAACCTGTACACATGTAAACACATCACTAAAAACCTGTACACATGTAAACACATCGCTAAAAACCTGTACACATGTAAACATACCTCTCCAAACTTGCATGTGTGAACACACCTCTCCAAATCTGCACATGTGTAAACACCTCTCCAAACCAGCACATGTGTAAACACACCTCTCTAAACCTGCACATGTGTAAACACACCTCTCTAAACCTGCACATGTGTAAACACACCTCTCCAAATCTGCATGTGTAAACCGGCATGCATGTGAAAAGCAGCACAGACTCTGCAGACCAGGAAATTCATTTAAATTTATATAATGAATGACATGGGAATTTTTCAATTGATTAATTGTAGTGAATAGCTCAATTAATATACAAATATGAGAGGTATCTGTAAGGAATGCATGCAAGGGTGTATGTTTGCTTGTGCATGCATGCATGCATGCCTGCCTGTGTGTGTGAATGCATGAGTGTAGGTATGCATGTATTGTGCGTGCATGCTTATGTGTGCGAGCGAGCCTATGTGCGTGCATGCCTACGTGTATAAGTGTGTGTGTGTCTGCATGTGTATGAATGCATGCATGGGTCTGTGTGGGGGCATTTTGCCTTGGGTGACCAGTGGGGGCAGTCCAGCTGTACAGGAAACAGAGTGTCGAGTGATGCTCTCCGTACAGAGGTCACTGACTCGCACAGCTTTGAAGTCTCTTTCAGTGCCGATGTATGGGGCCCCTTTCTTTGGGAATCTATGAAAGTCCAGGAGAAGTATTTAAATGAATGCAATGTGCATTCTATCGGTAAAATGAGCTGTCTGGAAATAGTGTGTTCCATTTCTTTTGACTAAAAATTTATTTTAACAGCACTCATCATGTTTTTGAAACGTGAGAATGGATGATGAAAGAGGTAGCACCCTTTGAGACGTTGCCATGACAATTGTCTTGCTCAAGGTCTCATCTACACTTTGATTGTTTGTTGGTGCTTGTGCTGTGCATGTGTACCACAAACGTGTTGGAGGTTAGTGGCCGTGATGTCTGTCTTTTGGTCCAAAACATAGCATATTATTTTGGAGGGCAAGAAAAAAGAGGGCAGTGGTAAAGAAAGGGAAATTAACAATATAAATACCCCAATCTTTAGGAGGAAAAGCATTTGGTGTAAATTTCATTTTAATTTAAAAGTTGGTGGGTTTTTTTGGTCATAGAACCAGGCCCTATACTCTTTGAGTTAGATGCCATGCTTATTACTAACACTAAAACAAAAAGAGCCCTTCAAAGTATGACTGTCCAGGCTCTGTAATTTGAGAGAGCGAGAGAGGGAGGGAGAGAGGAAAAGGAGAGAGACAGAGAGGGTTGTTACAGCTCTTTTTTTCCACGGTGAGCGTTTGGCTGTTGAGTGCGTGTGAGGGGAGGGTTTAGTTGCTGGGGGGGGGGGGGGTGTGGTAGGGCGGGCGCAGGGCGTCACTTTCGGCTCTCATATCCAGCCTCTTTCATGAGAACCAGCTGTAGTGCTGCTCGCATCCCGACCGGAGGGCAGATCTTTGAATGGGGAGAGAGAACTGGAGTTACCTGCAAACATGAGACCCCTGAGCTCCCTCGCATGCCTACTGCTGGCCCTGCTGGCCCTGTCCTCGCCCAGCCATGGAGGTAAGCACTAAATTAGCCCTGCTGTCTGACGGGTGTCTGAGTGGCCCTCTAGGGGCAGGGACTGTGGGGGTCGGGTGCTGATGGTGGTGGGAGGGGGGGTGTCACAGTTACGCGGGCCCCACACACTGGAGCCATTTATATCTCTGCTTTCCGAGTCAGTTTCACGCCTGCTTCTCTGCAGCTGCACCTTAGCCCACTTTTTAAATCTGGAGTTCCAACTGAGTTAAAGGCACAGTGCTAAAGTCCAGAAAAACCCTGAGGTTTGCTACAGTCTCAGCAACAAAACTCAGTTTCAGAGCATGCAGTGCTCTAAGCAGGGGTACAATCTCTCACATAGGAATGGTTAGGAGTGGTCGGGAGTGGTCAGGAGTGGTTAGGAGTGGTCGGGAGTGGTCAAGACAAGGACAAGAGCCTTTTCTTTTTATAACCATCCTGTTACACATTTGTCCAGGAGAAAAGGGGTCACATCTGGACAACAAACAAACACTGGCCTGGGGTCAGGCAGAAGGCAGACGAGCGAGCAGGGTGGCCTGTTTACACAGAGCCCTGAGCTGAACTGGGGTCAGTCAGGGAGTGGTGTCATGGCACAGTAGCCGGGGAGGGAGGTGAACTGAGGCTCTTTCGCCTGACTGTCCCACATATAACCAGCCCAATCCCCCTGCAGGGCCTGGGGCATGTATATGCAGTTCCATATGATAGCACTTCCATTTGAAAGTTTCAAAGCACATGGAAAGTTCTGGAACCATGTAAAGGCAGCATTGGTAGAGGGGTACGGGAACCAGGTGAGTAATTCTACGCTGAGGCACAAAAAAGGTGGGGGGAATTTGAAAATCTTTTTCTTGCTTGACCACCCTGAGAGTTGCATTCTGGTTAATTCTACACGGGACGACTTTGATCCTGCGCAGATGGCCTGTCAAGGGCCTCTAAAAAAATCACACTGAGAGTGACTCTCCGATTAACTGTGAAGTCACTGAGAGGCCCCTCTCATTGTCAATTAGGCATGGGACTGTGATTACGCCACGCCACAGCGCACCCGCTGGGTGACTCGAGTACACCGCTATCACAGCGAGCTTTGTACAGCCACCGTGAGACTAATGCCGGCCTCATAATCAATTCATTAAATATCGGGACGTACAGTGCAGAGTGAATTATTGAGCAGAATTGAGATCCATCTGGAGAGGACTTTAGCAGTCAATTTTCCTTTGACTTTGTGAATCTGCGCATGAGAGCATGGTATTGTAGCATATAAAATTAGAAACCATAATTTTCCCCGGAATGATTTATGACTGCACCTTCTTACACTGCTGCTGTCTCAGTGTTGCCGCTTCTGAAACACGATTGGTTCGAAATGTGACTCAGCTGGGCATGTGCGGAGTGGTGACTGATGAGCTGTCTAGGCATCAGCCAGGATTGGCACTGCTCAAATCTTTGGAAAGACATCTTTCATTTCCACAGTAAAAACGGTTATAAAATGTTTTCATTTCATCTCACAAAGTTAGAAACACACATTTTTTTATTCCCTCTTGGAATTATGTTCCTTTTTCCTGAAAAAAAACTGCTTTTCTTCCAGCTGGTTCTGATCCAGACACATTCTGTGCACATGTCCCATTCAGTTCTGATCATAGTCTTACACAGTTCATTGTCTTTTATTTTCTGCTTCATTCGCCTGAGTGAAAAAACTGCTTTGTATGTTAATACTGAGACAGTTCTGGTGATGTTTCCTTGGCCTAGGGTACACTAGCGGGGACTTTCCCAGGACTCAAACCTGCAATCTTTTGGACTGGTTCTGTACTGCTGTTCTGCAGGCTTGGGTTTATGAGCATGTTTCTGTACTGCTGGTTCAGGATGATGAACAAGGTTTTGTAGTGCTGTCCTGCTGACTCGGGTTGATGAACGTGGTTCTGTACCGCTGGTTCTGGGATGATGAACGTGGTTCTATTGTCTGAGCTCCTGGGCCCCATCCCTGTGTCTGCAGTATGGATTCTTCTGAGAACAGTCTGTAACCTGCCTGGAATGTGCTGGACCACTCTCTTTCCATCTTTCTCTCACTTTCACCCAGTCTACCTCTACTTCACCTGTGCTTCTTTTTCTTACCATTTACCTCTTCCAAACTCCCCCCTCTCTCACTCGTTCTCTTGTTATCTCTCTCTCTCATTCTCTCCCATTCTTTCTCTCTCTCTCTCTCTCTCTCGTTCTCTCCCATTCTTTCTCTCTCTCTCTCTTATTCTCTCTCATTCTCTCCCACGCTCCCTGTCTTTGTTCTGTTTTTGTCATGGTCATCACACAAGGCTTGCCAAGCTTTTGCGCTATTGCGACTAAGCTTACTGTTATGAAGCTCACTCCTATGAAGTTTACTGCTATGAAGCTTACTCTTATGAAGCTTACAGTTATGAAGCTGGTCCTTAACTACAGTGGATGCAGTTCACCATCATGTAAACTGACTCCGCCGTAGAGTTCCATGTGGCATGCTGTGACGTGACAGTTTTCACTGAGACCTTGGATGGGAGTAGCCTAATCTCGATAAGTTATGAGTAGCCGTGTTCAGTGGTTATACAATGTAAAAACTTTTCAAATGTGTTTTTAACTGTTTGTTTTATAGATATACAGTAGTACAGCCATTTATTTGGGTCTACTGGTACATTTATTGTGGTAGGTACTAACAGGTCCAGTTCAGGTTAAGCTCAAGGCTTACTGGTAACACAGCAATCCCCAATAAGGATTTACAACAGTCCCCTTATTGCTTATACCGCTAAGAACAGAACTGTAGCATGAGCTTGTTTCAATAAGGACCCTGTATTTAGAGCTTGTATCTAAGTAAATATGTCTCAAGCTTTCGGTCTGCGTCAGCAGTATGGTGGCCTCTGTGAAGCTGCAGCCCGTATCCGCGTCTGGCCCACAATGATGTAGCTCCTGAAAGCTCGTCCACAGCAATTTCACTTCCCCCACACGGAATGCAATCTCCGCAGCCTCTTCATGGGATCGCTTGTTCGACACGGTTTCCTCCCCTTTGATTCGTGGCGGGTTTTCTGGCGGGATCTGCGTCGGAGTCATGTGCGCACGAGAACCCATCTGTCGGCTCCAAGAGCTCTTTGTGTTGCCACGGTGATATGGTAAATAAACGTGGACTTTTTTTTCCCCCTTTTCTATTTTTTAAGTTTGTGTCTTTCGGAGTTTATGAAAGTCATGAAAGGAACCAATGTGCTTCTCGAGTGGCTCAAGGGAAGACTGTGTTCTCTATGATTTCTCCAGTGTGCAGTTAGGATTAAAAAGGGCAATATTTACCCTGGGTGATGGATGCGGTAATTCAGTTAGCTCCTCTCTCAGTTAACCGTTGTTTTGCCCGGAGACCGGGTGGCAGTGCTCTGAAACTAAATCATATTTAGCTGCATACCTCTGCATTGTGTGACTGCAAACACGCACTGCTGAGTTAACCAGTGAGTTCAATCTGTCACGGACGCACACGTCCTCTGTGTAAACGTGCATACCTAGCACATGTGTTCGCTAGTGACCTTTAACCTTGAGCAGAGGCAAAGCCACAAAAGCTATTATTCAGAACTTTATGTCACAGTCCTTGACTTTGATAAACAGGTTTGTTTTTGGCTAATAGAAAGAGTAATAAAACAGTAATATTCCTATAGATATACACAATGTTTTAAGGTCAGGGACAGGATGCTAATGAAAGTAAAAATGAAATGATGTAACATTACATGGCTCTTCCTCAGATATATGTTCTTCAAGCAGTTTTAACTGTCAACAGTCATAACAGTCTTATTTTTCCATATAATTTAGCAGAAGGTTAATGCTGGTGAACTTTATTTATGTGTTTGATAATAGAATATATTGCCCCTGCTGGATGACACTGGCATTGAATGCTTCTGTCAGCTTTTCTGTTGTGTAACAGTACCATAATCCTTTGCAGCTAACCATATGGAAATTATTACATGTCAACAGAGTTTTGTTTTCTTAGGCAGTCAGATTAAATAAATGTGCACTACTCATGTCTTGGATCTGTTAATGGCCATGACAGACCATGACCAAAGGTAAGCAAGTGGGTAGGGACAGGATTCTCAGCAGTTCTAATGTGGATGCTCTTGCCCAGCTTGTTAGCTACAGTAAGGCAACCTGTTGAAGTCCCACCATTAAAGGGCATGTGAGGGGTGTGGTCCACAACATCCATGACACTAGCAGCTGGTCGCTGTCTTCCCACAGTGTTCCCCGCTTTCATTTGCTGTCACCGTGGGTTACTGCACACTTGTGTTCCTGCAATCTCTGCAACTCGTGCAACCTCACACGTTGTCATCAACCTCACTTTGTTCTGAAAACTTTCCAAAAAACAAATACACTGTACAGGGCATTTGTGACTGTACAGGGCATTTGTGACAAGTCGTGTGCCAGGAGGGCCCACTCTTCCATTTGAGTGTTTGTCCATCTTCTCCTGTTTCTATGGAGCAGAGATCTGAGTGAGAACACTAATGTTAGTGCAAGGCTGACACTCCTCCTAAAAATCTGACACCTCAGAGCAGGTCTGTCCCTCTAAGTAATTGCTAAGCTCCTGGGTGGGCAGATTTGGGTGGCCTGAGCCCGAGCCTGTCACCAACAGTCTGCCACCCTGGCCCCTGGCCGCAGAGTTCGCTGGTTTTTGTTTTTCACCTTGAAAGCAGCAGGCAATTTAAGATTCAAGTAACTTGGTGAGATTGAGTTAACTCTGTAATCAGCTGCTTTAATTGGACAATTAAGTGACAGTTAAGTGAGTAACAAACAAAAAGCAGGAGATCCTGTAGCTCTCTAGGGCCAGGATTGCAGACTCCAGCCAAATCCTGCTGTGGCCCACCATGTTGATGAGTGGTGGGATGTGGGAGAAAAGTTGTTCAGTATAAGAATGAGAGACACACTTCCTGTTGGAGCCAAAGGATTAACTTTTAACTGAGCAGCTAAGCCAGAAAACTGGGTCAGTTTTGAAAAGTACCAGAACTTGTTCAAGCTGCAAAGTTGTCTTGAATACATTAATAAATTGTGCATGGCTTTGAGGCAAGCTGTGATACTTGGTGGATTCACTCCTGTTCATGGTATTCAGTGTATTCAGTTATTTTGTAGTAGCACAATAAGTATGTGGAACTGGACTTGCACAGCCTGTTTCCATGGCAGAATCCTATTATAAGAATATCTGATGAGCTCTGATTAGAACTGGCACATTCATGTACAGTATTGCTGGAACAGGGCTAATCTATGGGCAGTGCTTCAGGCATGTATATATCTGGAGTCTGGTTTTCATTAGGGATAATGTGGCTTAATTTTCAGCCTTGTACTCCAAACCTTCAAACTGCTTCATGTTCTTGAATGCTGCTGCTTCCTTGACCAGTTTCAAAAAGCTTTTAGTTTTGTCTGATTATTGTAGTGACGTTTATTTAAAGTATGTGTGGCAGTTGAGGTCTTTTCGTTCTGGGGTTTATTTGTGTAGGTAGTGTGTTAGCTGTTTACCTCTGGGGTCCTGATGGTGTTATTGTATTGTTGTAGTTTATATTTTTTTACAGCAAATTTTCCACAAATTCTTTTGCTGTAATAATTTCTGATTTACAAGGAACCAAAACACTCCCTGTTGCTATACTGAACTAGACTCACCGGAGTAGAAAGCAGTAACTCATTTAGCAGCGAAAAGGACTTGTGGGATATCATACAGACTCTCTCGTGGTGGAATATTTTCCCTCTCAACAAAACCTAGACCACCAAAGACTACCCCCCTTCCCACCCCTAAGTTAGTACGCGTAGTGATGGGTAATAGAGAGGAGAGGAGAGAGAGAAAGACAGATTTGGCATGGGAGAGCAATACTTATAATAGTTGTGATTATTAAAGTACAGTGTTTACCTTGTATGTTCTTTGTTTAAAATGTACACTCATTTTTCAACAGTACTTGTACATATGTTGAGCTCTTGGCAATATTTTCCCTGCCAATGAGGGAATCAGAGAGTGAAAAATGTGAGAGTGAGCCAATACTCGCAAGTTTGCTCCTCACAAATAAAATAAAATAAAACTCAGACTGAACTGAAGTGTGAGCAGCTTTTCATGGATGCCCTATCAGGAAAGTCTGAGGGGTGCGGAAGGAGCTGAGAGATACTGCAGCGCAGAGAAAGACTGAGAGCTGATGCAGACTCAAAACAGAGCCCAATTTCTCCTCTCAGAATGTTCTACCGGAGCCTGAAGTGTTCTGGGTAATTTGCAGCCTCTTTCAATCCCAGGCCGGTCCCCCTGGGAATGAACGCGGAGGTCTGAGAAAAGGCCGGTATTCGGGATGGCGGACAGACCCTGAATAGGCTGACGGGGGTAAATATAACCAGGCCAGATGCGGGGGAGGGGGGTTACCTCGCAAAAACATGGGTAGGGAGGGGTGGGTGGCTTTGGGGTGGGCAGGGGGAAGGGGCATGGGTTCACACAGACTCTATAGTGTCAGCAGACAGGGTGATGTCGTCATCCCCAAATCTCAAAGCCTTTAAATAACCAGAGGAGGTTTTTTTTCCTGTACATTCTCTCCAATGGTGTCAGGCTAGGGAGCAGATCCAGGAAGATCATACAATCTATCTTGAGTGAGGCCTTTTTGGCAGAGGAACCCCTTAACTTTTACCAGCTCCCGAAGAAAGGCCTGAATTTGTAGTCGTAACTGATTTTATCCTCCTCTGCCAGCCTCTTGCGATGTTGAAGAGCCCTTCACTTAAATAAACTGACAGTTTAGATTATCTGGATGTTCTATCTGCTGTAACAAACATTTTATCACTGTATTTTTTTAGTCACTCTCCAAAGCTTTTCATAGTTTTTTGGGGGTTTTTTTCTAAATGTTGTGACAATTTCAGAGACTTTATAAGATCAGGTTGGAGATGTTGCACAGTTGCACAACCAAATAGTTAATGGTCTTTTTTTCTGCCCCAAATCCATGCTATTCTCTAATCTATCCATAGAAACCCAGGCCCCTCTCCTTTTTGCCAGTTTTTCATTGTAGACATTCTGTAGTTAAAACCAAATTCATATTCATTATGGTCTCTTTAAAATCTTACTAAGTATTTAAAAGTGCTCCTCTGGGACTCTCTTTAGTTGGTCACAGAGTACAAAGGACACACTAAGTAGGCAGCCTTAATGGTAATGATTTATAAACACAAGTTGCCATTTTAAGTTTCTTTCCCACCATTTATTTTGTGTGGAAATGTATGACCTGATGGGACCCAAAGAGAAGGGGCAGCCTGTTGCAGGTTTTAGCTTCAGTCAGTTAGATCTAGCTGAGATTTTGCATCCTGCCTTGACCAGGATGAGTGTAATGTACACACAGTTGTGAAAACTGTGTTGGCTGAACAGTGCACCTTTCACCTTTCTGAAGAGATGGACAGAGCAAATTCAGGAATCAGGAAGTAGCTCTTCACCAGTTCCAAGCAACACCCTCTCCTCCCGTCTGTGTGTATGCTACCCCATTTTACCCTCTTATTCCTGCAAAGGTCATAAGATATCTCTTCTGTGGCCATCTCCTTCAGAAACATCTGTAAGCTGGTGCTTTAAAGACTGTTGCGTGGACCCTGTTGCATGGAATTGATTACAAGCCATAACTGCACGGCTACGCTTCCATGCTATGGCTTACATGTACAGTGTTACAACTGTGACTGCCGTTAATGACTTTAGCACAGTTAGCTGGATGTGTTGCTCTTCAGTCATACCGGTTAGGGAGAGAACAAGAACCTTGATCCCTGCTTGAACTCATTCTCATGCACGTCTGCAACAGGAAACAATGGAAACCTTTTCCGAAGGGACTGAAGTCATGCTTGATGGATCATTCACATGAAAATAGCAGTGATTTTTTAATGGTATCAAAAGGATAGCCAGGTGTGTTTTAGGTTACAGCTATAAATTTGAGTATCTCACTTCCATCCGGTGTGTTTAAAGTGACAGAGTGATTAAGTAGGAAGGATAACAGATCTTGGCTGAAGAGCTTTAAGACTCCAACATTTTTATTTTATTTTTTTGACGGAACCTCCTTTTCCTTCAGACATCCCATGATCAGTAGAATGTTGAATTATTAATTTCATAGTTAAGTGTCACAAAACTTCTATTTTTGCTTGAGACAAATATGCAGAAACAAAAACGTATTATCAAAACTACGAAAGTAGAAAATCTTCCATCCTGACAAATTACTGATATTATAATATCTTTTGCTACTTGCACCTCATGTTCAGCCTATTTCAGAGCGTCACAATTTTTCCGAAAAGTGCCCTGCTATCTAAAAGTTAAAATTCCATTTGTAGTCTAATGAAAATATACCCAGTCAGAGTGATGGATCTATAGTGGCTTTGAGTCCTTCCTTCCTCTGCCAAACTAAATAAATTGAAGTCTGCAGTGTTGAGGAATACCACTAACCAGACTCACCTAACACAGCTGTCAAACAGGTTAAAGCAGCTGGGTCTGCCTTCTTCCTGGGGCACACCAGTTAGGAATCCACGTTGTTAATTGGCAACATATTGCAAGCATCCTCGTTTTAAACATCTCCCAAAGGATTGAAAAATATGAAAATAGTATTCCACCATTTCTTTCTTTCTTGCTAATAATTTTGTCTTATTAAATCGGCTAAAATAAAAGTTTAGTTGCACAAATCTTATGTAATAGATTGTCTTCAATAATACGGCAACACAACTGTGAGCTCTTAATCTTGTGACAAGTTTTTTTTTTCTTGGATCTTCTGGAAGGATTATAAAAGATAGTCGTAATATTGTTTACAGAATGAGATCCAACCAATATCTTGTACATGACCTGTACAAATTTCTGGTGAACTGTTTTTCCCTCTATTTATTTTTAAAAACACTTTGGAAAAGTGAGGAGTACGAAACGTTCTGTAAAGAATATTTGCTGACTGATGGTGATATTCACAAATGTATCAATCCTGTTGAACCTTGAGATGACTGTGTAGGGATCTTTCAGGATTCTGGGGAAAATTTCTGTCTCTTTAAGTAGGGGGTCTTCATCGGAAATAGCCACCGCTGCTCCCATCTGTGATGGCTTACAGCGGTAAAAATAAGCATAATAAATTAAACCTGTCCAAATTGACGCGACAGCAAGGAGCGGAACTAGGGACCATGCCTGACCAACGCCCCTGACGGCAGACCAAACGCAGGCCCGGGTAACTAAAGCGAGGGCTGCCTTCTAGAAGGATCCGTTTACCCACCACATCTAATTTCATTTATAAAAACGTCCTCCTCTTCCTTTGGTTTTTTTCCCCCATTTTTTCCACCCGCTGAATGTGCTTTTCCTAGCGGTCCGACTCGTTCTTTCCAGCTACGATCATCCCTGCATTTGGCAGCAGCGCAGAATTTCAGTTGGTCTACGGAAGCTCTGAAGTTTTCAAGCCCTTCTTAAAAATATATATATATTTTTTAAAACCACAATGTTCCAAAAACAAAAAAAGTAATAATAAAACTGATGCTTTTGCACAAATCCGCTGTCTCTCTGACTCCCGTTTACTTGCTACGGTGAATAACGCTAGCTCCTCCTTTCTAGGGCAATTGGCCCTCTACCCCCATAAATATAAAAAAGCACCATTGCCCTGCAAGGAAACCACCACAAAGGCCCTCTCCTCGAGTCTGCCAGAACCCGCCATCGTAAAAAAAAGCAAAGCAGTACCAGCTCTGTGGAGAGGGGAAAATGCCAGAAGGCTGTTTGTGTCCCGCCAAAATCCCTGCTGAAGTCTGGAGAGGAGTCCCTGTTTTTCTGACCACATGCAGCCAAATTCACTCCTCTATTGATTTAATCACATATGATGAGCTTTTGGAGATTAACTCCTGAGAATCTGTGGAGCCATGAAATGTCCCTCTTCCTGATTTGGACTATTCCTGCTGAGGGGGCAGTTAGGGAAACTAGAGAGCCCTAGTGTTGCCTGGTATTTACAGAGTGCCATGCCCCGCTTTAAATAATTACCACAAATACATTCTCCCCCATTTTTTTTATAGTTCCAAAGGCGACGATGTCACACCAGCAGCCTGTCATAATGGAACGGGCGCATAATTAAATAGCAGGGCGACGTGGGTGGGTGGGGTTGTTTGAAGATGTGGAAGTGCCGTCCGTACGGCTCCACCCTCTGGAGCGAGTGCCTGCGCTGTGGGGTGGCCCTGCCTCAGGGAGACTGAAGCTGCGGTCGGGCCGAGGAGTGTGGCTGCGGCCGACTCTGCCGCCAGTAAACAGCCCAGAGGAGAAGGGGCGGAGTCGGGTTGCGGCCGGGGACACAAACTGTGATCCCGCCTGTCATTAACTCAGATTGATGGGTTCCAAAGCGGCATCAGCGGAGTCTTTCAGTAGCGCTCTTTGTTTTCTGCATACAGTGTACTTTCCCTGACGCAGTATTGCCCCTTTGCCTCAGCCAGCTCCTGTATTTCTGGCCTGTTGAAATGGCAGTTAAACCCAGTTAACGAAATGAAAATTGGAAACAAGACATTTTAAATGGCCCTGTGAACAGGAAGATGGGAACCATGGCTGCATCACAGTGACTCATGGGGGATAATCTCGGCTGCTATGACTGAGTATGGCTTTGCATTATTTCAAAGGGCCTGATTAAACGTATGTTTTCATGTTAATGTTGCCCTCCCTGACTCTAAACACTGTAAGCAAATGGCACCACGCCCTGCTGTGAAGATGAAACTGGAGCAACGAATGGCAGTCCAGTTAGACCGACCAATCACACACTTGAAAGCAGAGCTCATAAAATCACAGCATTTCGATCTAATCAAATATGTTGGATATTCTGCAGCTTTTATGTCAGTTTTTGATTTCATTTATTTATTTGCTTTTATTTTTTGCTGGCTTGTGGCTACAGAACAACCCCCCAATTACCATTACTCCAAATAAAATTTGCAAAGCAGTGGCACTTATTAGGTCAAATTACCTAAAATCCTTTTATCCAACCTCATGTTTTCAAATTGGCTATGGCTGGAACTGGTTTAAGAAAAAAATGTTCTCGGATCAGTCTCTACAACAGACAGTGCATGCATTTAGCATTACCTCCATGTGATGTTTTTGTATGGTGCCTTTCACTGAAGCTGGCACACAAAGCAGAGATTGCAGAGGCAAAGTTTCATTGTTTTATTTTGAAACTGTGATCCTCCTCCATTGTCTCTCAGTCCACACTGATTTAGTGGTTGACAAACCACTTTAGCTCCTCTAGTGAGCCAAGAGGTTTCCACTGTTGACCTTCAAATTGATCATACCCAGTGCTTAATTATTTCACACCGTCTAGAGGTGTGACACAGCAATAAAAAAATGAAATGAATAGAGTTGTGAAGGATAAGCAATACTGTGAAATGTATCACCAAGATTAAACCGTGGCCGTGAAATGATCGTAAAATTAAAACTAATAAAAAATGTTAGTTCAGTCCAACCAGGTTGTGTACTGAGGAGCCAAGGGCATAGGTTGAGGGTATGTGAGTTCATAGCAAGCTACATAGAGAGAAAATTTTCAGTGCAGAAAAATTCCCCATGTGAAACATGGATTCACTGACCACTGGTTTTGTCCCATTTGTTCAGATGTTGCCAACCTTAGAGTATGGTCATAAATGTAATGACAGGCGCATTGGTCCTGATTAAAAGGGGCATACATATAGATTATTATTATTATTATTATTATTATTATTATTATTATTTCAGTCCTCCACTTCTGATTTGAATCATGCCTGATCAAAGAACAAAGTCAGGCTGACACATCATCCCTAAAAGCTCCTTGCCACAAATGAACAGCATGGTGCACATGGTCATGGTGCTGGCCAATCGAGCCACAACACCAGAACCGATGAAAAAGAATACCCTCCAGCTTTTAACGTCCTCCATTTCTGGCAGAGTTGCCATGCCCGTTCTTCTGAGCAGTTAGCCAGCAGCACCATCCTCTCAGACCATTATTCTCTCCACTGTGACCCTGCACTTGTGTGCCGCCTGTGTTTTATTATGAATAAAAAAATCTGTTTGGCGTAATAAATAACGCTAATAAAGGAAGGCACACTGAGTCTCCCCAACCTGAGGCAGCAGACTTATTCTTTCCAGTCGATACCCTTGTGATTTACCCTCTGGTCCATTCCCGGCCTCCCAACTGTTGGGTATAATCTGTCTTTTTATCCCCAGCAGGGATCCATTGGTGCCAGGGTGAGCCATTCTAACCTGTTCCTGAATTATTCAACGTATAATTGATATGTAGGTCATACAAAACGCTCAGTTTATTTAAGTCACAACTATTCAAAGGTAGGCTGTCACCAAACATGGAGTTATAAAAATGGTATTAATAAAAAAAAAACAATAAATATCAACACCTACATTGAAAATGAATATTCTTTACATTCACATCATTGCTCACAAAAGTAGTCCACGCTCAATTTGCTTTGTCCTTAATTTAGAGTCTGTTGCTACCCAGCAATATATTTATCTATTTTTGTTTCTTTAAAAATATCATCAGGCTTACAGCATGGATAAACATTTATCACAATACTAGCATGGACAAAAATGGAGGTGTCATTGTTGAACAATTTATTAGGAGTATACTGGAAGTACAACACAAGAATTTATAAACAGGAGTGCCAAACAGTTTAGCCCCACACACCCCATCCAATAAAACCATATGAAACATAAGAGCATTTAAGTGATATGCCGCAAAAGATTCATTACTAATGTATCAAAATAATCTATAAATGTTCTTCTTCTGTTTCATCTGAGGAGAAATGTGTGAGTTGTCCACATCTGTTTCGCCATTTGTCTGCTAACATCTGATTTGCACGTTAGCATTACATAAGTGTAAAAAAACAAGCCTACATGTCCTTGAATGTCACTGACATGTGTTGGAATGTCAAGCACGTTTTTAATTATAAGACATCCTGAAAATTAGTTCCATTTGTGTATCAATCCTGCTTGAGAAGGACGTTTTGCCATCTGAAAAAGTACTTGTTCCCTCTCTACATTCCAGTAGTGCTCCTGTGAATCAAGTGAACTCATGCTGTACCTCCATAGCAATCTGCAGAGGTACTGAGAATGTGTTTATGCATTCCGATAAAGATGTACACTATGAAGATATGTGGCCATTATTATCTAAACAGTGTTCATCGTTCTCACGGTAACTGCTTGACTTTCCCCATTTCTCTTTGAGGATGAGGCAGTTCGCATGTGAATCGTGTTGGCAGTGGATCAAAGCATTACATTTTATTTTCCCATGTCTTGCAATGGCATATTTTGTGAAGCCCTGCTTTTTGTGATGATGTGCATTAATAAGAAAACTTTGTAAGTAAAGCTTCCATAAGTTCTCTTTCGTAAAGAATATCATCACGGAAAGACTGAATACACACACAGCCCTACCACTCCACAGCTCTGACCCTGGGTTAGTATCACAGCTACGCTGTGGATTTTAGCTCCTGTACTTCCATATAAAGCCAGCAGAGAAGGTTGGAATGCTAGCTCTTCAGATTCGCAAGCGCCTATTACATTTAAGGACATGGGTGGAGGCTGGGCTGTCCATGTAAGCACAGACAGGTCCCAAGAAGAAATTTAAGGACGGTTTGTTCCTCTCAAAACCGCAAATGCACTAAACTGTAGAATGTGGTAATGCACGTGCAAATGAGCCATCAGGTTGAGGACGCAAGTGTGTGTGTGTGCATTTATGCTATGTTCAGGTTTGAATTGAGCCATAATTCCTTCACGCCACACCTTTTAAACGTGCATAAGATTCTGAAACAGAGCCTACGGTCAGGTCACTCATGACTGGAATCTAAGTTTGGGAACACCATTCTCAAAATGTGAGTCGATTAAATATTTTACATTTTATCCCAAGATTTATGCAGAACAGACCCTCCTTCCCCATGTGGTACTCGTGTGTGCCCGTTCCTTCTCCATATGGCATGTGTACTGTCACACACTTTTCATGTTTCCGTGTACAGAAAGTACTTGCCATTTTTTTCAAGAAGAGCACAGCTGAGAACATCTGTGTGGCTTTCTTTGTTTTATGTTATATGCCCCCCCAACCCCACTCCCATTAATTCTCCATCTTTTTTGGAAGATCCCATGTTCTTCTCGTTTGAATGAGGAAAAGAAGAAAATGTTCATTTCGACTGCAACAAGAAAAAAACAGCTAAAAAAAATAAAGTCTTGTCACAAACTGGATGATTGTCCTATTTGTGAAAGGTTAATCTGTTCTGAGGCAGAGTAACCCACAAATAGCGGCTGGCCGGATGTTATATGTAACAAATATTCCCTGGGATTCTTTCCGTTTCCAGAGGGAAACAGTCTAAATGCTGTAGTCTATGATAATAAGTCATATGCATCGCAATTTCGGTCAAAAAATGGGCACCAACCATTCTGCAATAATCTGACTTGCAGAATGGCACAATAATAGTTCTGCATCGTTGCTATGGATCCAAACCAGATTATTCATGCACGCTGTGGCATTTAATGTTTGTTTTAGACACTGAGATGGATTACCTATCGATTAAGGCTTTGACATGATATGTTTTGCATGCTTTTTATGCCAAAGCATCATTTGGCTGTGGATGCCTTTTCAGATTATAGCACATAAAGTAGGCTTACAATTGGCTGGAATGTGTTTCTGTATACCACATGGAGGGAAAGTATCTATGGCAGTGGTTCCAAACCCTGTTCCAGGAGATCTACCATCCTCAAGGTTTTTACTCCAACCTAAACAAAAAAAAAAAAAAAGTGTATATTGCTCTGAATGAACATGAGCAGGTTTGTCAGGTAGCAAAAATGAATGGGTCATGGATAGGAATGCTACATTGGTATTTTTGTAAGTTGGATACCTTGTAAAAAAAAAGTTATTTTTTGTTGTTTCTGGAATAAATTCCGTAAGTGGCGTTGTGCTCTACAAAGTGCATCTGCTGTTTTAATTTGCAGTATTTTCTTTGAAAAGGAACACAATCTAAGGATAATTAGGCAAGATGAATTGCTTTTTTCGCTTATTTTATCGCAGAAGAATGCCCAAATAGGCTGAAGTGATTTTATTGCCTTTCTTGGTCCAGAACAATCCTTCCTGTTGCAAGATGCTAAGTTGGCAGCGGTGGGGCTGGCCTCCAGTGATGAGTGTCACAGACGTTATTCACTCCCTTTCTAAACTCCTCTGCAGCTGGGCTTTGTTCCCCAGGCAGGTCCACAATCTCCACCACATGTTTATGTCACCACTCTGCTCGAGCAATACATATGCAACGCAACTCTGACAGGAATGTCAATAGTGCTTGCCAGAAGTTTTCAGTGGGGCAAAAAAAAAAAACAAAGAAAAAACTGCTATGGCCCTGCTGTGAGCAGGAAAAGTGCTCATTAATCCAAACATAAATTCCTGGTTTGTAGGTGTGTGTTTGTACTGATTGGAGAAATGTTCAAAACCGAGTTGCCTGTTTGTAACGGTGCAGATAACATCTTGTCTAAAGATGGTTGTTCATCCTTGAAGCAGTGATATTCAAAAGAAGAAATCACTGGCAAATGTGAGTACTAAACAGGAAGTGAAACGATAATTTTTTTTTAATTGTATTTGAAAATAGCAGTGCGACCGATACCACACTACACCAACCACCCCCTCCCTGGTCAATAGTTCATTGCCTTTTCTTTTAGCTTTTAGAGCTGGATGAATGCTGCTTTGTATATAAACTGGAAAAAATTGATGGAAAAATAGGCGAAAAGTTGGAAAATTATTGGCTGTGAGGTTCTGCCTTATTTCCGTGGGCAGAGTAGAACAAGGCCACTGTTTGTACCAGAGGCTGGGGTGCCTTGCGTCAAAGGGGTTTAATTGGATCAAGATTGTGATGTAATCCAGAATGGGTGTAGTCTATGAAAGATGAATAAATAGAGAGCCCATGAGTACCCCCATGTTGAGGCTGATGGTAGTGATATGATATTTTTGCACAGTCATAAGTCTGCCCACACGCTAAGCACAGAAGGCACATCAGAATCAACTATGGTAGCCTCAGAAAATCATGAAAACACTGCACACCATGTGGAGGATGATGTAGCTTAAATTTCAGTGAAGTCTAATGGCAGTGGGTTCCTTAGTTAGGTTCTTAGTCCCTTATTTTTTATGTTCTCCCAATTTCCAAAGCCAAATCATATTCATGAACTTGTCTTATTTCTGCAGTGTTCTCCCTTACCTGACGAGAGCACAGAGAAGCACTCATTATACTCCAAAGTATGCTCTGCCACCTGCCACCATTATTCATTCCACTGCCCAGTGTAGCTAGTCATGCCATCAGAGGGTTATTCTTCATACATAGCCAGCACTGGCAGACTGCGGTCACCCTATCAACTAGAGATATTGTGCTCAAGCAAGAGTATTTAACCGGTTTTGACCCAAGGACCCACACCCAGACTCAAAGGCATCCCATGAACCCCCATCAAAAGTTTAAAACGGTTATATTTTTAAAAAATCAAATCTAGTCATTGCATATCAAGTCTGGCCAGAAACTCTTTACAGTACCCTCATGGCCTCCTGTTGAAAACTCAGGTGCTAGCGGTGTGAGACGGGGACAGTTCCTCCTACTCTCCTACACACAGCCCTGCTGGGCTGCTGGCCACAGTCAATATTGGCCTGGTCAGGGTTCGAAACCAAACGGGACACAGGACTCATCACAATACCAAAATGGGGCTTTAGCAGGACAAACCACAAGGCAGCACCCACTGACTCCTACATATGGCGAAGCATGTCAGTAATTCCAAGGCCCTGCTGCTTGAAAACCCCAGATTCCTGTTTTAACTACAGAAATAATGTGGATAAGAAGGAAACCAGCTTTAAGAGACTGTCAGAGAGAGAAAGGATAGCATGGGTTTTTTTTTTTAAATCACTCAGGTAGGACAGGTACAGGCTTTGACCAGGAAGAATTAATGGCTAGAAGTGAAATTTTGAAGTCATACACATAATGAGAGGAGAGATGATGGGGCATGTGATACATGATCTGATTTTGTTTTGTTTTTGTAAAGAGTGGACCAATGCAGTTTGGAGTGGGACCATCCCCTTCATGGTGTCAACTCTCAAGTCACAGTGGTCCAGTACAGAGACATTGCCCTTATAAGCTGAATAAGACAACCACAGCATTCATTATAGTATAGTTTCTGCACCTTACAAACCCACTAATTTCCTGGTTTGCCTTTATTTTTAGCTTTTACAGCTTGGTGACTACTTATTTTTTAAATAAATTGGAGAGTGGAAAAAAAGACGTATGATCCTCAAAAGAGCACCCCATCCCCACCCACACACACACACAAGGCACACCAGTGGTTTTGCTTTATTTCTAAGATATTCATCATGGGGTCAACTGTCCAGTCACCAGAACAGAAAGTACAACCCTTGTATGTCCTTGTATATGGAAACCGACAGCAATGACCAGATATTTGCACATTTAATAATAAGGTTTGGTAAATATTGGAGTGGTTTCCTACAGCTAGGCCTACACTGGGTGTGGTCTTGCAAACAGGCTAAGATTAAGCTGTTTTATTTTGGTTTTTTAAGTTTTTTTATATATATATTGCACAGCTGTCCACAACAGATGGGGAACATTTGAGCAAAATTGAGCTTCAAAGGAAATTTACAAGGAAGAAATGAAAAAGTGAAAGAAAAAAGTAAATAGGTGCCAAGTAAGGAAATGCTCTCCAGGATTGTGGCTAGAAAGAACAATTGAAGGAAAGGCATATGATCTACAACTGAGTAGTATTAGTAAGGGTGTCATTAATAGTAATCACATTATTAATAAAAGTTACAGTGAGGGCTTCTCCTTACTTTTTGTGGGTTTGCACAAGGGCAGTCAGTAGTGTTGTAATGAGTCTGGCCAGCAGTAGCTTTTTTCCCAGTGTCAGAAAACGAGTGTGGCTATAATGCATTGAAAATGCTGTTATCACCTCAAGGCGAGCATTGCGGACATGCCAGAAATAGTACAAATGTGGAATAAGGTCTGTTTCACATCAGCCAGTGAGTTGTGTTCTCTCGGGCGTGCGTTCAGTCACTGGAGGGATCAGCCAGACAGGCAATAAGGAAGAGAAGCCAATGTATAAAAAGACCTTCAGAACAGTGGTTGGAGTCTGTGTGCCATTTTTCTCTTTTTCTTTCTTTCTTTTTTTTTTTTTTTTTTTTGCTTATTTTCAGCTGCGTATAGTTGAGGAGCGGGCGAATGGCGAGGTTCGGGGAGGGGGGTGGTGTGCAGCCAGCTAATGCGTCCCAAATGGAGAGGCGGGGTGGATTTGGCGGGCAGCAGAAATTGTGGTCCCGGCTTGCAGGGCGCGGCCCACGAACAGTAGCGGTATGAAAAGGGCAGGGCCGCAGCGGCTGCGTTGGGGTGGGAGGCTGCCACCGGGAGCTGTGATTGGCCAGTTTGCAGGAAAACTGTGCTCATGTTCAGGGAAGGTCGGAGGCACAAGGCCAGCTCTGGTCATCTGTCGCGTGGAAAAATCACTTGCTGTGGCTTAACAAGGACTGAGGTGGGGCGGTTATTTGGACAGCTTGCGCCACGGCGGTACGGTCTTGTGCAAAGATTCCTGACACTGGGCCCAGAGGCGCAACAGTTTTGGTTTGAAGCTGGTCCTCCAGCACTAGAAGAAAATGTGTAGATGGAGAAAGGGACGGAAGGCGTGGCGTTTCTGGCATGGTGACATTTCTGTTCGTTTGCGCCCCTTAGATCTTTTATCTACGATTGGGGTTAATTGGCGGCTCTATCAACTGTTTTAGTGCCTGGGGCAATTACCAACTTATGTAACTGAGCCTCATTGAGAGAGCTGGCACAGATGTGTTTAACAGATCGTTACAAAAAAGTGGAACAAACCCATTTACTTGTACCTGTGTTTTTTAATAGAAGAAAAAAAGCACCAACAATGTTTCTTTTGCAAAAAAAGATGGTACTATTTTTTTTTAGTTTATATAACTAACAGGAGACTTTAAATACAGTTTGGTTCAGCTAAAGGCTCAATAACATCCAATAAATCAAGAGCTTGATGAAGAAAACAGAAAACCGCCACAAACAGCGTGCTGGCTAGGAAAGCGGAAAGGTGACGTGAGACTGCAGAAGTGCTAAGAAGTGCTAAAATAAGCAGTTCTAACAACAAGCTCTTGTCAAACATTTAATTTACACCCAGGACAACTGGCAAGGGGCCTTTAATGCATTCTCTCCCAGTGCTGACACCCCTCCACCCCCCAACAGCACTCTGAGGAGTCCTGGAGAGACATCAGCGGCTGTGCGCGGGAATACTCCGCGGCACACAAAGGCTCGGTAAAAACAAGCCAATCAGAACACTCCCCACGCTGACATTAATGAGGCCATTTATGACCTTGATCTGCCACTTGCAGCACTTAAGTGCCCCCTGCCCCAACTGTTTTTCAGTCAATGATGGCTATCAGTTCAGCAGCTCTGCACTGGTCTTATGTAGCATGCCTACTTTGGGAAGTTTAGATAAATTAAAGGAGGGGATTTTCTGTCACGGTTGTTGAAGACAAGTATGATGCTAATCATATGTCCCAGTACACTCCCCTTTCCATCTTTCCCCACAATTGCCAAAAGAATGTCAGGATAGGATATAATGGGATGCTAAGGTTGGGGAGAATAGTTGGAGAGAATATTTTCCACCCTGCACCCCCTACTCAGAGTTTCCTAATCTAAATTTCCAGGCCACAGGGTCTAGCAAGAAGTGTGCCCCCCCCCCCCCAACAGACACCAGACAGAGCGTTTTACAGTTAAAATTGTGGCTAATAAACTTACCACTGTTCTTCTCTTACCTCAGGCCTGAAACAAATGAGCAGTCATAGGTTGTTTTATGTATTTGTTTGGGGTTGGCTAAGTGGGAATGTGTGTGTGTTGGGGCGGGGGGGGGGGGGGGGGGGGGGGGGGGGGTTAAGGAATGGGGCGCTGTGTGTGTGCGTTTGCCAGTAGGAGGGTTGGCCCTCTTATGTCTCTGAGGAGTTTTTAAACTGTAGTCGCCTGCTGGGATCACGCGAAGCACAGCAGCTTCTGTGGCCGCACAGAGGCGTCCATTGTGCTGCCCGTCCATAAACCCCGCCCAGCTCCAGGCCCCCACAATGCAGTCGCTCAGCTCTCTGTTTTCGTTTCTGCTCTGCCAGGTGGGTGAGATCATCCCTTCAGCACATTCTGTTATTCTGTGACTAATGTTAGTACTTTTTACCACTCCTGTGATGAACTTGAGCCGAGCACACCTCAGTCTGTCTGCCTTCTTACTAGAGTGGAAAACCCGCGCGCTCACACGGGGCACCATGTCTGGAAACGGGCATTTGCGCTTGGGGAAAAGACTCTAAAGGTCTCCCTTGTTTTTGGGGTGTGGTTTATTTATGTTGCTCTCAGACAGCCGCTCCCCCTCTCTTGCGCATGCAACGGTTTCTGGTGTTCTGCCCTCATTGGAGCAGATTACCACCTGTCCTTCTATGTAGGTGTCAAGCAGGTCAACAGGTTGTCCTGGACAAGATGTGGACACCACCAATAATGTTATTTTCCAACACATTTTCCATTTTAAAACAAAAAAGGATTTTGATAAAGTTATTTTTAGCCTTTCATAGCGAGTATGTTATGGTGGTGTGCATGACGTGGTCGGATAGCTGATCAATTACATAGTGAACATCAATTATTTGATCATTTATACAGCACCATTGACAGTCAGACTATAAGAAAATGAATACTGATTAATGTATCAAAATGCTGCAGAAATGCTCATGAATAGCACAATTTGCTTAATTGTAGCTGCTCTGTCAAAATGGCGAAGGAGACTGTCTCAGTGTGGTAGCCATCTTGGTGGGTTCTGCTAACAGGAAATTAATGAAACTCAAGGGGTCAATGTGTAGTGTGCAGTGTGGTTTTAAACCCCCGAACCACAGAACTGAATTACGACTGGAACAGCTAATCATTATTAAACAGATTTTGATAGCTGTTACAGTTGTAATGCGGTTCTGTGGTCTAGGGGTTTGAAACCTCTAGAGGTTTAAACTCCAGCTAAGCATGCTGCAATTGACCCGGGGGTTCTCAAAGTGTACCCCTGAATTCTGGAAGTTACCGGCAGTGCTTTATAAATGCAGCTGCTGTGAATCATGCAGTATTCTGCAGCAATGGAGGACTTTCAGTTCCATGTTTACCATGAGTAGGGTTGAGTACCAAAATCTGGTGCCACTATGTGCTACACAGTTCCCGTATGACCTGTACCTACCGGACCGAATTGCGATGCAGATTACGATGGCTCACTTTGGTGCCATCTGCCTTTACTCGCTCTGTCAAATCCATCAGTGACAGCAGGTACAATTAGCAAGATAACTAATGTTAAACTTGGTCAAAATGCCAAAATCGCAAGGGTATTAATGATAGGTATAATTTAAACAATGAAATAAAACAATTAAACTATTCAGTTTCTTTGCCTTTGCTATAAAAACAAGACCAGGTTAAAACCTAGTATATGGCTGGACCTAACACACATGATCCGGCCGACCAATGGTGTAACTTCATCACTCACTTGGTCACAGACATTCACGTTTGTAGGGCTGGCCCTGCTGTTGCGGTCCAGCCAAAAAAACATTTAATATTGTTCTTTGCTCTTTATTTTAAAGAAGGTATTTGTTCAGGCACCATTTAGGCACCAGGAACTTTTAAAAGTATAATTTTGGCATCAGTATCTGCAAAATCTAAATGATACCCATCCCTAAATACGAGCATATTTCATATATTATTACATGTACTCTATTATTATTATTATTATTATTATTATTATTATTATTATTATTATTATTATTATTATTATATGTATTATGTATTATGTATAACTGAATGTAATCCAAATGCTACTTCAGTAAAATTATAACTGGTAGCTGTGTCTATTGTTTGCGGATAGATCATATATTATTTATATTACTCAGTCTGAACCCAGTTCCATTTATGTTTGTAGAATTATGTGTACGTTTTGTATATTGAATGCACCCCAAACATGTGACGTCTCTTGAGGCCCCCTTTTCATTTTGTTTCAAGCAAGTGTTGTTGATGTTTCGTTTTTGTTTTGTTTTTTTCAAAAAAGGAAAGCAACATGATTAACCACTATTGCTTTGTGACAGTAATGTAAAAACATTGAAATATTAATGCAGGAGGGCCGCAGTTAACTTTGACGCTAGAGGAAGTAGGCCGTCGTTTCGTAAGGTTCGGTTGGACAGTGTGACTCATCGTCTCCTTTAATGCACTGCTATTTTAGTTCTTTTAGTGCTACTGTATGACTAATGTAACCATGAGGGACGGGTGGAGGGGTGGGGGCATGGGGGGTGTGGAGGCCAGGCTTGCTTGAACTGGGAATGGGAATCAAACCTGGGCGTTCCCCCTCCTCAGAGCCAGGCCATTACCACTTGGCCAAAAAACCAGGTCTGCTCACAAGGCAGCAATACACCGCTACCGAGCTCGGCATCACCCTGCACTGACAGCTGCGATTGCCACACCCGTCTGTCTGAAAATATACCGTACTACTTTAAGGAGGAAAGTTTGAGTCATACGATATGACAATTACACCGGCAGCTGACCCTGACTACGAGTCTTGTTCAAAATTTACAGAGTAGAAATAAGAAATTGTACACTAAGGAGTATCTGCCTTCCCCTAAACTGAAGTTTAATGTGTCTGCTTGTATTTGCATTTGCGTGTGTGTGTTTGTGTGTCTGTATGTCCCTGTCTGTCTGTGGGAGGGACCTCTTTCTTATTCACCTCACAAGACTTTAATCTGCTTGCTTTTAGAGTGATGATCTAAGAATTTAATCTTGTGGTGAATACCAGCGCTAGTCGCAGAACCAAAGCCGCTCTTTGGGACCCATCACAAATTCAACCTGTGCCCTGCAGCTATAGTCACGACATTCAGCAGAAAGTGAACTGACACCACTGCTGAAACAAGATCATTTATTTATTTGTTAGAAGACGTGGTTTGTCCTTGTGTTGTTTCATTTTTCCATTCTGGGAAAAGCCCATATAGTGCTATAGATGTCAAACGGACTCCCAGGAGTAGTGAGCCCAGCTTGTGCTCAAGATGTCTGGGCTATAAGGCCCTACCTGAGGCTTCACAGAGGATATTTTCCAGATTAGCCACCGGGGAGCTAGCTCTGCACTTTTTGAACATAAAACCTGAGTTTTGCCTGCCAATCAACAAATAGAAACACAATAATTTTCCACAAAAGTGTGGTGCTCTCCATTTCCAACGGAGGGGCAGAAATAAGTGTAATTATCTGCAGAACACCCTCCCCTCTCCACTGCCTGCTGTGAAGCGAACACCAAGGGTACATTTATGTTTTATTCTTTTCTGCTCCCACAGCATCAGAAAAACATAAGTTGTTTCCAGAGGGGATATGAAGGGAGAGTTAAACTGCGTTTCATTGCTAAATGCCAGGGTTTGGTTAGAGAGGAGCGTGTGACTGTAACAATATTACCTAAGTGACTTCTAAAGAGTCCGGGGCACAGGAAAAACACCAAGTTCCTGCAAAGACTGAGGATCTACTGCATTTTCACTCAATCATCACAAACCAGTGTAAAACCAAGAAACCAAATGAGGTTAGCTAATTGATCTATTAAAAAGCGGTTAATTACAAGTGCTGAGTAACAGTTAAAACCAGCAGATGCTGCTGCTCTCTGATTCTAGGGCTAGCTAACCCTGCTAACATGCTATGCATCTGTGTGGCTCAGAAATGTAAACAAAGGTGTTCATTTTCAGCACAAAATCCTAATTGTGATGTCACTTCCCCTGCATTATGACTGGACAGGAACTCTGAGGGTTTAGACACATACAGAAATGAGACATAAAGAAGCATCTCTTAGCTCATAAAAGCATTATCGCCTTCCAAAAAACGAAAGCCCCGCTTGTAAGACTGTTACGAATATTGAATTTATTTTGACTGAGCTGTGAAACTTGGAGTGGAGATTGTGATTTTGAGTCCATCATAATGTTTTCATCTTTCCATCCTGCCTCTACAGTGCTGACATTAACTGTAGCTTCCCCCCTGCCAAATGGTTACAGACACATTATGTATGGTTAAATTATATCTCTGAGTTGGCATGGCCAACCCCCCATTGATGCACCATCTGTACTGTCAAAAAAAATGGAGGATATAATCAGTATGTACAGATAATTGAGCATAATTATACGTATGCAGATGGTTTGTTTTGCATTTCTGTGGTCACTTTTGGTTGCCATGGAAGTGATGTGTACAGTTTGTGATGTCCACCGAAGTCAGTTATTAAGTTACTGAATTCAGTGTGCACATTTTCCTGAGTCGGGAATATGCCAGCGGTTGAATGTATTACGTCCCGTGCTGTGATAACAATAGCAGATCAAGACAGGGACAGAGTATCCCTTCTGTCAATTAAAATAAAAAAACAGCAAAAAAAACACCAAAACTCAGATTTCGTTTTGGAACAGTGACAAAGCCTGAACGAATCCCACCCACTGACATTCACCTTGGCCGACTGGCAAAAAGGTGAGAAGGCGTGATTTTGCGGTTCTGAATAATGGAAAGAAAAAAAATATAGTGTTGCCAAAAACCATGTCGCTTCGTGGTGGAATCTGAACAGCTTTCTTGCCAAGTTGCGAGGACGTGCCTGTCTGGAAGCTTCCTGGCTGGGTCTTTTCCCTGGAGCGGCATCCGGCATGTTCTAGTGTTCTGTGAAAAATGCAGGGAGGGGGAGAGTGGAGGTTGGGGATGGGGGGAGAAGGAGAAACAAGGGGGAAATTCATGCATTTGTATACAAGGGAGTAAGGGAGAGAGAGAGATGTAGTTGGTTTCCTCTGCACTCTATAAATACAGCCCCGGCCAGTCGTCAAATTATAGCCATCTGCCCTGGACAGCACCCAGAGCTCTGGGCCCGGCACAATAAGGCAGTGTTTCCTTGGGCGTGGCAGCCAGTTCTGAGCCGTTATGCAAAATTTGAAAAAGGAAAAAGGGGAGCCGGAGGCTCATCGGAATATGGGGGCTTCTGGAAACCATTGTTAAAAAAGTGACCGTATGTCGAAATGAAGCCAACTATCACTGGCGTTGATGCTAAAGCTTTGGAAACTCCTGGAGAGTGGGACTAGAACTGAAGCAGCAAAAAAAGACAACATTGCTACCGAAAGTGAAATCCCTAAAAATAAAAGCATTTTCCTGTAGCTGAGAATTTGATTGAAATCTATTTCATCTGATTCTTTTTGAAACTGGATTATGAGTCTAGATCCCCAGGAATTAGGGCTTAAGACCCCTGACATCCTGAAAGCTTAATGGAGCAGAGAGGGATCCAATATAAGGGGCTCGGGATCCAGCACAAAGTCTTCACAAGAAGAAGCTGTCCCCCACCCCCACCCAAAAAAAATAAAAAAATAAAAAAGCCTGGGGTAAATTGACATATGTGTTCCATTTATGAGCTTCTCAGGGGATAATTAATTCCAGGCCCAGGTAACAGCTTCTTAAAAAGCAGGGCATTGTATGTGTTCGTTTCTGTTATAAAATGGCCTCCTTCACGAACTGAAAGGCGCTTGGGAGAGCAGCCAGTCCACAGAATCTGGAGGCAGAAGTGTTTGGCGCCTGCTCTCAACTCAGCGATTTTATTCTCTTCTGCAAAACAGTCCAACAGAAGCTCATGCTCTTCAATCATAAGGCCGATTATATTATTATAATATTTGAATTCTCTCTGGTTTAATTCCAATTACTTTGAACTTGTTTTTAGCTTTTTGCCTAGAAACAAGATTCTTTGATTCTTTTTCGTGAATAAAAAGCCTTCTGTTGTCTTGACAGTTGGCCTTTGATGCAAACAACTTTGTGTGACCCTTGACCTTATTTATTCCTGTCCTTTAGTGCTGGTACCAGTGCTTTGTGTCTCTCATATTGTAGTGAAATTGCCTGTTTGGTGACAGGCTTTGACAGTTTTTCTGCTCTACTTCACAGAGTACACGCTCCTGTGAGCCATTTCTGAATTTCAGGAAATGTTATGGTACCTGTCCGTGTTTTTCCAGAACTTGGCAGCCGGCTTAGACAGTCCTTAGACCTGTACGATTTTGGTTTCAGATTTGCTGTGACCCACATGGAAAACAGTTTTTATTCTGGTTCTGGGAAGAACAGTGCAAAAGCTCCATGCGATTAAATCTCACTGTGAACATTTGGCCCGCAGTTGAGACAGTTAATCACAAATGTCTTTGTTCACCAACTGTATGCGCTTGGCAACCACTGCTCATTGGCTGCATAACAAACTCAAAATGTCATTGACAGAGGATGAAAAACAGCAACCGTGCAGAATTCAGTTGATATGAAATCAATATGTTACAATTGCGGTGTGTGTGTGTGTGTGTGTGTGTGTGTGTGTGCATAAATGTGAGTTAGTGTGTTTGCTTAAATATGTGCATGTGTTTGTGTGTGTGTGTGTGAGGTGTTAGGAAAGCTGTGCTGTTTCCTGACATTTGTGATCTTCAGCTAAACTTTTTTTAGGATGGTCAAGCACCAAGCAAATTCCTCTGCATGCCACATCTGCAGTTAATATGGCTTGTTGTTTAGGATTTTTTTAAACACCCAGTTGTGTCGCTGTTCCTATATGCGGAGCAGACCATAAATTAACCAGCAAGGATATCTCCCTTGTGTTAGGCTGCAATGGCTGGTGAGGGGCTTTTTGTTCATCTTTGCTGTTTGGTCAGAACCTGGTCAGAACCTGCCATAGGGTTCAGAACATGGGCAGAACCTGCCACTGGGTCCGATCCTGGTCAGAACCTGCCATTGGGTCAGAATCTGTTCCGAACCTTCCATGGGCATGTGTGAGGTGGGTCTTGGCCCACACATGGCCAGGGCTCGTCCCTCTGCTGCTGACCTGTTTCTGCAGGTTTTGGGGGGCCCATGAGGACGTGGGTGGAGAAGCTTTGACCTGTTTGGAATGTCCCTGGTTCCAAATTTCTTGCCAGCCTCCTCCTCCTCCTTTCCTGCCCTGAAGCGTCTGCATTGTTTGCTCCTGGAAGTGTGTTAGCGTCCCACTCCAGAGTCCTGCACTGTGACCTCTGACCCCTGAACAGCAGCAAATGGGTGGTTGTGAAACTCCCCCTCCTCCAACCATAAAACCTCTTGGCTCTGGCCCTGGAAAATACTGCACTGGATGCAAAGGCCTTTGGAGGGGCTCCAGTGTAATTTAGGAGCACGAGCAATGGGAACTAATGGACTTCCTGCATGCCTGAAAGTCAGGAGTCTCCCCACCCCCCTCGCCCTCTGTCCTATGCAGGTGGCTGATACTGTGTTGTGTCCAGTGCATGGGAATGTGTCAAGTAACAGTGGGATGGCCCTCTGAAACAGGTCAAAGGAAAAATGACTATGTTTCCACACATGGGGGGAGGTTCATAAAAAAGAGAATCCCCCCCCTTTGCTCCCCATGCAAAAATATTTCCAGCTTCTTTCTCAGTGTGTTATCACAGCAGTTTGGAAAGGTTCACATACGGACGCGTACTGTATTGTGTGATTTCACGATTTCACGATATGAAGAACAGTATTTGAGTCAATGCAGGGACATGACTGCAAAAAAAGGCAAACTAACCAAAAAGAACGACTGACAGTATACAGTGAATCCTTAACACTAATTACAGTAGTATTACAGATTATCACAATGCAGGGAGATGACGAATAAAATAGACATACCAATAAGCACCAATAAATGACTTACAGTAATACAGTTTATCCTTATCAATAATTACAGCAGTTATCAAAATGTGATGAATATGGAAGCATATTTAAGTGTAATAATTGCATACATGGTGTCTAAGTCTTAATGTGTTGCTTTAGCAGGGTTTGGAATATTCCTTTAAACACTGTATTTGTTTGCCATTGAGCTGCATAAGCTGCTCCACATGCTTGCCGATCGTCAATTTCATGCACATGCTTCTCATCATGTAAACCTCAAATTAAATTAAAATACTTTCCTGGTTTCCATCAATGCTTATTTATCCTGATTGAGGTTGCTGTTTTTGTTGTTTTTTAAGTGGCTCTGCCTTGAAACTTTCAGGGAAATTAGATCTGGCCTCTTCTTTTACACTGTTATTATCACTGTATTGGCAAAACTCTTATCTCTTTCCTGTGTGGCACATTTAAATATATATTAATATGCCACACAGGAAAGAGATAAGAGTTTTGAAGCCATCCAGGGCTGTAGGCATAGACAACATAGGCGGTCATCTAGGGTGTCATCTGTCTAAAGAAGCGCCAAACTTTATTGCAATCATACACCCCCCCACCCCCCCACCCCCCCCCCACCCCCACCCAATTGCCTGCAAGCTCACCTAGGGTGGCAGAAAGGCTGTCTGAAGCCATCGCGCACATAAGGTTTTACTATGATTAATCGCATTTCCTTGTGGTTTTAAGATCTACTTGTGGGTTTAACATCCTCATTACGGTTTTGTGTGTTTCTGTTCTAACAGTGTCTTACTTTGGGGACAGCATCTGCGAGATACAAGCCATTCAAGATGTCTCCACATTCCACCTTTCACTGCAGTTCAAGACCAGCCGCCGTAGCGGTCTGCTCCTTTTGGCGGGTGGTGTTCATGATTATCTGGCCCTGGAGCTTCATAACGGGAGGCTACGGGTAAGCAAAGAGTTACCGAAAAACAGACCTGAGCTACAGGAGAGGTATATGGCTCCATTAAGACAACAGAGCGGCAGGTGAGGAGACTGCAGCCACTGGAGAGCAGAGTATGGCTACAGCCTAGGAGAGCACAGGGGAGAAAATAACCTGGGGGGTAACCCTGGGGGTAAACGGTTATAGGAGAACAGATTAGCTGTACTGGTGTTTAGACTCGAGCAAAGGGAAATAAGAGAGATGAAGAGGAGTGCATGTGCAGAACCGAAGACATCACCTGAGCAGGTGATGGTGGGTCTAATCCTATTTGAGGATCCTTTGTCTCTCCTAGCAACAATAATTGATTTTCACTTATGTGGTACAAATCAGGAGAACAGGAGTACAGCTGAAAAAGACCACATTTGCATTCACATGATTATTGCAATCTTATTTGCAAAACTGAAAAAAGTATTCCAGTTAAAATACTGCCCTTCTTCCGAAAGCCAAAACCTGGTAAAGCCCATTTTCCAAATGTTCAAAATCTGAATGATACGTTGAATATGCCTCTAAATAATCAGCAAATAAAGTATGAAAACACCTTATTACATTTGCAACTTTTAAGCATGGTCTGCACATGTACTCTCACTTCTGGACTGACAAAATGACACTGTGCAATACATGGACAGAAGAAAAACACTGCAATAGTTTAAGACTGTAGCAGACATAAGTGACACACATATTCCTTAAGAACTGAGTCATTGTTAATTCATGCTCTTGTCTCAATATTGTGATTAAAAAGGAAAGCATGAAGTGTTATGGCGTGTTGCATGAGTGCTACAATGAAAATACAATATTACATAAAATCCAACATCTCTCTGCTTTTGTCAATTTCTGCAGACTTTACAGGGAAAAGCACATAAGTCAAATGAAATATTCAGCTAACCATACAGAAATAAGATCAGGTTAATTCTTTCAGGACATGTAAATGTAATAACTGAAATTTTCTCATAAAAAGGACCATAATTTGGAATATAGTGTGCATGCAAACATGGTCATTGATAGTGGTGCAGGTGAAGAGGGTAGTGATACAGTTGAGTAAAGGGTAACATGACCAGTTGAGGGTAGGCGTAGAAAAAACTATTATGCTATTATTGTAGGTCCCTTACAGGTTTGTACATGAACTTTAACTTCAGTTCTTATCCAAAGGAAGACATTCATAGTCACAACATTTGTGCATTATTGAGCAGTAAGTGAAAAGTCTGAAACTGGAAAATACTGATTTCAGCAGCTTAATTCTGTTTCCTATTGGCAATCACCTCTAAACTAAATGCTCAGGATCATATGCATTTAATAATAGTGTAAACTGCTAGATCGCAGATGAAGGAAACTTTGTAATAAACAGATTATGTAATGCAAGGCATTAAAGAAATCACTTCAGAGACTGTGCAAAGAGGTTTAGAAAACAAAAATAAATTGCATCACTTTGTTATGCTCACTGCCTGTCATTTCAGAATGAGATGCCTGGTATTTTAATCCCACAAATAAATGGGTTGATAGATTATATGTGGAGCAGAATTAGCATCAGATGTGCTGTCATAAACACTTGCTAACGTTGGTGTGATAAACAAACACAAATAAAATTGAGCTGGTTTTCTCATGGAGTGTATCCATAACTTTTTCCATCTCACAATGTCACAAGCTTTACATTGTGAGGAAATGTGATGTGTGGATCGTGACTGGGTACAAAATGGTTACCATGCATTACATTACATTATTACATTACATTACAGGTATTTGGCAGACACTCTTATCCAGAGCGACGTACAACAAAGTGTATAACCATAACCAGGAACAAGTGTGTCGAAAACCCTAGAGAGAAGTACCGTTCCAAGTGCAGGGAACAACCGCATAGTTCGGGGCGACATAGCTCAGGAGGTATGACCGATTGTCTGGCAGTCGGAGGGTTGCCGGTTCAAACCCCGCCCTGGGCATGTCGAAGTGTCCTTGAGCAAGACACCTAACCCCTAACTGCTCTGGCGAATGAGAGGCATCAATTGTAAAGCGCTTTGGATAAAAGCGCTATATAAATGCAGTCCATTTACCATTACCATTTAGTTCAACTTGGACCCTGAAGGATAAACTGATTAATACTAACACAAACGAGAACAGCAACAACGCAGTCTACGCAAAAAAAAAAAACAAGCAGTAGATAAGACGAGTGCATTAACTAAGTCACCTACGAAACAGCTACCTAGTTACAACCCTAAGCTTACAGTTAATTTTGAGATTACAGGGAGGTAGGGAGAGATGGGGAGAGGTGCAGCCTGAAGAAGTGAGTCTTCAGTTGTCGCTTACCAAGGTTGGTGCCTCACACTGATGATAGTTGCATTAACCACACGTCCACTCCTCTCTTACTGTAAAACACTCTTTACTCTTGAATTCCCTGATGTCAGGTGAAAGGTGTTATGTGATGCTGTACCCATACCTCTCTCATAGTTTAGACTATCTGGTGTAACGTGTTAACTGCATCGCAAGTGCATCAGACCACAGCACAGGCATCAGTTGCATTGCTCCTGGTGTACAGGTTTGCTGGACATTTAGGTGGTAACTCCTAAGGCAACATTAGCGATTCCAACTTGAGGAGAGAAAGAAAAATGGGAGGAAAAACAAGTTGAATTAAAAATACTAATTATAAGAATAGATGGATGACAGAATAAAAAAGAGGTTATCCTAAATAGCTCCATTGCTATTTTTTAAATAGCTACATTTCATCCTGGATGAGGGTGAATGAAAGACATTTGATGTGGTGGTAACAATCTTCTTCTTTCTTTCATTCAACTGCAGGTGAGAATGGACATGGGATCTGGCCAGGTGGAACTGGAATCCGCTCTCAGTCTTCAGCTGAACAATCTTGTGGAGCACAATGTAGCAGTGTCCCTTGAGGAGTCTAGGCTGACTATGGTAGTCGATGAGCTTTACAGCACCTTTTTGCCCTTTCCAAACACCCAGGATGTCCTCAACATCGACCTTGGATTCTACCTGGGGGGCTCAGGTAACTTGGAGGCCCCCTACCTAGACAGCTCTATCCCACCTCTGAGGGGCTGCATCAGTAATGTGAGGTTTGAGTCCCACCACTTTGACATACTGGATTTGGCACCAGTGTCATGCCACGACACCAAGGAGGGGTGCAGTGCCGAGTTTGAGGCTGGAGATGGGGAGACGATCAGCTTCATCAGCCCCGACTCCTTTGTCTCCTTTCCGTCCTGGAGCGCAGCAGAGCCCCGGACTCTGGAGCTGCTCATGAAGACCACCATTGAAGACGCCCTTTTGGTTTTCCATGCTGGCCACCAAACAGACTTTATAGGCGTGGGTGTAGCAGGAGGATATCTCAAAGGGGTGGTGGACCTTGGAAGTGGGCCTGTTGTTCTTGACAACAACTTGGTGCAGTTGGATGATGATCAGTGGCACAGGATAAAGGTTCAGATTGTAGCGAACATGTTTGATTTGACTGTGGACAGCCAGACAATCTCAGTCCCTCTGAGTGGTTCAGACAGCTTGGACCTCACAGGCAACTTGTACTTCGGAGGTCTGGAGGCAAAGCTGAAGGAGGTATTCCAGGAGAGTGGGCTGTTGACCCACTTGGAGGATGAAATTATCTTGGAGTCCTTCATTGGCTGTTTGGGAGAGATGAAGGTGAACAACCAGGAATGGAACCTACAGAATGCTTTGGTGACCAAAGATGTTCACGTGAAATGCGAGGGAGAGGACTACGACTACCCAAACTACTATGAGCCAACTGATGCAACGACAACCTCCACCCCACTGGTGAATGTCAGCACCAATGAGAGGCACTGCTACCCGACGGACGACACACCAGAGATGTTCCACAACATCACCAAGCTCATTGATGTCACAACCTTGCGCGTTCCTGAAGGTGGGGAAACCTTTTTGGAGCTACGCAACCTCAACCCCACTCTGGACCTGAACAAGGTGGGACTCCGGCAATCCCAGATTATCTTCACCCTTCAGAATGATCCTTGGTATGGTCTGATGGACATGAATACAAATAACAAGAGGACAAAAAAATTCACCCTGCTAGATGTTGTTAACCAGAAGATCAAGTACATCCACGATGGCAACGAGAAGCACGGTGACCAGATTCAGCTGGAGGTCAGCGCCCTGGGTTATAGCAACCTCCCAGACTGCCTGAAAAACCCTCACCTGTATGTCCTCCCAGTTGAGATCATACCCATTAATGATGTGCCTCAGGTCAGCGGGACTCACATCTTAATCACAGAGTATGGGCGCACTTGTTTGGGCCCTCGGCTAATCAAGATTGTGGACTCTGACACACGATGTGATGAACTGAAGATCACCATCATCTCTGCGCCCAATGCAGAAGAAGGCTATTTGGAGAACACTCAGCAACCAGGAAGGAGCATAAAGGAGTTCACCTGTCGGCAGCTGAAAGATGGGAACATTTGTTATGTCCACAGAGGTGGGGCCACTGCAAGACTGGTCCTTCAGGTGTCAGATGGACAGTCAGCCAGCCAGGCAACCACTTTTGACCTCCTGACCACTTCCCCGCAGTTGACCCTGGTGACAAACACTGGGTACCTCCTGGCACAAGGGGGGTCTGCTCTGATTGGAATCCAGAACCTAGCAGTGTCTGCCACTCCCAGGAATGGCGACATTGTGTACAATGTGACGCAAGCTCTACAATTTGGGGAGCTGCAGATGCTAACAAGCGATGGCCTGATGAAGCAAGTCACAACTTTCCGCCAGTCTGACCTGGAGCAAAACACACTCAGGTATGTTAGCACAGACTCAAGTGACCGTGAGGATGCAGCAGTTGAGCTCATTCGTTTTGATGTGCAACTGGGACAGCTGACACTGCCAGACAACACTTTCATAATTAAAATCATACCATCTGACATCAAAATGGCTGCAATGGTCCCACTGGAGTTAAAAAAGGGGGACCAGAAGGTGATTAAACAAGAACTTGAAGCTGTAATGAAAGGCAAAAGCATGGCTCCAGAATCCATGATGTACACCCTGGTTAAGGTTCCATATCTGGGAACTTTGCAGCTGCTTGATAGAGAGCTAGCAGAGGGTGACAGCTTCACACAGCAGGACCTCATGAACTCTTACCTCAGCTACAAAGTGGACGTTCATAGAACTACTGACATGGAGGATGAGTTCCAGTTCAGAGTATCTGCAGAGAACCAACTTTCACCTGTTTACACGTACCCTATAAATATCCTGGCTGATCCAAATGCCCCATCTTTGATTAATGAAAGGTTTGTGGTTCTGGAAGGAGGAGAGAACATCATAAACAAAGATTACCTCTGGGTCCAGACTAGGAACTCAACAGATTTTGTGTACAGGGTGTTCAAGGACCCAAGGCATGGCCGCCTCATTAGGGAGTCCCCACCAGGACAGCCTCGGTTTGATGGCGCCATCAAAGTCTTCAGCAATGAGGACCTGCTTCTGGACAGGCTCATCTACCAGCATGATGGATCTGAGAACTCTGAGGATGAGTTCACCTTCCTTACCTTCATGCCGAATCAGGAGCAGGACGCCATCAGTGGTATCTTCCGGATATATGTGCAGTCCAGCAATGATCACGTGCCTGTCCGTGTTGTGGACAAGATCTTTAATGTGGTACGAAACGGACAGCGTTTGTTGACCACTGATGACATCCAGTTTAGGGATACGGACTCTGGCTTCAATGAAAGCCAGCTGGTCTACATGCGTGCAGGAATCCTATCAGGGAACATTGTCTCTGCCATGGATGTGGCCCAGCCTCTCTTCCGTTTCACCCAGGCTGACCTGAGGGAGAAGAGGGTCCTCTTTGTGCACCATGGGGCAGACCGCGAGAAGTTCCAGCTGCAGGTCTCTGATGGTCTGCATAAGACCACAGCACTGCTGGAAATTCAAGCCAGCGACCCTTATCTCCGCATAGTAAACAACACCATAGTCATCATTGATAGTGGCAGCACTAAGACCCTTAACACCAGCCTGCTAAGCATTGAGTCCAATGCCGACATCAGGGACCTCAGTGAGATCAAGTATGAGGTGACGTCGCCCCCCAAGGATGGGGTGATTATCGTCAGTGGAATAGAGACCTCTTCCTTCACCCAGGAGGACTTGAGGAAAGGTGTGGTGTCCTATCAGCACCATGACAGGAGCCTGAGATCCAAAGACTCCTTCGGATTCACGGTGCAGTCCAAGGGTCTGTCCCAGGCGGGCACCTTCAGGATCAAGATATTCAAACAAGGATACCTGTCAGAACCTCAAGTTATTGCCAATGAGGTCATCATCTCTTATGTAGCAGAGCACATTCAAATAGACCAGGATCATCTCAGAGTAAGTTTACTCTATTCCTGTTTTTTTGTGTTGAAATCTTAATTCACCCCAGTGTTTCATTATAACATGAAATATATTACTATTGAAATATTGTTAATAGTTTTTATTTTTCAGCTGAAAATTGTCTAATATCTTCTTCAGTGCTTTATTGTAATATTTATTATTCATATTTATTTTAATACAGTAAAACACTTTATTGCTGGTTTTTGTAACCTCCCTGTCAAACACTGTATCTGCTCAACCAGATACATATAAATAATGGGAAGTACAAGTGCCTCTCAGTTAAATTTCCCATATTTTTATTCAAGCCAAAGTGTGGGAGGGAAAGTAAAACCCTTCACATACAATATAAAATCATTTGTTATGATTCCCTTCATTTTGTGTAAAAAAATGGAGTGTACTTCATTTGAAACAGTCTCTTCTTATCCATGTTTTAATGGTGTCATTAATTACTGCCAGCCCTCTCATCTGGAACTCAACTGTAGGGGGGGAGTATTCAAGCACACTAATTATCCAATTACAAAATTTCTGTACAGTCAAATACGCGCTTTGAGCACTTTTTCATTCAGTCACAGTGCAGAGGTCAAAGTTATTGCTACAGTCATTCAAAAAAAAAAAAAAATTCCTAACCCTAATGCATAGATTAAAAAATGTAAAAATGTAATGTGCTTTGAGTCATTCAAATATATGCTTGGATAAAAAGGAATTGCATCACCTGACAAAGCACAGTCATAAAACTATCTGCATGGAGAACACATTGTATAATGTATTTTTCAAAAAAGTAAAAGACAACCACTGCAAATCTAGTTTTCTCCATAATTTGATCTCTGTAAATCTTTTATATTGTTTTATTGGTACATATGGTACCAAACAGTAAACACTAAACCCTCCAGTCAGTTTCAAATGGTGAATTCCAAAGCCAGTTTTCATTGCGCTGGCTGGCCTATGCAACTGTGAACTTGTGACAGAAAATATGTATCATAACATGCCAATACAATTTAGAAATTGAAACCCTAATATGAATTAAATCATGTTGGACACAACAAGTATCCCTTATAAAGTGGAAGCTTAGTTAGTGGAATGTGTTCATATGTGAAATGGATAACCTGGGTTCTTCTGATCACATTTAGCATGATGTAGTATAACAGTTCTTGGGCTATTCTGAGAGAATCTTTACATAGTAGCCAGCAAATGTTAAGGTCATAAGTAGTTAAATAAACATCAGTTTACATGTACAATATATTACCAAGCAGTGCTTACTAAGTAATTTAGCTAATGCTTGGTAATTAGCAAGCTGAATAAGAATCTGCTTATATATTAAAAACCAGGGTGCTCTGAGCGCTAAGTACTGTTCTTGTCATTCCGGTCAGGTGGAGCAGGCAGACATCCTTCCATCAGAGATGGTGTATACCATCAAAGAGCTGCCCCACCTGGGCCACATCGTCATGGCAAACAACGGCTCTGCCCTAGACTATGTGCAGTCCTTCTCCCAAGAGGACATCAACCAGGGGCGCATCCTCTACGTGTCAGCCTCCGTCCAGGGCTCAGACGCCTTTATCGTGGAAGTTAACAACGGCTTCACGACGGTGGAGGACATACGGGTGGCAGTGCACGTCGTCCCTGGAATGATCCCTGTGAAGACCCTCAACATCACCCTGCGGGAGGGCAGCGGCGTACCCCTGTCACCAGACATTGTGAACATCTCCCACCCCTTCTACAGTTCCGCCAACATCGACTTTGTCGTGGAGACTCCACCTCAGCATGGGAGCATCCGTTACCTGGATGGAGAAGACGATGACGTGAGCTTCTTCACCTGGGACGAGGTGAGCACTGCCAATCTTCTGCCTTGCCCAGAAGATTGGCCAAACAAACATCTGGACAAACATCTAGTATTAAAAGACCACTCAGCTTACCACTTAATCATACATGAAGCAGTGAGACATCCACAGAGTGGCAGCATCTGTACAATATTGATTTGTTGCTTGGGGAAAGCCATGATTAAACTATATTGAAGATAGTGACAACAATAGTCCCCTGTAGGTCATGTCTGTTCAGTTTAAAAGTATAGGTGCAAAACAGTAGTACTGGGAGAGATTTCTGATAAACTCTTACATCAACATACACTGTCTGTAGTGTTATAAATAGTTAAATATGGCCTGAGGTTTTTAGTACATTAAATACAATGTCAGTTATAGTCTTAAAATGTAGCCACTGAAGCTATTTTCACTTTGTCATATGATAATTTGGTCAGTATTGTTGTATCTTCCCTTTAGCCAGTACAGTTCCTTGCTTTGTCGTTTGCCGTTGGTGTGTTTCGAGTGATTCAGTATGGATTGTAGAATGAACTGTGTGTTGTTATGGTAACAACGTCGCCTCACAACAAGACACTGCACAGAGCTCAAAGCTATGCTGAAAATAAAAAGCCTGGTTTTCCGGGGAGCCTCATCAGGTGGCCTGAACATATCATGTGACGCAGCAGGGCTTCTTAGTCATTCGCTTTAAAGACTCATGTGTGCAGTTTGTTGTGTTTAAACTTTTTTGGCCTCCTTTGTAAATTCTGTGGAAAATATGAAGCTTATGCTATACTCCCCCAGAGCCAAAACAAACTGGCCCCATATATTTCTATAATAAGAGCAGCATGCGCACTCCTGCCAGCATATCTTTTACTCAGAAACTCCACTGTGCGTCACAGACGCTGTTGTATTTTCCTGTGTCTATAGCAAAGGAGTAAATAACCACATTTGAACATAACCTGGTGACTGTGAAAATCCAACTGAAGACAAATCAATAAGAGGTGTAGAAAACTGACCTGTAAACTAATAGTCATAAACTTGTTTTATTTTCCCATCTTTTCAATTGTATGTTCTTTGCTTCCCAAATTCACAATGCCCAATTGCAAATGTACAGTGTGTCATCCTATTCTATATGCAGTCTTTTCCATAGGGTGCACACTAACACATTATAATGTGTGCGGTAAATTGCTGCCTGTTTCATTCCAATGCAATCCACCAGGTAAACTGCATGCACAGTCAATGCACCGGATGACTGAGCAGGCAAATCTCAGGTGCCCAATAGATGTCACCTTTGACCAGAGAGGCGGGGAAAGCTAGTCAACTCACACCCTCCCTACTACAGTGGTACTAGGGCCAATTATTCACTGCACCATGGATCGCAGTTAAGAATAGGTCAGGATCATAATGTGCATTACTGGACCATCAATGGGCACCTGTTTCCATTTTTACTTTGTTTACATCTAATGTGGTAGTTTCTAGCTTTGTGCACCTCACATTGAACATCTCCAATACTAATGGATTACAGAAAACCATTGGGGAGAATGACTCTCTAAGTCTGTTGTTGTGTGCTTCCCCTGAGACCATTTAAGTCACAGTGGGAAAGGCCCAACTGTTCAAATTAAAAACAGATCTCAAATCTCTCCCAGAATGCTTAGCACGCAGACTGACAGGAGTCAACTGCTTGTGGAAGATCCTTATTTAAACTGCTGTGATTGTTGTCATACATTTAGAATATAGCCCTGAGTAAGAATTGCATTCTGCATTACAGCCCAAGTAAGCTTCTCACAAAAGGGCTGAATGCTAATTCCAAATACTCTCAAGAGTCTGCTGTGCCTGGGGGTGGGGGGGGCACCACTGTTCATTACATTACATTTACATTATAGGCATTTAGCAGACGCTCTTATCCAGAGCGACGTACAACAAGTGCATAGGTTTCATGATGTAGAGGCGCAAAAGAAACACTAGAGTGAAGTGTTCACTATATATATTTTATAAATGGACTCAGTTTTTCTTATCATGCAATGCACTTTAATCAGAATACAACTGCTGATTAGAGGAGCACCAAACTGTGAAATGAATCAGACCTGGGAACCAGGGTACAAGTGTTGCTAAATTAAAGACCGATGTGTTGCGCCGGAATGTCGACTTGGAATTCCAAGAGGCCTGATCATGTGGAACCCGCGGTTCTTCACATGCGGCAGCGCCTCCGTTCACGCCTCGCGAAACAAGACCATCACAACCGTAATTGGAGGCAGAGCCCCGATCGCGCTTCATAGTTGGCCTGCGATGAACATGTCACATGGGAACGGACGCAGATGGACTGATTTAACATGGGACTTGGATGTTGGGCTGTGATGATTGATGGCTTCAACCTGGCTCTGGCTCGGGTTGTTAATGTCATCTGGAGAAAGCGTGCGCATGTTGATATTTATCATGCGCAGAGTGCTGACTTGTTAGCGCCTGAGGTTTACGGAGTTGTGTCAGTTTTAGTCAGTGTCTCCTTTGTGTCTGTCAGAAAGTCTTTGACAGTGTAAATCAAAAGCAAACTGACAAACATATGGCCACATGAAGGCCAGCGTGTGAAAAAATCAAACTGTCAATGCTGCAAGATCAAAACCGCAGTATACCATCAAACATCACACACAGACATGTATGCGCACACAACATACTTTTACAAAACGTTTAAATCATGTCAGCGAAAGTGAAGCTGTTTGCTGTGCATTTGACTGAATAGTTGTGTATAAATTATTTATTTAACCTTTGTGTTCTGTTTATTTATTAGCACCTGTGCAAATTTTAGCCTGTTAGGTCAGCTATTCCTGGGGTATTATTGGGATTTCAAAGCGATAAAGAAATAAATTTTATGAAAAAATGCTCAATATATAGTACATTTATCTCAATTCTAAACAATATATATGAATAGTGGTTGTCATTTGCCTCTGCTAGATCACATTTAACAATGAAAGTGTCATTCTTTTGTTTTGCGATGTGATTTATATAGAATATCCACTATAATGAAGGCATTGGGGACATAAATCATGTTTATCTGTGAAAAATTAAAATGAAAAAAGGTTTTTCATGCAGGATATTATTAATATTTTTTGTTTTGAACTGACGTTCTCGGTTATTTTTCATCTGTATCTTACTATATATTCAAACAAATAGAAACACAATACAAGAACAAAATGTACACTAGTTTAGTCACTAGTTATGAAATACATTTCTCAGAAGTGACATTCCCTTTCTGCTAAAAGTTTAAAATGGGTCAAGTTGACCCAAACCTAATACAAGGGTTTACTTAGTAGTCCAAAATGAATGCACCTCAGAAGGTGACGTACATTACATTTGAAGCTAGTGTAGCCAACTGGGAAAACTTCACATAATGGTCCCATGATTTTTTTAGATATTACAGCAGCGTGGTAGGGACTGTCATGTGGCTTATGATGGGGACCACCCTGTTTGTGTCATCCAGATGAAACAAAGACTCATCTATTACCTGCATGACGGGTCAGAGACTACAGAGGACAGCTTCACCCTCTCTGCATCCGCCTTCGATATCGAGAGAAGCGGCCCCAACTTCACGATCGGCATCACCATCCAGCCAGTCAACGACGAGCCACCAAGACTGGTTCACAACACCGGTCTGGAGGTAACTTTCCTCTCCCAGAAAATTCTCCGTGCTACACAATGCCTCCTGAAAGTTCCCCGTAGCACTGCTAAACTGACTGGAAAAGGCCTACTATAATCACTATTTAAAACTGGAAACCAAGCGTGTGATTCAACTTTTTTTCATCTCTGTCTGTGGTTCCACGTCTCCTTGGTAACATATATTTTGCAAAGCCCCGTCCAGGGCAAACATTCAGTGTTCAGAGCAACAAATCAAGAGGCATCCATTCCTAACCCTTTTCTCTTTCCCACAAAATATAATGATACTTCTTGTGTTTTTGGACTCAGAGTCTGGTCTTATTCACAGAGGCCTTTTCTTCTCTTCCTTCACTGTGTTAATTAAGGGAAGTATCGGTTCTCAACAACAGATGGTCAGACAGAGTGAATAACGTTACTGTGACACATACACTGATCGCCGTATATCCTGGCAGATTGTGGCACAGCTGGCTTCTGTTACTGCCCTGGTCATTTACAGGAGCCCTTTTCCTTCTCAAGAAAGTCTATTCTTGCTTGAGCTTTGGCTCCCCCTAGAGGCACCCTTGCATGTGCTCTGTTGTTGGTTTGGGTGGGTGAGAGGACATACCTTATAATTTTGTCAAAATGCATGCAGCATAATCAAACGCACCTAATACAGAGCTTATGCTTTTTATGCATCTCACAATACAGAGGCAGTGCAATAAATACATAGAGCACTGTAACTAAAACATTTTCTGCCCTAAAATGTATTGCATAATACTTATCTTATGTCGCCATCTAGTGCTAAATCTGATAGGTACTACACTATTGATATATAAATTTCCACTAGAGGGTAGTAGACAACTGTCCCAAGTGTTTCTTCTGTGTGCAGTACTATGTTAAACAGCACTTAGCGCAAGTGTTCAGTGATGATAAATAATGTGGTAAGTTAGAAGTTCACTATAAAGTAAGGTTACACATAACAGGTAATATTTGTTTTCAGCCTATTGTGCCAACAGGAATTACTTCTCATTTGCTTTATCACCCAGGAAACAATAATACCTCCATTTACCCAACCCCATGTTTATTTGGGTCATGCTGCTGTTAAGTAAATTTCTACAGCTGAAAAATAGAATAATTGTCAGGAGGGAGAGTCAATTTTGATGGCAGCAATGGGGAGAAAAACTGAAAATCACTGCAGTGTGCTCCCTTAACCACAAGGCCCAGACTCCATCCCTACTGCTTTCAGCTATTTAATAACAACATTCAGGAGATCTGCTCCATTTCTTTCAATTAATGTCCTTTACAGCGACGACGCCATTAGTGGCGACCAGTCCATTAAACGTGCGTCCTGGGAGATTGCTGCAGCATGCCTCATCCTTAGATAGCAGGCCAAGCCAGCCTGCTGTGGAGACCATAGACACAGGGGTTGAAAAAATGACAGCCTCTCAGCTTTGCTTGTTTGCTTACTGCTAATAGGTATACTTTTAGAAAGACTGTTATTTTGTCTCATTTTGTTATGCTACCAGCTCCTCTCGGGAGAAGACGCTGAAATCACAGCCAATATGCTATATGCTGATGATCTGGACACCCCTCCTGAGGAGTTGGTTTATTCCATCGAAGATCTATCCAATGGGATTGTGGTACTCAGAGTGTCACCCGGAGACAGCATTGAAAACTTCACCCAAGCACAGATTAACAGCGGGGAGGTGGTCTTTATCCACAAAGGTGAGCCTTTAAAAAGAATTACCTTTGTGGGGAACATTGTGTTCCACTTAGAAAAAAGCCCTCTGAAATCCAAAACACAGGGGTGGCCTTACTGCCTGTTGAAACATAGAACAACATTCACAATTCTATGAAAGTCCAATGAAAGTTCACTTAAATTTTTTTTTTTTTTTTTTTTATTTTGAAATAAATCTGAATATGTTTTCTAAAGACATGCTCACAGAGTATGTTATTTATTAAGTTCAGAAAGTGACCGTTTCATGTTTATTTCTGTCTAAGAAATACAATTATTATTACTGGTTGTACTGTAGGAGTACTATATTAATGGAACATATATAATTGGGTAATGCAAGCTACTGAGCTATTGCTTTTTGTTTGGATGCATGTCTCATTGCCTGTCTCTGTGTGTTTTCAGTGTGTGTGGAGTATCAGTGCATCTGTGAGTGCATTTGTGGATCTCAGTATATGTGAGAGTATGTGTGAGAGAGAGCGTGTGTGTGTGCTTGTGGCATCTCAGTATGTGTTCGGAGTATCAGGGTATCAGAGTGTGTGTGTGTGTGTGTGTATTTATTTCTGTGTGTGTGTTTGTGTGTGTGTGTATGTGCATGTGTGTGAGGAGTTTCACTGAGAGCAATCTCTCGAAGTGTGGGGTCTCGGTGTGGAGTTGTGACACCCCGCTCTGTCTCTCCTCTCTAAGGTGGTCCGTCGGGGGGGTTCGCCTTCACAGTGACAGACGGAGAGCACACGTCCCCTCTGCAGCATTTCCTGGTCACAGCCAGACCGCTCACCATCTCCATGGATACGCAGGAGGAGCTTATAGTGTTCCCAGGTGTGTGTCATCTCATCTTAACACTTGCTCTCTAAGACCACGCTTATGATAAAAATAAATAACTGAATAAATAACAAGCTCTATAGCTAAAATTGCTTTGTGAATTCAATGCCATGTGAACATTCTCATAGATGAAAATGTTGCTCTTCTGGATATTTTTAGGTACTATGTCCATGTTGGTAGGATGAGTGTGTGTTTTTTCTAGGCACTGGCTATGTGTATGCTAAAACAATTACGTAGTATCATAGGCTTTTAATTCAGCTCAGTGCTCCAGCATGCTGCTTATTTGTCACCTTTTGTTGTTTTTGTCACCGATGCAACATCTCTTTAATGCATCTCGTCATGGTAACCATGTTAGTCACTCTGGATAACAGCATCTGTGTAATTAATGATTTATCTCATAATTTATTGAATTAATTAGCTGAATAAATGACTGTGCACTTGGTGACATAGCGCTACACTGTCGGCTGATGCAGACGAAGGAAGTCTGTTATTCAGTCGTCTTCCAGTGGGTGCCTATGACACAGCCTCATGGGAAAATGTGTTTGTTTTGACATAAAATAATTTATGGTTAAACCTTGTTAGTGCAAATTAGCTGGTGAGAGCTGACTAATCGCTTTTGAGGTTAATTAACAAATACGTATCAGAACATTTCATGTATTTCAAAAACAGCTGAAGCTCCAGTGCAAAGTGAAGTATCCAGTTTCCTGTTTACATCTGAAAAAATATAAATTTTCCTCATCAGTCTGTTAAAGCCACACTAATGCATGTAGGGGATGACTGACAGTTCTGGGTAGCCTGTAAATGTTCAGCATTAATGATGTACTGAATGTTATCAGTTACAATAAATATGAGGGGTCAGAAGTAAGGCTCCAACTGCCAAAACAGTACTGAGGGAAATAAAGGGCAAAATGACTGAGCTAATGGCCCTCAATCACATCTTCATGTGACATTTACATATTATATACACATAATATCTACATATTACGTCTACACTCAATAAATATATATTAACTATAATTTACATATCACACGCAGCAGGGAGAAATGTGTTTTGTTTTTTGTTTTATTTAAGGCACACGGCAGCCAATCACAAGTGAGATACTGAAAGCGACAACCAATGAGGACGGAGATGAGATCACTTACTCTGTCCAGAGGGCCCCTCGCCTTGGCAGGCTCATCTCAGCCAACAACAAAAACCAGTTTCAGGAAATCTCCACATTTACCCAAGCAGAGGTGAGTGCATCCGTGTGTAAAATACCATAAAGGTATATTAGGATAGTGCACAGAATTTCAAGAGCTAGATTTGTACTTCTGTAATTTAATGCATTTGGTTCAGGAAGATTATTTGTTTTTCATTCTCTGAAAAAAAAATGACAACTGGTGTTCGACAAGGTTGGCCTCTCAAGTGAACACAGTTTGACTTTCCCATTAAAACCACAGACTAATTAATTGTCTTTTTGAGAAGGGTATATCATTTTTTCTACAGAAGGGGCAGAAGTGTAACAAAGTGCTCTTCTCTTGATCTCTTGTAATTTTCCATATTTTTAGAGCTCAGTGGCTCAGAAATGATGAAATTAGCCTCTATTGTGACCCACGTTCAAAAGCTGAAATTCTACAACTACAGTACAATGTAAGAAAAACCCTGCGGTGTCTACGTTGCCTCTCAGTTCTGCAGTGCAATGTGACAGAGACTGACATACTTTATGGGACCTGCTAAATCTGCCCTTTCCAATGTGGGGGTAATGCGGGTTTTACTGTCATCCCACCCTCATCCTACTGTACCTCAGACATGAGGCAGTATATGTTGGGACTTCCTGTTGTGTCTGAGTTATAAGCACTAGAAGGATTGGCCACCAGCAAATAGACATTTCCACCAGGGGGTGCAGTGGCGCTCTCTGCTCCACCTCATTTCCCATCTGGACATGTTGCAACTCCCTCCTCTTCTGTCTCCATGCCTCCGTCAGCAGACCTCTGCAGCTCACCACGAACACTTCTGCTCACCTGATCTACAGCCTTTTCTGACAGCTGTGCCACTCCCCTTCTACCATGTCACCTCTAACAGCTTGCATCAAATTCAAACCCTTGGTGCAAGCCTATTGGCCAGCTAAAAGCAGCCAGTCAGTTACAGTGAGTTCCATAATGTTTGGGATATACATTTTTTTCCTTTTGGCTCTGTACTCTTTAATTTTAGATAATTTTGTAATCAAACAATTCACATGTGGTTAAAGTGCCATTTGTCAGCTTTTATTCAAAGGCATTTTTATGCACTTTGGTTTCACCAAATTGCTGCTCTTTTTATATATTTTTATATAACACCCCCACCACCATTTTCACAGATGAGGGGTGGTGCTTTGGATCTGGGGCAGATCCTCTACACTTTGCTCTTGCCATCACACTCTGATACAAGTAAATTGTGGTCTCATCTGTCCTCAAGACCTTTTTCCAGAACTTTGCAGGCTCTATTAGTTGGTACTATGTATAAAAATACAATTTTATAAAAGCTGAGATGCACTTAACCACTTTGCTTGATCACAAATCTAAAATTGTGGACTACAGAGCCAAAACCCAAAAAATATCTGTCCCAAACATTATGGCGCTCACTGTGTATCTTCAAAAGATCATCAGACCCGACACATCAACCAGATCTCTCTATGCTGAAACATCTAGGAACCTGTGTTTAGTCTCAAGAGTCTGAATTGAGTCTCCTTCAGCTGTAGTTCAGCTGCTTTTCATGTAGTGCGGTGATACCACATATCTGCGGAAATCCAACATCATCTCTACCAGCCTCCTCCTGTTATTCTCTCTCCCAGCATCAGGGGGCTCCCTTGCACATTTAGTTCTGTGTTTTTTTTCAGTGCAGTTAAATTGTACGAGGAGGGCTGCCACCCATTCTATTTGAGTTGTCACAGATTTCACCCAAACTTTGTGGGGTTGAAAAGCTAGTCAGCATTTTGGGTGTTTGGGTACTGGATTTTGCATCTAAAGTATAATCAGCTTTACAACAATATGTGCGTACTGGCCAAAATAGCAACAGTGACTCATTTCTGAGCCAAAATGATTACTTGACTGTTTATTTGGAAATATGCTTGTTGTAAATTACCAGCAGAATATATAATTAGTTTTTTGTTTTTTTGTGCTTTTTATTGTTAACTGATGTGACATCATGGTTTTGGCTTGTATGGAAGACAGCTTACATCACCTTGGCTCATGAATTACAATCAGTTCAAGAGAGAGCTTGGCTGAAAAAAACAGATCTGCTGCTTCCTCTGCACTGAACGTCACCACTAATCCAAGGCCACACACAGGTGGACGTCCATTTCAGCCAGACATTCTGACTATAGCAGTAATCACAATCATAACCATAACCATCTTGCTCCAGGTCATGAAAGGAGTGTTTTACCCTTGTTCTCTCTGCCACCTCAAACACAGCTGAGAACAGTGCTATGGACAATATTAGCCTGTCTGAAATGGAGCAGGGCTTTTTCAGCCTTTGCTGATACAGGGAGCTCCACCCAGCCATCCCGGGGTCCCCCATCACAAGTTAAAAAGTGTTCAGATTGCAGTCTCAGACCCAGGGAGAGAGGTTTGGGATTGTTGCTCGGGGACCCCTTACACTACCTTCATGGACCCCCTGTTGATTTTCTTTGCCAGTTTTTAAGCCCGGTCTTTTCTATTGCTCCTAATTTGCCATTCTTAACAGTCTACACTAGCACTGTCTACCTTTGACACCTGACCAGGAGGCACACAGCCAAGCAGTGCCTTAACAGGGTGAGGCACCCAGCAGTGGCAGGGCTGGCTGGTTCATCACAGTCTGAAGCATTTCTCTCTCCACACGTAGCTGGACTCTGGGTCCATCTTCTATGAGCACCAGATGCCCGAGGAACCCTTCTGGGTGGTTCGGGACTCTGTGGAGCTCCTGCTGTCATCCAGCCCAGCCCAGGACCTCGAGCACGTCCTCCCCATCACCGTGTCCTTCTACGCCGAAAACCGCAACTCCTCCACAAAGCTCTGGAGGAATGCAGGTACTGTGCCGTCCCAAGAATAAGAGCACACTTTGCATTTTATTCTCTTTTCTTGTTTTTAATGTTGCTTAAATGTATTCACCACATGATTTCCTCCACTAAAAAAAAAGATTGCTCCAGTAACCTCAAGAGCAGTGTTTTTAGCGTGCTCCACTGAACTGAATGCTAAATGTTTTGTTTTTAGATGTCAAACGTTTTATTTTTTCTCCAGATGAAATTCTGATGGTACTGTAATAAAATGGAGGAGCATGGGAGTCATTTGTGGAGGGCCTAGTCTCTTTCTCTCTCTTTCTCCTTCAGTTTTTCCAGATGTTCCAGCATTTTTCTTCTCTCAGTTTTATTTCAGATCAGTCCACCCCTCATCAGCTGACTCAAATACACGCTGTCCTCTCTGCTTCCTTCTATTTTTCTCTCACTTATGTTGCTTTTATTTCCCAAAGGTTTCAAGGATGATCACTCACTCTGACTATTCAGTGGAGGTCCCAGACACCCAATTACCCCTGGTTTTGTGTATATCATTTGTTTATTTTCATGTTTCCTCTTTATTTTTCAGCATATCCAGTGATTATTTAATTAAGCTCAGCAAAACTGGTTACATTTATTTGCTTGTGGTGAGAAAAACATGATTGATTGCTGAAATATCTGACCAAGACGTCACAAACCAATAGTTTAATCTGATATTCAAATATTTGACCTTTTATAAAAATAAATGTTTACCATCCTTGATTTGTGATGCAACACTTACAGCAGGCCTCTGAAAACTGATCATTTTTGAGTAATTGTATTTTGCATGCAAGTTTTCTTGGGCATTCAGGAGATCAGGGATATATTTGATTCGGTAAACAGAAAGTTCAGTAAATCAAAGTGCACTGCCTGTCCAACTCATTAATTATCATGTGTGATTGAGTTTTCCACAAAATTCACCTTTGGGAAATGACAGAAGGCATCAGCCCTGCAGAAAATGTCCATTTTCAGGGTTATTTCATGGTCCCTGAGGTGCTTTCCGTTCAGAGGCAGTCAGATTGACAGTGGAGCTCACTGCGAACCCCAGACTCCCAAGTATCAGGTCTCGAGGCTGGAGCTGATAAATGTCTTTGATAAACATTAGCTTAATAAATTTATCCTACCCTTTTTCTAGCTTTCTGCCTGGCTGAATAAAACAGATGGGGGAAGAATAGTCCAGCACGTAGCTCTATAAAGTGTACATGCTGGAAAAATAATCAAATACATATGCTTTTGAATGTCTGTATGAGAAGCACTGTATAAATAAAGTTTATTATTATTTATAAGATGTTGAATTGCACAGACAAGAGCAGTTTTTTTAAAGTTTTCTACACCCCCTCTCTCAGTCTAATCTTTGAATGGCCAGTGGAACTGAGGATAAGCATATGCGTGTGTTTTTGTGCTCTGTGTTAACCCCAGGTCTTGACCTTCTGAAAGGTCAGAAGAAGGTGATTGACAGCTCCAGGCTGGATGCCTCCAACCTGCTGGCCAGTGTGCCGGAGTCGAAGCGGGGATCCATGGGCGTAGTGTTTGAGGTGATCCAGTTCCCGTCCCACGGGACCCTTATGCTGGGGGACGTGGAGCTGCCCAAGAACACCCCCTACTTCCTGCAAGAGGAAGTAGACAAAGGGGAGCTGGAGTATGACCACGGAGGGGACCCCGAGCCCCTGTCCGACAGCTTTTTCTTTCGGGCATGGCTCAACCCAAGCGGTAGGGGCCCCCAGACCCCGGCACCGTCCAGTGAGGTCCTGGAGGAGCCGTTCATCATCGCGGTGACGGGCAGGCAGAGAGAGCCCCCCGCGCGGCCCGAGCTGGTGAGCGTGGACCTGCTGCTGGAGGTGCTGCAGGGCTCCTCGGCCGTGGTCACGCCTCAGCACCTCAGCGTGGCGGACCAGGACAGCTCGCCCACTGACATCCTCTTCACCGTCACCCGCCCACCTGCCAACGGCCGCCTGGTCCACGCCGAGACCGGCAGCCCAATGGACAAGTTCACCCAGGAGGACGTCAACGGCGGGCGGGTGACCTTCGTCAGCGACGGGACCCTGGCCAACGGCTTCCTGGAGTTCACCGTGTCAGACGGCCGGCACCGCACCGAGTCGCACTCCCTGCACATCGGGGTCCTGGCCCGTACCCTACAGCTGGCTCTGTCCCGCGAGATCCAGGTCAGGCAGGGGGACGACGAGACCCTGGTGACAGAGGCCATGCTGAAGGCCACCACAGGTGGGCCCAGCGAGGAGGAGGTCATCTACAAGATCACCAACGTCCCCGAGTACGCAGCCATGATGGTGGACCGGCAGCCCACCTCCGCCTTCACGCAGCGGCAGATCCGGGAGGGCCGGGTCAGCGTCCGCTTCGTCAAGTCCACCTCCTCGCGGGACTGCGTGGCCGTGCTGGCCCGCAGCCGAGCCGCCAACGCCTCGGCGGTGCTCAACATCACCGCCACGCCACTGGTGAACCTGCCCCGGGCCCGGCCCCTCCTGCCGCGCGCCTCCACCGTGCTGGTGGACCAACGCCTGCTGGACGCCTCTCCGCTGGCCAACAAGACCATGGAGGTGCCCACGTTCAGAATCACCCGGCAGCCGCGCTCGGCCTGCTTCGTGCGGGTGGGGGGGAAGGAGGACGGGCGGCCCATCAGCACCTTTACCCAGAAGGACGTGGAGGAGGGTCGCATCGGCCTGGAGGTGCTGAAGGACCTCCAGGCCAGGGACAGTGTTCAGGACGACCGGTTCGAGTTCCTCCTCCAGGCCCACGGGGTCCCGCCCGCCGAGGGGACACTGTCTTTCAGGACAGCCCCCTACAAGCCCTCAGCGGTCTATGGGGCCAAAGTCCTCAAGGTTCCCTCGCCTGATGCCGGATCTTCCGCCACCACCCCCAGCCCAGACCACTCCGAACGCAAGCCTGTCGTGTCCCGGCCCAGCAACCTATGGGCCATCCTCATCCCCATCCTGGTCATCCTGCTCCTGCTCCTTCTGGCCCTCGCCCTGGCCTACTATCTTGTGAGACGGAACAAGACGGGCAAGCACGACGTCCAGAACGTTGCTGCCAAGCCCAAGAATGGGGAGGTCAAGCAGGAGACCTTCCGGAAGACCGACCCCGCCAACAGCATCCCCATGTCCAGCATGGACTCCAAGGAGCCTGACCCGGAACTCCTGCAACACTGTCGGACAACCAACCCACCCCTGAAAAAGAACCAGTACTGGGTATGAGGACGAGCCCTAGACAAGGGATGCAGAACCTTTATGATCCAAAGTATTCTATTGGAGCTTCTCTGAATCATTCCTTTCAGTGTTATTTTCAGTGACTCCTTGTAAGGATCCATTTTAGTATTGAGAATTTTAGCAAAATGCCACATTCGATTTGAGTGTTTTGTCTCGGTGGTTACCACAATCCATTCTTCTGTGGGGCCATCCTCAGGTAATTAAACACTGAAAAACATCTATTAGTAGTGGGTGGAGATTAAATCAGATGAGTAATCTAAATAAGAAATGTTTTAGTTTTTTGTTGTTGTCTATTTATTTTTCTAAGAAACCTTGCTGGATCCTTGGGATATTTTTTTTCTTTTTTACAGAGCCCAAATGGTGTTCAAGGACATGAACATAAATTGTGTCTTTGGAAACAAAAAGGCCACAGAAACGCAATGAATGGTGAGAGATGGAAAAGACAGATTCTATTGCCTAAAATAAATGTACTTTCATTTATTGCCAATATTATTCCCCTGAAGTACATAGATAGACAATTTTTGCGTTTCAAGCATTTACCTTTATGATAAAAGAGGGATGGATATGTATACAGTAATAGTGCATTTTGAAATAGAACTACACTTTATGAAAGAACAGATAGACTGTCTTTTTCAGTATTTTTTCTTTATTTTTTTTATAAATATAGTCTTTATTTACTTTGCGGGTCTGCCAATCCTTTTAATTAGATGTAACTCTGCACCCCGCTGATGAACGCTCGTTAGATTCACTGGACTGACCTACGGCACTGAAAAACCCTATAACAGTATACATTATTGTGCAACCACAGACAGGAAGTGACTCACCAGGGATCTGTGTTGCACCCATTCCATTGGCTGACAGAGTAGTGTGATGTCATTCAGTCTTGTAAATGTTCCCTTTTACAGGTCTCTGCTTAGGTCTTGAGAATGATTCAGATAATTCTGTTTTCTCATGCCGTGTGTCAGGTTCGACAACCTACACCATCTCAATAAAGCTTGTGTTACTCAAACCCATGTAAACTTGAAAACCGGCTCTGAAAAAGAGGAACTATGACAATTAAAGGAAAGGAATGTGTATAAGCATGCTTTTACAGAAACTCTTTATCGTGTATTTTAAACACAGAAGATTGCATAAGGTTAGGCAATAAAACTATTAGTGGTATAGATTCAGGGAAGTAGGAGAGAAATGGAAAACAGAGGAAGGTTTAAAAATTGTGCATATGGTTTTGGAAATAAGCATGTAGTATCCAGGGTTAACTATTTTATGAAAGAAGAAATAAGATATAAGACAGACAGAAATCTTCTCTTATTTTAACCCCACCAGAATATGCTTACAGATCTGCCCCACTGATGTATAAGCATGTTGTGTCAGGGTTAATTAAAAGAAGATGACAAAGGAAAGACAAAAATGTTGTTTTCAACCTGAGCAGGGCCTGCAAACAGATCTGGTCCAGTTGTGTTGCATCGCAGCTGGTTGCTGTACATGTCTGCTCGTGTGAAAAATGCATTTATCTAGTTCCTCAAGTTATTCTGCATTTTGCAACGCTGCATTTACTCGCCTTGGCTATGATCTGACCAAGATGCCAGATATGAAATAAAACGTATCTGTTTGTGTAGAGAGCTCACTTGTACTGTTGGACAGTTTAGGAGATATCTCAGGAGGTGTTGGAGTTATACCTTTCATTAAGCTAATGGCTAATGCGCCCGATGGTCCTACTTGCTTATTTATTTATATTTAATTACTTTTACACATTTTTGTTAAAAAAACAGCAAGCCATATCCTTGTGTATTTTATGTACCATTTTGACCTATAATTCTTCCCTTTTCTGAACTCTTTACCTATGCATATCGTTGGTTTGACGCCTCTGAGTTGGTAACACTGGTGAAGATTTTAAAAAAGAACTCTTCTTTCCATGAAGCACACAGAGATGTTTGCTGTAATCTTTGTCGAAGTTCTCAGATTTCAGGAACAGATTCTCATTGCTGCCAGTTTGTCAGCTGCAAGTATATTTTTGCTATAGTTGTTGCCTTTTGTCCTTGTTGAAGTGAGCCATGGGTTTTGCAGGGATTGTTGGTTATTGAATGTTTTTAGAGCATTTCGGCAACCCTGATGCTTCAAGAAGCAAAATGTGTAACGAAAGCCCAATTTTTGTAAAATAAAAAAAATCACCAAACAAATGACGAGTGTGGTTTTTGTTCTTTTGCTTTAATTGTATTGTTTTTTTACATTGCTTTTATTTGTGAGCCAGTTATTTTATGCTAAAGTTTCTGGTTATTGAATTTTACAATGGGGCAGAACATTTTTAACATTTTTATTTGGTTATTAGATGGCCTGAATGCAAAATAAAAACAAAAAACTTTTGGTTAGATTTCCTTATGAACTGTTCTATGTGTTAAAAATTAATTTAATCCAAGAATCACATTATTGAGTTTGTTTAATCGGGTTGTTTGTTCGAGTTTAATCGGACTTCTGCCTCAAATTATTGTCAACCACCTGCTATAAATCAATAATGTATGAAGACTTGATGGCCATCTTACATCCTGTACCACCCAGATCAAGCAATGGATCAAACTGACCAGCTGGTGGCGCCAGGGTGCAGCTAAGATTTTGCCGAGGAGCAAGCGTTTCATAAAGTGGTTCATCAGCATTTACTAGCCTCTCATCTACACTCATTCTTTCCTATGTACCACTGTTTCCTGTGTCTTTAGTTTCTTCTTTTCCCATTTTTTCCTCAGTAAGAGAGGCCTTGCATTCTCAAGCTGCAGTTTATCAGCTCCCTGTGCTGCCATACACGTCCCATTTCAATTGAAACAGTTTTGATTAATCACTCAAAAATTTCACAATGTTTTTCACTTCTTAGTATAAAAACAGGGGGGGTGTAAATTGTAGTCACATGTTCTTCTGGGTGTTCTTAAAATGAATGGCCGTGATCCAAGTATTTTTTGTCTCTCTTTAGCTAAACTTTTGTGTTAGAACATGTTTGTTTGTTTGTGCGTGTTAGCACAAATGAAGCCTACATTTATAACTTGCTTAACAGTTTGTTTTAAATTTAGGCAATCAAAAGAGTAGTTTCCTTTGAATATGTTTAAATTGACCATAGATGGAGACAGAGATACAAATCTATAGTGTAATGATTTGAATTTATCCAGTAAAGCTTTAATTAATTGAATGAATGTTTGAATTTGGCATGTTCAAAGGGAATGTGTAGTTTGTTCCGTGTATTTATTGAATGGTGTAATAGCAATATAACTGCTCTGCTTTTATTGAGGGTGGGTTTGTTTTAAGATGGAATTTACCTTTCGAATTTGAGTATGGCAAATATACTTCATCTATTTCATTTTCATCACATATGTGTACAGTAACCCTGAACTTTCCATTTGGAATACTTTATTTTTCTGGTTTTTCTTGGAGGCAGAGAATATGGAACCTATTTTGTAGGGTTCAGGTTTCATAACAGCTGATTGTTGGAACAGGTGTGGCTGGTGAAGCATTGAATTAAAAGAAGCTGCTATTTCCCATTTGAGAGTGAGTGATTTTAAAGAAAGATAAGCCCCCTGATGTTAAAGTGAATACGTATGGCTGCCCTCATTATATTGTGCAGTTAATTGGTATACAATTTTTTAATGAGCATTTAATTTCCTGGAATCATTAAACAAACAGCCCTGTGTAGAGAAACAGATCCAAGTGTTCGGCGCACAGAAAATAATCTGTGTGTTCATTATGACCCTCTTGAATAAAATATGTTGGTGTTTGTATTTACAGAGTTCCGCAGAATGTACAGTACTTGATGTCAGTAGTGTTCTGGAGAATTCAGACTTCATCCTTTTCTTAAGTGCTGTGGAGATTATCTAAACTCCGGAGACTTTTCGGTTTTTCAGGTTCCGAAGCCCGTTGGTGGTGTTAAGAGTTCACCCATATCATAAAATCACTGGTTGTCATTCCTCGTCAGGAAAAAACTCCCAGGTAACATACAGAAGATTTACGAATTTCTGGACATGCAATTTATATGTGTGTGTATGGGGGGGGGGGGGGGGGGGTTCTGTGTGTGTGATAGTCAGTGTGTGTGTATGCATTTATATGTGTGTGTGTGTGTGTGTGTGTGTGTGGGTCTCTGTGGGTCTGTGTGTATTTATTTTATTTATTTGTTTATTTAACAGGGGCCATGCACAATACAACCGTTGGGCCAGAGTTAGCTATATAGCTAATTTACATCTGCGGTCCCTGGGCAGGTAGATATTAAAAACAATACAGTACAATACAAACAATACAATACAAAAAATTAAAAACAATACAATTAGCAAAATTTACAAACAGTACATCACATATAAAACAACATCATACAAAATATGCATTACATACTCTCCATGTTGGAAAACAGTTGGTTCCATACATAGGTTTAGATCAGTGATCACATGATTGGTTTGTCTTGAGCCATGTTTAAAGTGTTGTTTTAAAAATACTGAAGCTTGTGCATTCTCTTATATGGGTGGGAATTGAGTTCCATTTATCTGCTGCTCTGACTGAAAATGCTGATTGTGCGAAAGAAGTTTTCCTAAATTTAGCCGAGCAGTCAGCTCTGACTGATGGCCTGGTCTCCCTAGCATTGTTCCTGCAGAATGACACACATTGTTTAAGTGGTGGTGGCGCAAGATCGTATGTTAGTGATGTGGGTGATAATGTGTGTGTGTCTGTTCCTGAGTGTGTGTTAGTCTTTGTGTTGTTGAGTGTATGTGCGTATGTTTGAACAGTAATGTTTAATATGAGTGTGCTCCCTGCTCTGGTTACCACATGTACTTGCTGCTGAGGCAGGGACTCACCCTGCAGTACTGCATCCGTTTCCTTTTCCCACAGTTCTGCTGATAGGATCCAAATGCAAAATCATTTAATAACGGTCCAATAAATAACATGGTGACCCTTGATCTAAGATTACTGTGTATGAGAGTGACAAGAAAGAGTGAGAAGAGAGGACATAGGGAAAGGGAAGTGGGAGAGGTGTGTCTGCTTGGGGGTGGGTAAGCGGGTGTGTGTGTGCGTGCGTGTGTGTGCGCGTGTGTGTGTGTGTGTGTGTGTGTGTGTGTGTGTGAGGGCATGTGTGTGTGTGTGTGTGTGTGTGCATGAGTGTGCACGTGTGTATCTGTGTCTGTGTGTGTGTGTGTGTGTGTGTATGGTGTGTGCATGGGTGTGTGTGTGCCACAGTGAGTGTGGGTGTACATGAATAAGAGTGAGTGAGTGAGAGTTCTGCATATTTACTTTGCTACGTCTATTTCTGTTTGGTGGATGATAGGGCTTTGCCAGAGGACAAACACTGAGGCCATTTGGGAATTTCATTGCTGTAGCTATGAATTTCCCAAGAAACTTACAAATGGGATAATTTGTTGGACGAAAACATAAATTAATGAAAAACATAAAGTTGTGAAAGACACCTCAATTCAAATAAAAAACACTTGGCCCTGAGAATGGTACAATTTCATATTTTCAATGAGATTTTTTTAGCTTGACGATCTTTTACTTCAGGGAAACCAAAACCATCTGTGACCCTGGCTGTGTGGGGAATCATGGGAGCGCACAGTGTGAGTGGGTAAATAATGTGCAATTTTAAATAAGGAGTGCAGCAGAGAGGATCACAGGAGAGACTAAGAGGACAACCCCCTCTAGCCCAAGTCTTTATTCCGTGCTCCAGGTGTTGCTAAGCAGTGCGGACACAGCCCTCTAGATTCGAGACTTATGACCAGAGGGTTACAGGTTTAAATCCCTTGTGGGGCGCTGGTGTTATGGCGTTCCAAGGGTACCAAACCTGATCTGCGTGAGTAAATATCCAGCTGTACAAATAGATCAGGCTTTCAGGAAGGGAGCTATGTTACTGTGCCCCGGAAGAGGACAAACACAACTGCAGTACAGGAGTTCAGTTGTGGGGAGGAGGCAGTAACATCTGTTGCAAAGTGCAGGAAAGAGGACTGTTCAAGGCCCCCCCACTGCACCCCAGCCACCTCACTGGTGGGGTACTGTCCAGAGGACAGCTGAGTGAGCTGCACCCCTTCCTGCAAATGCCCCACTCTCATGTGTTTTAATGGTTTTTGGAGAGATTTTCTCTGCAAGGCAGCTCAGAGCACCAGCCTCAGGCATTATCTGACATATAATTCACATTCCGAGAATGCACTTGGATTTTGTCCTGTTGTTGATGTCAGCTTTTTCAGGGAGAATACATAGCATGTGGATTATTTCAAGATGCAGTTTAAGTTTAATATTATGGTGCCATAATCGCATACAAATGTAAAACAACTTCATCCATTTCCACAGATGTATAAATAAATACAGCAGGAAGGGCCAGTTACCTGAGAGACCGTTATGTTCACCTGGAGAATAGAACATGGATGAACACGATGCACTCTGCAGTGTGTTTGTGTAACTGTTTAATCGCCAATCCCTGATGAACGGGACCAGGTGCATAGAGGGTATTATTGCAGTAGAGGCTGTCGGATGCTTCTGGAACATATGGCAATTGTCAATGTACTGCACAAAACAGAGCCTCTGTGTTTCTCTTTCTCTCCTTCTCCCTCTCTCTCTCCTTGCCTCCTCTTGCTCTCCCTTCCTCTCTCTCCCTATTTGACGGAAGGGCAGGAGAAGGAGATAAGACTGCCGTGGTATTGTGGAAGAGCAGAGACAGCTGACCCACACATGCATCCTCACACAGACTCTGCCAGCAGAGCAGGCCCTGCAGTTGAGCCCTGCCTCAGTCCCGCAATGCCCTGATGTTCTAACATGGACAGCCCTGAGCGAAAGCCCGTTTGCAGACAGTTTCCCCAAATCTTGTTTACAGTTTGGAGACCGTGCTCTTGAGCGCCCTGTCTGAAATTAGGAAATGAAAGCATAGCTGCACGAACAGCTGAGAAGCACAGCCATTTATCACATTGCTCTGCGCACATTAAGGGGCCATTCAGGCAACAGCCAGAGGAAAATCTGTTAAAACAAAACCAGTCGTTTAACAAGGTCACCGAGTTCTGTCTGCATGATCATCCTAAATGCTTGTGCTGATATGTTTAATTCCAAGGGACAATACTGAGTATGTTTGCATTATAGAAGCTTGTTGAAAATTTCTCACATTCCCTAAATGTCTTTTCTTTGTGGGTCACTTACCACACACAGGCCCTCTTGATGAGCACCGGTAATGCCGGACGGCGGCTGTTCCGGTAAGGCCTCAGGTATGTCTTCACCGGGGACCCCGTTGATTTAGCACAGAGGTGTCAAACCTAATTCCAGGAGAGCCTTTCCACATCTCTGCTGTTCCCTGGCCTGTTCTCCAGACGTAATCATAATAAGAAGTTAATTAGTCTTATGCATTTCCTCAAAATGTACAGCAGTAATCCTGCTGTTTTTTTTTTAGCGTGGAGCTTAAACAGAACACTCACATGCACTTTGATGTTTGGGAAAATGGAAAATTGAGTGAATGGCTCAACAGCGGAATCAGCTGAAGTAGCAAAAATCTGCCAAGGAGTCATATCCACTGTCTGCCTTGGGATTCATTGGTTATGATGTAAACAGAGGGGAAAAATACTTCATGCTAAAAATATTATGCAGAGAATGTGTTTTCATAATCTTGACAGGTTCTTGCTGTTTTCCCCTTTTCCTTGTTGCCATTATTACTTGAGTCATTTTCTGTAGGAAATAAATAGGAAATTATTTTAATTGTTTTAAAATCTTGGTCTGTGAGTAATTTTCCTCTCTTTCCTAAAAAGGGGGTGGGCATGAGGTGGGTGAGCAAGGGGCAATCTTGGTTTGTGGATTCTGGCTGATGTGCGTGAGGAATTTATGAAGGTGCTAATTCGGTCTATCTTGAGCCAATACGAGGAAGAGTGTGAATGGGACTCAGGAGAGGATTACAAAAGTACATTTTGTTCCCAAAAAAGGCTTGTTATTTTCCCCGTAGTGCATAGTGACAGAGCCACGCCTGTAGTTCTGACATCATTTCAGACATGCCCACTGTCTTCCAGCTGTTTCAGACAGGAAGTCTATTTTCAGACCATTTTTTTTTTTTTTTTGCTTTCCATTTGTAATTATGAATGAAAACCTCATTGGTCTTAAACTTAACTCTGATGTTGAATTAATAAGGAATCTATGTGCCCTTTTCCATTTCTGCTTTTGGCTGTAACCCAAACCCTGGAGGCTTTGTTCGGGCCTATGAAACAGGGCCTCACTGGTCCTTTCCATTCATGTGTCTATTTGAAACCTGTAATTAAATTATACACAGCCTGGGTTTATTTGCTGGTGTGGGGAATATGTTCACGTTCTTCAGCTCGTGAGTTCAGCTTTGCTCTGTGTGTGTGTGTGTGTACGTGTGTATAACTGTGTGTGGTGTGTGGGGGGGGGGGGGTATTTAATCACACAGCATTTTCCAGGCCTAGACCACATCTCTCGATATTTTGTGCATTGTACCTTATTTAGGCGACAGGCACATGCATGAGGCAGACTGCATTTCCTATGGAGACCCGGGTCAGTGGGGTGAGAAAGAAGAAAGCGATTTCAGACCACAGTGCAGAGCCATTCTGTCTCACCAGCACCCCCGGTGGACAAACTTCAGGAAGTGGACACTGGGCAGAGCTGCCCGTCTGATGCTTTGGTCTGGGTTTTCATCTCCACTAAATTCAGCCAGCGGTAGTGCTGTGCTGTGTGGAATTAAAATCAGAGTTAGTCCAAGGGGGGAGAAAGAATGAGAAAGAAGGAGAAAGAGGGAGAGAAAGAGACAGAGAGAGGGAGGGGGAGCTGGTATGCAGCCTGGCCCTGAAGTTATTTTAAGAGAGGCAGAGCTTCTGGAAATGCACTCAGACAGTGTGCAGTCACCTCTCGACACCAGCCCAGGCGCTCCAGAGCACGAAAACACAGCAGGCCCTGACCACATCCCCCGTTCTGATCCAGAGGCGAGCCCTTACAGAGGGCCTCAGGATCACACCAGTGTGTCCATAAAGCTCATTTGCTCCTTTCCTTTCTTGTTTGCGTTTCTTTTTTTTAAAACCATCAAGCAGTATCAAAGTCAAATTGCATTCATTCTGCTACATATTTTTCCAATGCATTCCCTTCTTGTGTTCCCAGTGTATTGTGCAGTTTAATCCTGGGCTTAGTCTACTGCCAGAACCTGTGTCTGCGTAAGTATAGTTTCGTTCACAGTCATGCTACTTGTTATGTTGTAATGGAATTACATGTTTTGTCATTTGCTTGGTGCTCCGAGTGCTTTAATGTGTTTATGCTGAGTCAAGGCCTGGCCTTTCTGGATGTTTAGAGTCTGTTTGTCCAAATTGTCTGTGGTTATTACAACACTGCTTGTTTTCTCTACAAATTCCTTGCACGCTTTTTTTTTTTCTTTTTTTTTTTGGATTCTTCATCAGGGTAGCTTTGCGTGTGTATAGTTGCTCAAGTTTGTGTTTTCATTTCAGCCCTGCTCCCTCCATCCTGCCTGCGCAGGACTGCTGATGTGAAGCATGAAGGATCAGCCGGATTCAGCTGAAGGAGGAAATGTTGGCTCCTCTACTCCTGATAACAAGGTCAGCCTCACACCTCCACTTTTCTCACCAGTGATGTCTGACAATTAATGAGAGCACAACATACACACACACACACAAACACACACACACAAACACTCACACCCTTCAACACACGCACACACACACACTCTCACACAAACCGACACACTCTCTCTCTTTACACATATAAACGTTCACACACAATCAAACACGCAATTCAAGCACGCACATGCAAACGCACTCACGCGCACTGTCCTTCCAGAATCAAGGTTATCTGTGAAAGTCTGAGGGACGGAGGGAGGTGAATCCAGGAAAAAACATTTTTGGGTGGAGTGTGGCGCTGATAACAGTGTGTGATTGGCTCCATCCTAATTTCCCTTTCAGTTGGGTTCCCATGGGGGTGTCGCCTGGATGTTCACTTCCTGTTTGGTCCCACTAAAGTTGATGCTTATTTATGAATTTCCTGACCTGCAATTTGTGTCTGTGTGTATTACTGTGACTTTAAATGATTTTTATGGATCAGGGTACATTAATACTATGATAACAGATAGCATGTTTTTTTCCCATCATGAACGACATGTACAATAAAACTTCCTTTCTTACTCCTTTAGTGAGAGTTTCTAAGCAAAAAATATGCCGTTGTGGCATTTCAAGTAAGCATGTCACATGGAACCAAAGCGGAACAGCCTGATTTTTTATTTTTAAATGGGTTAGAAAATTCTCTTTCCGGTTAGTGCCACACATGCACTAACCGGAAAGAGTAGGGTGAAGACACCCCTTACATTGAAATACATTCTGACTCAGGGTGCTGGCTGAAAAGTACATGTGATGTTGATAACCAGGGCAGACTGGAACTTACCACTGTCAAGTTGCTGCCAGTCCAAAGCCCTCACCTGATTCTGCTTTAATGCCAGAGCACACGTTCAGACCATCTGTTTGAGTCTCCCAATGGGTCCTTAGCAGAGACATAGCCAAGGGAGAGGGGATGGGATTTGGAAAGTCTGGAAAGTAATAATTCACCCTCACCCTGCCCCCTCCCCCTCCCCAAATTATCCATAGGCCCTGTGAAGGCCAAGACACAGTGGCGGCCCTCAGTAAAGACGCACAATACACTCTACTGTCTGTGACCCAGGACTGACTGTAAACATTTTCATAGTCATTACTGTCTATTTATCTGGAGAACACCAGCCCAAGAGAGAAAGAGGAAAAAGAGAGAGCAAGATAAAGGGAGAGGGAGAGAGAGAGCAAAATGTCAAGATAAAGGGATAGAGAGATGGCAAGATAAATGGGGAGAGAGAGAGCAAGATAAAAAAGAGAGATTGTGTGTGTGTGTGTGTGTGTGTGTTTGTGAGAGAGAGAGAGAGAGAGAGAGAGAGAGAGAGAGAGAGAGAGCAGCGAGACCATGGTTTCAGAGCCGGGTTTTCCCAGGCCGGAATGCTGTTTAAATGGGCCAATCGGAATGCAAGGAATGTGTCCAGGCTGTTCTGAAGGAAATGGCTGCTGTCTCCACAGGGAACTTGGATATGGTCCCAGGAGGACAGAGGAGAGAGGGATAAGGGGGAGGAGGGAGAGAAAGAGAGAGAGAGAAAAGACTGCCGGTGGAATGGCGGTCTGTAGCCGAAGCCTAACGTTTTTGTGCCTGCCTCCTGCATTTTCCTGTTGAATGCTCGTTTTTCACTGAGAGTGCATCTCGTAAAATTCCTCCGGCCCACAAAACTGACCGTATGAACATGACTATAGCAGACATGTCCCATCATGACCGCGCTTTAATCGCAGCTCACACAATCACCTGACACACCACGAGGCTGCAGGATGATTTCAGCATGCTTGGATTCGTCACTTTTTTCACAGTAGTCATCATAAACTTCATGAGCTCTGCGCAGCTCATTTTGACTGCTCTAACGCCTTCAGGCCTGGCTACCACATGCTTTGACTGCAGTATGCACGTCCTTTCCTGGCTGGACGCTGTTAACACATTGCAGTACGATGTGTCCATACTCTGTCCAAAGGCCCTACAGTGGTGTTACTGTAGTGAGCACACCACTTATTTCAGTATTCATTCATTTTAACTGTGAACAGTACTGAAATATTAATTTGGCCTCGCCATTACTTCACGCCACTGCAGTACATTAGTACTTTGACCTCCATCCCTGCTGCATTGTTTCAGCCCGCTGGTATTCGGTTTCAAAACGAAATGGGACGTCATGCATGAAGAGCAAACAATCTTCAAAAGCGGTCATGCCCGGCCCGACTGCTAGTTCGCTCACGGTCCCGCCTCCTCATTTCATCCTCTGCCTTTTGTATCTCAGGACACCTCCCTGCTGCTCTGCAAATATTTCTGTCAGAGCCCCCCCACGCCACCCCGCTCCCCCCGCCCAATGTGACTTTGGGCGATAATAGGGTCCTTCGTTCAAAATGTGCACATATGTACAGTCCTCTGCGGGCCACACAGCTTTCACCGCTATCCCCAGCAGAACAATAAACACACAAACGCAACATTTGCACTCAGTAAATGATCAACAGGCACAATGCGCGGGGGTGGGGGCAGGGGGTTGGGGGTTGGGTGGTGGGGGAGAGGCCACAGTGCTTCAAACAGGACGTACAGTAAAGCCTCCGGAGAGAACACTGTACTGCAAGCTCTTGATGTTGACATGACGCAAATGCTCTAATCCAATGCAAATAACACGCGGTCAAACAGGCGCGGCGCAGCTGAGCTCTCTAACATCTGATGGAGGTCATTTAGTCATGTGACATGTTATCCTTTGTTTCACTGCTCTTTTATTTGGATTGTGTCATCTGATGTAATCTTTTACTTTTCTTTTATTGCAGAGGAACAGTGACCACCTTTTATCAGGTAAGGTAACCTATGGTAGACACAGCATTTCCTACATTCAGTCAGCCTTCCCTTGATGTCTGTAGTTGGTTTGGAATGGAAATGGAGCAGCTGAAGTTTTGGAACAATAATGGATGAGGGGTTAAACACGAAGCGAATAAAGGAGAAATAAGTAACTCTGGACCCACTCTAAATCTCAATTTAAAGTCCTACCTGTGGTTTGTCGCTGTATCTGAACAAAAGTGGGCTTTATATGGCTGGATCCTCTATAGCAAACCTGATTTTATTAATTTATTTATTTCCTCATTTTCTACATTTCCTGACACCTTTTTTCGTTTTCCCCATTGTTTTATGAATTTTTGAGTAAATGAAAAAATTGTTGTGTAAAACTAAATCATAATAAAATTATTGAATGGAAGCAAGTGAAATGATGGCATTTAAAGGGTCAAAAAATGTATTTAACCTTCCATGAGGACACAACATAGGAAAGTATGTTGGCTCAGCAGTGGAGATTGTGGTCAATAACTTTTAACCTGCTGCGGCATTTCCATTGCCAAGAGCTGGAAATCAGTTTGGAAGTTTTGAAAGCAATGAAGGTTTGTGACTTGTAGAATATTCCATTGGAGTTTTCTTTATGGCTCCATGGCATACAAACCATAACTGAATTACATGAAAATTGCTTCTAGGGATATGCTAAACATCATTCTAACCATCCAGGAAATCTACATTGAGGATATTCTAGGAACATTTCTGACCTAAAAGGATTTTATTGTCCCATAGACTTGTTTATCGTGTCAAAATCATCACCAGCATAATCTTTTCTCCCATTTTTGAATTACCGATTGTATCTGTATGTCCCTTCCCTCCCCACCATGCCCAAACTACTCACAGAAGCGCAGGCTCGTGTTCTTGCCATCTGGAATGTGTGCAGCCAGACAGACCCGCCTTTTTTCAAGCTGAGTTGAGCAGTCGCTGCTCTGGAGAACTTGCTTCTTGCACAGCTGCCACAGACAGACTGCAGGCACCCGGTCAACCAGAGGAGGTCGCAATGGAAACCCTGCCGACGGACACCCTCCCTCCCAGGACCATGCGATGTTCGGTCGTTCATCATCTTCACAGGGCTCAAAGATGCAGTCGGCACTGGCACAGTCACGGTTAGATTCCAGAGTGTAGGGTACATTACCACACCTCACTCTAGGACAGGGATGCTCAAATCTGGCCCTCGAGGCCAGTAGTACTGCTGGTTTTCATGCTTCTCCTCTGATCAGGACTGATTTATCTATGACCAGATCTATGAGTAGCCATGGACCCAGCAGTATAAGGAAAATAGGCCGGTTTAGTACACCTGTAGAATTACAGTATTCCAGGCTTACAGACACAAAGAAACAGACATCACTCAAGAAAATCAGTATGTTTATAGGTACTTAGGCACTAATCTTTCTGTTATGGGAAAATGCTTACAGTCCAATGATACATTAGGCACACTTGATTTTACTAATTAGCAGCTCAACAAGATCTCTAACTGTTGAATGATGTGTGTTTTGTTAGGGTTGGAGTGAAGACCTACATGATGGTAGATCTCCAGGAACAGGATTGGGTCAACCCTGCTCTGGCTACTCAGTGGCATCGATCAAACAATTTCCTATCAGGTAGAAAAGAAAATCAGCAGTACTACTAGCCTCAAGGGCGAGATTTGCATGTCCCTGCTCTAGTGCTTTAAATGTACAATCCATTGGATGGCCTCTTCTCTGTGTAAACATTCTGAGACGTCTGTCTGAATAGCTGTCTAAATGTACATTCCAATGGCGTAGAAGTGGCCATTTGCTTGGCCCTCAAGTGGCATTACTCAGGTCCGATCCCACTGTAACTGCCTGGGCTTTGCACGAGTAAAGACTGGGCCTTTGTTACTAAGGGTCACATGACCCCACAGCCTCCACAGACAGTGGAATGTCAGAGCGGTTGAGAATACCGTTCAAATATGTGTGCTGTTCCAGAGTTTACACAGTGCGAAGCAAAACCGAAACATCCAAGATTATGACTGTGTCTTTCCAGATCGTTCACATGCCTTTCCAAACCTTCCTGGATTCAGGTTACAATCACATATCCTTATTTTCACTTTTTTTTCTTAGTTCTATTTATGTAATGCTGTCTTCATGAAATACAATTTTGTGATGTTTTTCTCTTTTTCTTCTTCTGCTGGTCCTGCTAGCATAGCCAGAACAGTACATGAGTTACGATCCACTGTTCGATAGACGGCTTTCGTGTGCTCAGAGACCCTGGGACTTTCCATATGAACACTGGAGTTTCGAAATTTCAACCACCGGAATTCTGTTTGGTTCCAGTAACTGAGTTCAGCAGGGCAAAAGCTGCTGACTGTAATGGCAGACACAGCAACTGCCACAGTTATGGGGGCACTGCCCATTTTTTCCTCTGAATTGGTTCCCCCTGAGTAGTTCTGCCCAACTATTAGGCACATCTGGAACTGGTTTGGGCGATGTTCCTCCCCCGTGCAAGAGCTGGTGTGCGTGTGTGTGCGTTGTGGGGGGGGGGGGGGGGGGGGGGGCAGGGGGGGGGCTGAGTTACTGCATCTCTTTGGCCAAGAGACCAACCAGCAATTTCCATGGTGCTAGAACAGAAACCACGGCAACACTCATGAGTACTCTATTATTCTATATGCTATTCATCCTGGGCTCCTTACACCCTGGCGTAATTAGCAGATCCAGGGCATGCATGCGTCTACACTGCTATGGCGTGCCCATGGTTCCAGAGACGTCACAAAGCAAACTCGAGACCAATTCAGTTTTCGTGTTTCTCTCATTTGTCCCATTGAGATTGTTCCAGGTGACAGCATATTTCCAGGTGGAATTTTTTGGAATTTTCCATGGTGGAATTAACAATACAATTTTCTGTTCCCAAACAGAGGTCAGATTGTTCTGTCAAAATGTTACACCACTAGTGAAAAGCGTACACTGTACGGTATGTGTTCAGCAATTAATGCAATTACACTTAAAGTTTATGGCCAGGGTTGAGTTAAGTATGGGCCTGACTGTTCATGTTGAGATCAACAACCAAAAATCTGTCCAAAATGCAAGGCAGTGCTCACCACACTACGTGTTAAACTTTCTTTGGTAATTTTTCACACCATTTTCTTCTGTTGAAGAAAGTGGTGTGTTTTTATAAGGTTCCCTGTTTCGTTCCCTGTCTAGGGAGAATTTTCCTGTACGTATACATTAAAAATAAAATTTATTTATATGCTTTGTTGCGGAATGGTGGATTTTCATATCACACAAACATCATGTGACAGATTTGACTTTCCCTCTACCAATCAAATGAGGGCTGTCCTGGCAGTGAATACATCCAGAGGGCTTTCTTATGGGTTGGTGATGAGCCACACAGTCCAGAATTAAGTTGTCACCTTGCCAGTTCTGACTGTCGGGAGGGAATTCCATGATGCAACACACAGCTGGCTCCCATTTCACCCAGGGAGGGAGGGATTCAGTGGACAAGGTCTGCCCCAGTTCACTGTGAAATAGCGCCCCCTCTGGTCAAGCAGCTGTTCTGCCTGTATTTATAGCTGGGCATTCCAAACAGGCAAAACTGAGAAGTGTGGAGACAAAAGGTGTTAAGATTCTGCTTTTCAATGCAGAGTATTAGATTGATTCAAACCTCCGATTCCTCAAAAGCAAGGGACAGCTGTAGGCATTCCAAACCTGAAGAAGGCAGGATCGTGGGTTCCCATCAAACCATGCTCCAGGTCCATGAGGCTCTGTGAACAGACTGACTTCTCAGAAGTGAGCAAATTAAGGAGAAGAAAGGCTGTGGCAGGATTGGCCTGGTGACATGAGCGGTGGGGAGGTGTGGGCAGAGAGAGGATTTTGAGCCCCTAGCTGTGAGAGGAAAAGACCATCTGTTCATTTTGTATTATTTTACATCACAAAATAAATAAATTAATGAATGCCCCCTGTCAATTTTTGATCGCACAGATCTAGGAAGTGTTATGCAGCTTGGCTGTGTACCCCAAACAACCAAATAGGGCGCAGTCCCCTCTCACTTTTGCCCCTGGATGGTGTCAGAAACCCCCACCCCCACACCCCAAACTGTCATAGTGGTGGGCTGGTAGCTCTGGCATGGCACCTGCATCTGACTGCCATTCCTTTGATGAGATTTGTTTTTTTTTTAAAAAACATTTCTGCATCTACTATGCAAGTAAATAATGTAATGTAAAGAAAGCATTTTTTTGACTTTTTCAAAGCATATGGAAAGCAAATTGTTTTGCACAGCTGAGACTGCAAGAGTCTTTCCTTTGCCAATATCTGTCATTTTCTCCATGTACTGTTTTTCTCTATTCAAACTGCAGCACATGCAGCACAGATGCTAGAGCTACACTTGACCTGTGAGCAGTGTGCATGTGTGCATGCGTGCATGTGCGTGCATGTGTGCATGCATTCATGTATGTTTTGTTGTGTGTGTGTGCCAGACTAAAGAATCACTTGTGCTTTTATTTGTTACAGGCCTGTTGTATTGGGCAGACAAAAGTGAAGATGTCCATTATAAAGGTAAGTTTGCGGTTACCTCTTTTGTCAGTGCAGACTGTAACAGAGCTGTATTCATGATTTTGTGAAATACACCAGACAAATGGATCAGCTGATTAACCATCCACTGGCTTTCTGTTCTCTGTTCCAGCTCAGATATTCATTGATTAAAACAGCATTTCCCAACCCAATTCTTTAAAAAAGTAAAAGTTATATATCCAGACATAGTGATGAAGAGATACTGAATACTTACTATTTTCTTTTAGGTTAAGTTATTTTAGGTTTAGTCTACTAAGTCTACTTTTTAAATGTTTTTCTTCTTTTTTTACAGTCCCTATATAGCAAAATGAAAAAAGTTTACATTTTTATTTCATGAGCCATCTCATACAAAACCACTTTAATAATTATTTATAGGTATTAATAATTAATGTTGTCTGTAGTGATATTGTTGGTACTGTTGTGTTTTTGGTTTGGGTTTGGAATGTCTGTATAGATTAGTTACGTGTGTGTGTGTGTGTGTGTGTGTGTGTGAATAAAAAAATAATAAAAATGTTGATCACAAAAAAGTAAAAGTTAAAATGAATTTTAAAAACTTAAATGAACAAATCCCCATTCAAAAAAGCCAAAATAAATGCAATTAAAATGCATATCACTTAATTAAAACCCTGACAGATCATTTAGGCCTACCGTTGACATGCCACATCAATGTCATTACGTTGTTCACTTTTGAGAGTGGTGTGCTGTGAGATCTCTCTCTCAGCTTCAAAAGGGATACCTCATGCAGAAATGCAGCTGTATTTTTTACAGGGGTAGAGGGAGAGAGAGAAAATGTTGAGGTTTCATTTTTGTTTCCCTGCTTCTTCACCAGAAACAAACTGCCACAGAACGGGCAGCTTCCTAAGCATTACTTAAGCCAGGAGTAATGCATGATGTAACGTTAAGGTGGGGCCTTATTCCTCAGCCATTTCCTCCTTGGTTTGCTCATTTTATAGGGACTTAGCTTTTTAAAAAATGAGGTGGGGTCGTATTTCTACTGAATATTTTACTATTCGTTGGAAATATACATTTTAAACCTCTGCTTTAATGTGTTCATTCCTTCATTCCTAAGTGTTTTTCTTTCATCTAGAGGTGCAATAATAAAAAAAATATAGAGACATTTTGTACTGCCACAAGCAACTGACGTCACTGCAAAGTCCCTTAGCAAGTTCTCTCCAAAGCCAAAAATAAAAATCAAAAATATGGAAGAATACTTTTAATACAGTTTCTATGTTATTATTAATACGAGAGGTGATGAAAATGCAACTCCTGTGAAGGAAGAAGGAATGGGGGATGAACTCAGTCACGGTGAAGTCAATCAATCTGAATTATTCAATTTGCCATTGATCTGATTTGCAGAAGTTTGGCTTGGAGGGAAGAAGGCTCATGGTGAACTCATATTTTTTTAACAGTGATGGAACAGATTGAATGCTTTTGCAGATGAATCTCTCCAACACACACACACACACACACACACACACACACACACACACACAGTAGTTCAGTTGTAGGGTTTCTCAGCGTCAGTGAGTCTCAACATGATGCCTATATCAGGTGCAGTTTCTAGTCAAGTCAAATTGCATTTGCAATGCAGTGCAGATATATTTGTCAATTGCAGTGATATGCAATTTTATGCATTTACAAATATTTTGAGTAGATCAGTTTGACCTTTTAGATACCTTAGGGCAAGGCTGCCCAGCCGTGCTCCAGTAGGTTCTACTATCCAGGAGGTTTTCACTCCAGCCCTAACAAAACACACCCCATTCAACAGCTAGAGATCTTGTTGAGCTGTTAAATGTCATAGAATCCGGTGTGCCAAATTAGGGCTGAAATCAAAACCTACACAGCATCAGATCTCCAAGCACAGAGTTGGGCAATGCTGTCTTAGAGTTTTTGGTATGGATTACTGTATCAATGGAAAAAATGTAAAATGTTTCCCAAAACAGAAAAATTAAAAAGCCTTTAATCTGTGCCTATAAACAAACCGATTTTCTTGAGATGTCTGTTTCTTTGTGTCTGTAAGCCTGGAATACTGTAATTCTACAGATGTTCTGGATAGGCCTATTTCCTTATACTGCACACTGGGTCTATTCACTAGGTAAGATAAACATTCTCTAAAAGTCACACCTCTGACACAAGCACTGTAAAACACACAAACCTGTCCCTAGATGTAAAATGAATATTCTTTATCTATAAGCTGTTGTAATGACTGATGGTGTCCTTCATAAAGACAACACTGGGTTTCTTTGAAGAATGGGTTTTTTTTTTTGAAGACCAGGACCATGCCATTGCTGACTATGACCAGCAGCTCCACAGGCCAATGTACAAGTGGCTCTAGCTTTACCCAGCAACAGGAGTTGTGTCAATCTCAGCTGGCCGAGATTGATAGTGCACCTGCTGATTAATCAGGTGCTCATTGCTTAATCTGCCCATGAAGAGTCCGCCTGCAACTCATGTCTGTGCAAGCTTGGCGTGTAGATCGTGGGGTGAGAAGAACCCCCCCCCCCCCCCCCCCCCCCCCCCCCCCCCCCCGCTCTCTACGTGATTGGCTTTCCACATTTTAAAACTACATGATTTTTTAAATTCACCCTTGTTCACAGTCATATTCGCAAGGGTTGCTTTGGACATCACCAACTGCAGCTGTAACCCTTACCTTAATTTTAACCTCAGTCCCAACCCTAAATAAATTTGGGCATCACACTCAATTTTTCATAAAGAAGTGCCTGGGGCACCTGCGAACAGACAAGCTTCTTGGATCTCAGATTCTCAGACCATAAAATGAGGATGGGGAGGTGGGAAGGGGGTCTCATCCTCCCATAACGCAGAACAAAAAGAGTATGGCTTCCTATTTGCCTTGGCCTCTAGCTCTTCCCCCCACCCACGTTCGGTGGCCCTGCAACAGATTTTTAGACTGTAAACATCTTCAATCCACTTTGATGTTACCTCCCTCTGGATCTGACCCCAGCAATAACAATATTTTGACAAGACCACAATATTTTCATGTTAAACACTGAACATGGTTGTGCATTTTTTGGCAATGTCTGAGGTATATATTTCCAAAGCTGTGAAATCCAAAACAGGCATTGGTTTCAAGAGAAATTGCTTCAGGAGCTGATTTTGCACAGCTAATTATAAATCTAACCAAATTTTCTGACACAAAAAATGTGTCTTGTCATCCTTCTAATCAAGTCTGACAATGTATTTATACAAAATTATTTGCTTTACAGGAAAATGTTGATTTTCTTATTGAGCCATTCTCCCTTTTGGCATCCTTAGCCAATGAGAGTGGTCTAAAATATTTTTTGCACAAGTAAAACTACAAAAAGCTAAGAACAACATAACTTAGAAGAACAAAAAAAAATCTGGCTCACAGTTTTAATACTGTGTAGGCATTCCACACAAAGCTGAAATACAATCTTAGATATATTTCTCGTGACACTTTGGCTCCTCCAATAAAAACCCGTGGAGGTCAGTGCGGGTTCATGTCAGAGGCGTGACAGAACAGACAATGCCGAATTCTCCCAGCAAGGTCTCTGCAGTGGTGCGATCTGTCAGGCCAATGAAAAACCTCTTTGTCTCGCTTCGGTGCACATTCCATCACCTTCAATGGCAAGGGCAAACAAAGAAACAGATTTATAACCGCTTTATTTATTAAGACTATTTATTAAGACTTTTTCAAAGATTTAACATCATGTTTAATCTGCAAAGTTAAGACAGTGCTTGCTTCCTTTGTTTTGTTGCTCCTCTTAGAAGCAGCCTTTGTTTTTTTGGAAGAAAAAAAATTCAATTGTTCTTGTACAGTACGCTCTCATCCTCGCGAGACCTGCTCCTGCTGGACCTGCCGTTTATCCCCCTCAGTCTGTGAACATTGTGCTGCCGGTGGCTGTTTGGCGAGGTCAAAGTGAGAGAGGCCTTCACGTTCTCAAACACTCGTCCATCTCCACTTTCCTCTCTCCTCTCCTTTCTCCTCTTCTCTCCTCTTCGTGATTTCCACTGCTCTCCGCGCAGATTGTTTCCCTTACTGGAAAATTACAGATCAACCAACTCCCTGACATATGGCTGAAGAAATAACATCTTTGTAAAAACACAATTTTCTTAGTTACTTACAGTAGAAGGCCATGAGGCTTGGTTTACAGAATCAGAAGCGAAGAAATGGAACAGAAAACAAAAGGTTAGAACTTGAAAAGTTGTGCCTAATTGATGGGCAACTGCCATAGCATCAAAAGGGCCACTAGTCTTTATTTTCCTCTGTATACAAACTAAGATGACCTTTTTACCTCTGGTCTTAAAACCAAATGCACCCAACAGACCCAGTCTTATTTACAGGGAAACTTTGGTCAAAATATATAATCTCTTATTTGTTGTGTAATATTTACATTATCAATGGCAGAGAACGATGCATTAAAAGAGCATTAATGTACCGGACTGCAAACCCCCACCCTCCACCCACCTCACACAGCTGTCTATTACATCACAATGACATCACTCACACTAACGCAGCTGAATTAGCGGCCTGCCAAAGGAAACCCTCTGTACCTGGGCAACACTATGGCTATCACCACAATAGATGCGCCCCCCCCCGCACCAGTCACCATTGACACAATCAGGATTTAGCAAAGTAACATTCTGTACATATTACACAACATATGAAATAATAGATTTTGACTGGAGTTCCCATCTTCATAACAGGTATTTTATTATTTATGTCCATAGTAACTGGGTGATCATGAAACATTATTTAAGACAATTTTGAAAGTTGACAACTGCGCTAAATTTACCTGCACCTACACCAAAGAAGTTTGAAACCATCTAACATATTTTCCTCAGTTAATTCCACATGGAACTTAAGACTTTTAAAATGAATGTGCCTGTGTTCATCAAACATTCTACAGCAGGGGTTTTTTCTAATGTGTTCCACAGGGCATCCATTAAGAACAAGAACATTAAAGTACAAAAGATCCTTTTCTTCTTTGCATGTCACTATTGCTACATTAAAAAATAAAATAAAAAAGCAACGTAAACCAATCAATCCAAAGCTCCGCCCAACACTTAAAAGTCCCACGTGGCAATACAGAAATGTAGTCTCCCCTGTGCCAGCTCTGCCGGAACGTGAAGGAAAAAACAAAAACAAAAAGAAAAAAAAACCAACAACAGATGTAGTAGGAAGCGATGGAATCCCCTCAGAACAAAAGAAAATGCTGACATGTGAAGGGACAACTCCTTCAGGCACTTCATAGAAAAAGTCAAAATACACTTTTTTCCTCTTTCATTTGTTCATTTGTTCATTCATTCACTCATTTATTCATTTATTCAATCTTTTTCACATTCTCATCTTCAAATCTGCCTGGCAACAGTGCCCAGATGGGGCCAAACAAAGACAAGAATAAGTGCAACAAATGAAGTTAAGGCTAGCGGGGGGGGGGGGGGGGGGGATCTGCTCAGGTGAATGCGTTATGGCTACACACATCTTGCACTGTAAAACCCTGATCTCTACTGATCCCAGGTCAGTGCGTGAATGCTGTGTACGAGTGCCGATCTGAGAGCAACAGGGAGAAAAAAGGAAGTGGTTTGAAAGCAGTATACCTGAGCAAGGCTGTCCTCCTAATTTTAATCAACATCATGAGGACCAAGCACAGACTCTGCCAAACAGTGTGGCTGGTCAAACTATGACCAAAGAGTCTCATAAGCTGAGGGACCAATGAAAGAATACCTCTCAAATGAGGAACCTATAACAGAGGCCCTGTAAGCTGAGTGACAAATAAGAAAAGGCCTCTAACCCGAGGGACCAATCACAAGAGCCCTCTAAAATGGGAGGGATTGGTTGGGAGTCTGTGTCACGCACTGAGCTATCAGTTTTCTCTAAAAACCCCAGTCACCTGCCCCTTAATACACTACACACTTAAATTAATGAAACGTACATACACGCAACATGTGATTACAAAAGATTTCATTTAAAATGACCCCCCCCCCCCCCCAAAAAAAAAAAGTAGTCTATATTTTAGGTGTCCACAGAAACATGGAGTCCAGTTGTGGGGAAAAAGACTGTTCATCATACACGCGCCCTGACTAGCAGGGCCAGTTTACTTAACAGCTCCATCTTATTTCAATCCAAACAGACATTCTGTCATTCCCCACACAAGTTCTTCATGTCAGGCTTCAATGGGCATCATCATTTCATCAGTGGGTGGGGGTGTCAGGACAGGGGGTGCGACATTGGCTTTTTGGAGCCAGTGCAGAGTTAGTCGGTGCTCCATCTCAGTCCTACTCCACGCCCCACTCCCCACCCTCCCCCCCTCCCCCCAATAAAAAGGAGGAGCTAAAAGTGGAGCATTTTTATTGGCTCAACAGAGATGTGCCTACCCCCCCCCCCCCATAATGCAGAGTGAAAACGGGGCTGGGGGAAGGGACGGGGGTGGGGGGGGGGGAAGTACAGGAGGCTCTAGAGGTTGTCGTACATGTGCAGTGTACGCTCCAGCTGCTGGCCCACGCGCTGGTAGAAGGCGATCTGCTGCCGCAGGTAGGCTTGCATCATCTCCTTAAAGTCCACCTCGCGCCGCCGGTGGAAGTGGTTCATCTCGGCCTGCAGGGCGAAGCCCACGGTCCGGCACCGCTTCCGCACACCGTCCGCCTCCTCCTGGTCCATCTTCCCCTCGTCGCTCATGCGCTGGCTCTCCTTCACCTTGGCGAAAGCTCCTGGGGGAGGGGGGGAGGGAGGGGAGGGGGGATTTCAGAATAACACAATTGGCCACTGATCCCCATAAATCCAACACATTCCAGAAAACCTCTTATCCCAGCCAAAAATCCGAAGGCACACATTCAGTATAACCACAATGCACTTTGTCCTTCATCTTCCATAACTCACACTGACAATTGTTTAGTTTTCTTTCTTTATCTTCTTCCCTACTCAGCAAAATGTAGTGTCCAGCACTGGCTGAAGTGAATATAAATGTTGTCTTGTGTTAAAAAAAAAAAAACAAAAAAAAAAAAGATACTTGCACAACTTTTGGCTTTAAGTGGTACAAAGAACCTTGTGGCCAGAAAATCTGAGCCAACATGCTGTATTGGGCTCAATTCTAAATGACAATGAGCTAAAGGTATGCAGTGACCTTAGAACTAGTAAAACTGGAGTACTCTGGGTCAGTAGCACCATAAAAAAGAGGCCTGCTCCTGCTCCCACAATGCGCCATTGTTTCTCCAATACATTCTGAAGCACTGAGGGCAAAAAAAAGAAATAAAAAAGAAACACAGGGAGGTAATGCGTGAATAATAATAATAATAATAATAATAATAATAATTTGCAGAAGACAGATGAAGCCTGTGCTCTGCCTGGGTAATATTTCTACTAGCCCAGCAGGTACAGGTGTGCCCCACATAGGGTCTATGTTGCATGTATGTTGAGGGCTCTTCATAAAGTCAGAGGTTTCCCAATTCCAAAAATCTTACGGATTATGTTAAACAGGCTATTCCACCTTCAGACAAAGAAACCTGCCGTTACTGTGGAGAGAGAACACTTTCCTGTACATCAGAGGGACAGCCTGGGGCATAAATCTGGTCTCCAAAACAGGAGAACTTTTCAACAGGACAAGCTCAACAAGTCATACCTTCAACGTTTTCCAGGATCAAAACTTACAAAAATGTTGGCAGGCACTCACTGCAGACACACACATTCACACACATCTACACTTGCTCGCTGGCATGGACACGTACACACACAAGCAAGTTGAATACTGTAAATGAACAGATATATGTACATATATTCATGTATATGATATCTGGAAGTTGAGACCTTTTGTCCTTGCATTTATCAGTTACTGTAAAAACAGAATGCCGGTTAAAAGACAAACTTAAAGGTCACTAAAAATATCTGAGACAACAACAGCGGGATCAGTGATTACACATGCATACACATGTACGCTTTCACACACTAACATATATACAAACACACTTGAAAAGACATGCACACATTCACACAAATTTTGAACATACACAGACATATTCTGGCAGGCCCCTATTTTAATAGCATTTCGCAGTGAGGGAGAAAGAATTTGGTTGACCACTTTTAAAAACATGGGAACATATTTGAACACAGTTTAGAGTGTCTCAAAATAAAGCAGTAATTCACACATTGAGTGCTTTGCTGACGGTTTGAGGGTTCAGCGCAATATTACACTAATTACGAGGAAGATCTGATTTATGGAGAGTTTTTACGAAACGATCTTCACTGACCAATATACCCCATCTCTTTCACATGCACAAGAACCTTTCACACAAGAATACACACAGTAAATCTTAGTGTGGAAATTAACAGAAGCAGAAGACCAAGCACTGCCAATCGCATTTGCATGGCTACCACCAGCACTGAGGGGAAAGGGAGACTGGCTCATTAGCAGAGGGCTGCAGGTTTGAATCCCAGATGAGGCAGTTGAGTTGTACGCTCAAGGGTGCTACTGTGCCTCAACAGCTTTGGCAAATCTCCAGCTGGAAAAGGAGACGGAGTCTGACAGGTGTGTGCCACCTGAGAATTAGAGTGTTGCTCTGCTACTGGTTCCCAAAGTGGGGGGTAGAGGGGAGGGGGGAGCCCAGCAGGATGTGTGTGTACGTGTGTGTGTGGGGGTGGGGGGGGGGGTCTTAAAACAATGTCCTATTACTAAAGGGGGACCAAACCAAAAAAGTTGAGAATACACTATTGTACAGGGCCGTCTTGCGGTCTTGTGGCTCTGAGCTGACCGTGCCCTCGCGGCCTCGAGAGAGACGAGGTGAACCAGCGGGGAAGTAGCTGCAATCCCCCACGACAGGGGATCAATGCAATAAATGCCTGCCCAAGTTCTAACACTTCAAGTTCTAAATCTCCCTATCACTACAGCCCAAGTAGAGAGAGAAGTTCGTCAAGGCTGAACTGAATTAAGGGCAACTTGCTCTCTCGAATGAAGAACAGGCTCCATGGCTTGCAGAACTGGGACCTTGAGGTGACACCTGAGGAGGAACAAGGCGTGTTCTGTGCAAGGATGAAATGGCCAGGCTTTGTTCTGTGAGGTAGGGAACACTTCTTCTTCATTATTATTATTATTATTATTACTATTATTATGTTGTAGTTGTAGTAGTAGTAGTAGTAGTAGCAGTTATTTAGATTGTCAACCATTTTAACCACAATTGATGCGATTAATGGGGCATTTCATGTGTGTGTTTTGTGACATAGTTCCAGGCTATGTGAATGGTATATGTGAATGTGTGCATGTGCATGTGCTCAAGTGTCTGTTTCAGTAGTTTAGGCTCATAACCAAAACTTTCTGGGTTCAAATCCCAGGTGCACTTACATAAGCACTTTGCAATATTCAGCTGTTCCAGGAATGTAAAAAAACAGATATGAGCGTGAACAGAAGACTGGTTAGAAATATGTGCCGATGAAGTCAAGTTTCACACGGCAGATTTGTGCAGGCCTAGAATACCCTGGGATCTACATTTCCACTTACAATGAATTTGATAAACAAGACACTAAACATTTATGGTTTTGTCCTAAATTTTTTAAAGAGAGGTAAAAATCCTTCCTGCATTTACTAACATGTGGCTATTTATATGTGCGTTTTTATTCCTGTGGTAGTTACAGGAATGTATATTCATTGAGTCATTTATTTGTGGTTGGCGGGATGGTTCAGATCGGTCCTCCCTTCAGCTCTCCTGCGCTTACACTGCATGATATGGATTTCCCAGCCCAATCAGGCGCCTGCGCTCTGGTGCTTTTGTGCGCGCTGCGGCTTTGACCTACTTTAACGCTCTGTGCTTTCCACATGACGAGACACCGCATCACCAGACAGGACACAGGCAAAATTAGAGGGGACGGGGAGCGGGGGCAAAAAAAGAAAGGGGAGGGGGGGCATGTCCAGCTCACACCATCCCACGGGAACAACCGCATTTCTGGCATAATGTCAGTCCTGCAAATCTCTGGCGAGATACGCCACCGCCAAGTAAAATGACAAAAAAGCCTGCTGTTGAAAGTATGCTGAGTGGAGGGCAGGCAAGGCCTCACGGACACGGCTTTCACTTGTTTTGGGAGGGCTCACTTTCCTTGAAAATGCCCTGGCAGTATCGTTGTTTGTTCAGCAAGAGCACATACTTTGCATTGAGTCAGGTCCCGCTGAACTTCTGACTTGGGTGTGGGGACCAGAGTAACTTTTTGCCTTTGAATCGGAGAGAGGAAAACAAAGAGAGGAGACGAGGCCCAAAACCCAGCACGGGATGCTGGGAAAATCTCCAGAGTGCAGTCTGCAAACTGGCTGGCTGGCATTCCACCTCCCAGCAAGAGAGATTAGCTACGGATACAAATCCCAGCCGGATTAAGAGTGGAATTCTCCAGACCTGTCCCTGCCACCCCCCCTGAACCTTTGCCTAGCAGCATTCCCATGATCCCCCCAAATACATGATGTCTGTCATGGATGATGGCTCCCTTTAGTTTAGACCTGAGCTCACTGACAGACCTGACACAAAGCAGACATGTTTTTTTTTAGCCACGTGAGCTGTCATTGGTGGTGGTGCAACAATACAAAAAAAAATGCATATAAAGTAAATGATGTGTCTTTCTGTGTTTACTGTGTAGTTTGTTCACACATTATTCACACAGCTGGGGTTCACATGGGGGCAGCTGAAGCAGGGATATTCCCCAGGGTCTGGATTCCTGGGATTCTGACTGCTGGATGCAAGATGCTCAGCGTTCAATCTGTTTCATTGCACTTCCCAATATACTGTGTGTTTGTGTCTGTGTGAGTGCATTCTGTGTGTGTATGTGTGTGTTCTGAGTGCACATGCTAGTGTGGGTGTGCACAAGTGTTTGTGTCCATGTGCACATACCTCCATGTGTGCTTACAGGACTGCATGTGTGTGTGTGTGTGTGTGTGTGTGTGTGCAATGCCACGCAATGCCTAAATGTGTGCCTGATATCAGGATTTGTACTTTGGAGTTTGCAGGAGTTAGCAGGTTTGAGTGCAGACTGACACACAGCTTTTTTCCCTTGAGCACAGGGGTTAACACCAGCTGCCCCTGCAAATATCCAGCTAAACCAGTCATCTTCACTCCTGGACCTGGGGAGTTGCAGAGTCAGCAATCAGTAACCAATTCAGACCCAAGAAACCAGGTGACGTGAGTTGACTGTGTAATTGACTGCTTTAATTTATCAATTAAGTGCTGAGTAACAACAAAAACCAGCAGACCCTGTGGCTCACCAGGACCAGGAATGAAGATCACTGAACCAAATAAAATCCAGCCAAATAACAGGGACAGCTAAGACCTGCTTCCAAGTTTGCAAACAACAGAGCACTGCATAATCCACTGATATTCCCTTTCAAGCGGATTTATTAAGATGAAGCTTTGAGGATCTGCAGTACATACATACATCCTTAATCCACTGTTATTACCTTTCAATTGGCCTTATTAACTTTAAGGATTGCTAGAGTTTCTTTGCTTTTCATTTTTTTAATGGGCTTTTATTTTTAGTCAATGCACAATTGGGCTCTGCACATTATTAAGATCCAAATTTATCCATATGCATAACATTATTGTTGCCTTCTGAAATCAATAATTACCACCAATTACCACAAATATAATTAATTAACATCAGATATAGCCCGTTTCAAACCTGCAAAGAGGCAGGCTGACCCAGGGAAAGTTACCGGTTGGCTATACAAACACCCACAGATCATTACATTTATTTGGCAGACGCTTTTATCCAAAGCGACGTACAAAAACTGCATTTCATGGTCATAGACAACTGCTAAACACAGGTTCAGTAAGGTACAATACTTATTTTGTATAGCTATTTCTAGCCAAGAACACAGTTTAGTTCACACAGTGAACACTATTCAGACCTAACCTCTGCAAAGCCAACTAGGCAGAAGAATAAGCTACAGTATTAGGACAAATACAAATTACCAAAAAGTGCTGGGATGGGGAAACATGTAACAAGTGTCATGAAAAAAGGGGGGGGGGATTTAGAGTGAAATACACAGCGTGGTGGTGGTTAGTCTAGGTATAGTCTGAAGAGATGAGTCTTCAGGCCACGGCGGAAGATGGGTAGTGAGGGGGAGGTTCGGAGAGGGACGGGGAGTTCGTTCCACCACTGGGGAGCTAGGGTGGAGAAGCCCTGTGATCCCTTTGGGCGGGTGGGAAAGGTTACAAGGCGCCCTGCTGCCGCAGAGCGGAGTGGTCGAGTAGGCACATAGAATCGAGTCATGTCCTGCAAGTAGATGGGGGCTGTCCTGTTGGCAGCAGTATGAGGGCCATTTTCTTGCTGTGTGCTTAGTACTCCACATCCAAATAAATACCATGGAGACTCATTGAAATAGTTGAGTACTCCGGGAAACTCCAGTTTTAAGATATGACCCTTTTAACCAGCATTACTGTACTGCCAGAGAGCAGAGGCTCAGTACCCTTTGAGGTCAGTTCAGTCCACAGCAATGCTGTTTAACAGGGAGCTTGTATTCTTTCCAATGTTCAGAGGCAACACAAGCTGGGCCAAACTCTCAGGGGCACCAAAGATCTAAAGTCAGTCAAAAAAGAGAACACATAAAAAAGAGAGTGGGGAGGAGAGAAAGAAAGAGAGGGTGGGAAGGGGGAGGGAGAGACAGAGGGACAAAGAGAGAGAGGGAAGGTGGGATGGGAGAGAGAGGAGGAGGGACAGAAGGAGAGAGGGAGAAAGAGAGAGAGGAGAAGCAAGGAAGAGAGGGAGGGGGGAGGACAAATGCAGATTGTGACAGACACAGATGACAGATGAGGGAGGGAGTAGGGGACAGATGTCAGCACCAAGCACAGCACAGAACTGGGTGAGAGAAGCACTACGAGGGCAGCACTGCTGGTTCTGCGGTCACGTCCCTCCCACCAGCAGGCATGCACGCATGGCTGTGCGTTTCACGTTTCCTCTTTGAGAAAGCTTTTCATCCAAGCCTCTTCCCTTCTTCCCTCTTAATTATTCCTCTGAAACTAACCGTGCTGCACATCTGGAGAAGGCCAGGCCTTGGACATGAGAGCTGCGCAAAGCAGAACTTCACACATTTTTCTCAAATGTGATTTGTGATTCCTCATTTGTTTTCTGACTCAATTTACTGATACATACGTAACTTCTTTGTATAATAAAAATTCAATAACAGCTTGACTATGGCTAAAGGAAGCCAATCTCTTACCTCCATAGCTGTATTTTCAGCACTGATTTGCACAAAATCCTGGATACGGTTAACATTTCAGGTGAAATGTGCTCTCGTTTTTGCTGTCTCAGTTTCCTGGTTTCCTTGCTCCTTTGTAGCAGTGAGTAATTAGTCTGGAGAGGAGACCACATTTAAAGGAAAAAGAGAAATCAAAAGTCTTCCATTTTGAGCCAGAAAGAACCCACTATGCTTCTTAAATCACAGAGCTCACCGCATAAGCAAAATGCGTTTCCCTTCCCAGAGAACAAAGAGCAAGCAGAGAGGCCTGGAATTACGGAGAGTAGGAAATCTGACGTGACAAAATATCGTTAATCTGGGAAACGCTGCCATCCGTGATCGTGCGCAATAAAGTGCAGTTCCCTAGGACACGGGGGAAATTCCAAACAATGGAGGCTTTTCCTCGAGTCAGAACCTAATAATGGAGAACACATGGAGTTGGGCTGAGCAGATAGCTTTAAAATGTGAAAATATGCAACATTAACGCTGAATTAAAACGAGGGGATCTGAGAGACGGGTCCAAAGTCACTGTGATTCTGGCACGCTCGCGATGATGTTTGCCTTATTTATTTTCTTTAAGGAGGAGTGCGCTTCCTTCCAACCTCACAGGAACTGCCCCTGCACCCAGTCTTGGCAGCTTGGCTCTTGTAATTTTAGTTTTTATATAAAACTGGATAGACTGGAAACACATTTCTTTGCTTTAGCCCCAATCAAAAACTTATTGAAAACTTGAACCAGTTTGTAAAGGGCTCTGTCCTGAGGCATCATCAGAATATGCAAACGGAGTTGTGCTGTCTTCCTTCGCACACAACTGTTGCCGCAGCAACAGCATGAAACTGACAATAGCCAGACTGCTGTACATAGGGAACCAAGTATAATATGGACAAGGAACATGAAGCATAACCTTTTTTTCTCTGATATTTGAGATTCAGTGGAGTTGCTGGAGTATTAATAATAATCGCATATTTTATTTATATTGTGCATTTCATTTTATAGTTAAATTCTCAAAGCGCTTTACAAGAGCAGTTAGGTAAATTAAACATCATAGAAACTTATATTGCATATAAAATACACTATATAAACTGTATAAAGGGAAAAAGTACAATGAGCATAAAATCTATTTGAAACAAAAATGTTCCGAAAACAGAAGGAATTGATGCAAAACACTACAAATAAAACAGACCTGAAGGAGACGTAATGGTTTAACTGAGATTGTGAAACCAATGCGGCAGAAATTTCATTTTAAGCCAGTTTTTGGGGAAACACAGGGACTTGGCATGACGGAGAGAATCAGGCTGATTGTCATAAAGACACGAGGCGATGGAGCAAAACGCCACATCACCCACAATGTGTACGTGAGTTGAGAGAAGACTGCAAAGTAAACGTCCAGTGTTAAATGAACTCGTACAGTTTATGAGTTCCTTATGGCCAGAGTGGACTCATATAAACTCTGTTAGAGTTTAATTAACATGGGCATTTTACTGCGGATGACGCTAAGACCGCAGTGGGTTTCAGAAAGCAAAAACAAAATGTAGAAAGGGGTTAAACAGCACTGTCTCTCTCTAGTACTGCTTTCTGTGAACGAGCACTTATCGCCACAGTAATCTTAAAAAATGCCACATTACAGCATTCTCTGATTGTTATGCAAGAAGTGTTTAAAATCATTAGCTTAAGGAGGAAAATACTTGTTTGTTGGAGACTATTGATAAATATACAAACACAGCATACTCCATCTGGCTCAGCATGACTCTGATTAATAGGACTGTTGCTGCCAATGTTTGTCATTATACCAGGCCAGTATGTCTTCTCCATCCCACACAACTTTGCATTTCCTCTTGCAACACCGTGCAACACAGTCTATCCCTACTCATGTGGCAGAGGTGAGCTCTGCCTCTCTCCAAGAGCATACTTTTGTGACATTTTCAGTGCATGACATAAAAAGTGGATATTTATCCTCTTCCTGATATCAATATGACAGCCTCAAATCAGGGCTGAAGGGAACTTTTAAACCAGCCATCATACCTGTAATTTCAAACCAGTTCTAAGCTTCAGTAACTAATCAAGTTGTATGGTTATATCCCACATTTACATGGAGCAGATTTAGCAGATACTCCAGAGCAATGTATACAAATTTTATGTGCCCCAGCTGGGAATCTAACACACAAGCCTAACTCCCTAACCATTATACCACACTGTCATCTTGTACAGCTTGCACTGTTTAATCACAATGGCAGTTTATCACTGATGACTTGTAGTCTTATAGCTGTTAGTTGACTCATCTCTTATAGCTGTTAGTTGGCGTTCTGATTACTTACTAACACATCACTGATGTGTTGCTTACTACCGTAATCTCCTGTTCTGGCAGTTCTTACATACAGCATGTATCCGGCTGCAATGGTCTATGGCATGTGTCACTCTTGCTAAGAGTACCTGCCAAACAAATTCATAATAAGAAAAAAGAAAGTGGGATTTGTTCTGGAATTAAAAAGTGAAACTATGATATGGTTATTTAAATATATTAATCGCACCTCCTGCAACTGTACAGAATTTTCAAATGCTGTTTTTAACCTGTCGCTTGCTTTTCACTTCAAAACATTTTTCAAATAACCAAGCGTACACTGCTAATCAGACAGCAGTGCTTGCTGAGATGGATTAACTTGGTCTCATCTGTCTTTCTCAGGGAAAACCAATGCCACTGATACATCCAAATGGCAAATCTTGAGTTGTTGTCAGTGCATTCATACACTATTGATTCATTAAAGCACTTATTACAAAATCTTTCATTCCTATTGACTCGCTTGCTGGAAAACCCAGGCAAGTTATATCTGCAATAAAGCACAATGTCAATGGAATTTTATACAACAAAGAATTAAATTTCTAATTTAAGCCTCTATAAAAAATGTGACCAACCCCAAACTGCACCAATCAGACCGGAACATAACAGTAATGGGGTTAGTGGCTCTAAAGCTTTCATCTTGAAAACAATGAAAATGTTAAACTGAAAGCCATAGGAACACACAGAAGAGTGTAGTGACATTTGGGCAGCATTACTGTGGTCTGACCTCAAAAGAGGGTACAGAGAGCCATGCTAATGAACTCCAAGGAGGAGCCAAGAAACACGACCAAAAGTCAAAAAACATCCTTTCTCAGCTCTGTTGCTCTCTTGCTTTAAACTTTACCTTAACTTTATAAAATGTTTGCAGTAGTATAAAGCAAAGTTTCACCGAGTTATTGCTAATTTCATGGACCATCAAGTGTGTAATTATGTCATATTCTTTGCAATTCATAGTACAAACAAAAATGTATCTACCTGTTCATCTTTACAAAAACAGCCTTTCAGTGTACACACAATTTACTGTTTTAATTTCAGATTTGTAATTGCAGAGTGTTCAGCTGACCTGCAGTCAGAGGCTTTCTGTTCTAACGACAGGGAGAGGGAGTCTGTAAGAACACCTGTGGTGACATTACTTGACTGCAACTATTAAACTTCAGAGAAACCATTAAGATGCCATCGCCGACCCCCGCCCCCCACCCATCCACCCACCCACCCACACAATCTACACTACCTTCTTCATAACTGCAAACATACCCAGTTTCTGCACAGACTGGTTTTCAGCATACATGTCTTCACACCAGTGGTGCCAGGGTTTTCATGGTCCCATTCTCAGGCTGTTTAAGCAGTGTGTCAGTCAGAGGAAGCACTACTGAGTTGCAGCAACACCCTGAGAAAGGGCTTCTGGTCCAGAGACAACACTGCAGCTGCAAACCAGCTCTCAAAGCTGCAGCACACTTTCCCTGATAAGAAAAATGGCTTTATATTGATCTGTACCTCTCATAAATCATATGAAATAACAACTGAGGCCTGACACCAGCGAATCTCTGGTGTATACCACTGGTACACAGTTGTTTATATGGGTATACAATTATAATACATATATATGACAGTAGAAAAAGCCTTGTGAACAATGTGCTGCTTTGTGTGTGAGGTGTTGGTTGTACCAAGAATATGTCAGAGAGTCAATCTGCTGTAGCTACACACTCAAAAGTATGAAATTCGGGCATTATTAGCTGAACAGCTTTAATTAAAGGCATAACGGAGGATTCAAATTAAAATCTTTTGAGAGTTTGTTCTCAGAATATGGTACTAAAAAGCCTCTGTTAGACATGCACACATACACACACTCACATGCATACATACACACACATGCACACACACACTAAAGTCAATCATAACCAAGCCTTAATATGCCTTTCTTTATCACGGTCAGTAAAGAGATCTGAATGATCTGCTCCAGACCTCAGAGAGCCCATTAGCAGGGACAGGACGGGAAGACAGACTATACCTGGATATAGCCTTTACACTAAAAGCATCCGGCAAAAAAGCTACACATGCTGTCCAAGCTTGTCTTAGGAACCTGCTGGCACACACGCCCATAAAGAGGATTTTGATTTAATGCCAAAAGCCACTAATTTCTGTCTTCACCTTTTTATTATCAATCTCCTATGTACTACAGCTTGAACCCCACCCAAAGGCTGTTCCACCCTACACATCCCTTTCCTCTAAGTGTTCTGTCCTGAATTCGTTCAGCTATAAGTCAATTATGGGGGAGTTACATAATGAAGATGACATTATGCTATTGCATACTATGCATACAAGCCATTAATCTGCAGGGAGAGACACACCTCTTCATATTTTGTGAATGAGCTACAAATCTCATGTCAGCCTTTAGATAAATCTTAAAGTGTTGTTAAGAAGGAAATAAAGGGTCAGAATTTGGGTCACTCTGAATTTGTTTGTGTTTTAGAGGGCAGGAAAGTAGGGATGGGAGTGTGAGGCTTTGTGACATTACACTGGGCAGAGCTACTGCAAACAGCAAATCCACTTTTCCCTCTTTAGCAAAAAAGTAGTATTGGTTCAAATGCTGAGTCACTAGGATCCTGATTGATAATTCACAGACATGGATCCAGACACACCGACAGAGGCCCCGCCCACAGTGGGCTCCTTCATTTCAGGGTTGTAATGGATGTCGTTTCTCTTTAAAGAAAAGTTGCCCGATTGAGCACTGAAACCTTATCCTCCACAACAAATCGATGGCCTGCTGTTGACTGCTGGATTTAGTTACTTGTGTTACAACCTTGACTTGACATTTGCATGTCCAGCGTAGCTCGTGCTCATAACTGAATTTACCCATCTACTAGTTCAAGATTACTGAACCTGTGGCTATCAAACTGCATGCAAGTAAACCACTTAGCAGCCAAGCTAGTTGCGAGCGAGCGTTCTTTACTGATGCTTACAGAAGCTGAAGTTCTTTTGTTCTTTAGTTGTGATTTCCCTAATAGTAACAGTGACTCCATACTGGTTACTCTGTTTGTTTTCAGTATACACACATACCTGCAACAGGGGGAAATCCTTAACATGCCACTGCAAGATTTCAGTAAGAGATCCACCCCTTTTTAATTTCAGCAAACTACACCTTAGATATTTGCCTCAGCAAATTCTGGGTGAGAGTGATCTGTTCGTTAGGGTTCAAAGCTTCATATCAGGGTCTCCTATCTAGAATTATTAACCCTTTAAGGTGAGGTCACAAATATGTGATTAGAATGATCTTAACTAAACATTCAAATGCTAATTTAACAATCACTACTGGTAAATGAAAGCAATGTAGACCTTGAACACTGAAAAACAATTCCCAAAAAAACTAGACTTTAAATGACCTACTGGTATTCAACAGTACAGGTGAGCACATTAATATTACAGTACAGTGGAAAGCGAGGAGGCATAAGGGCATATCAGTTACAATAACCAATAGCAGACAAAAACGGGCACCATAGTTCTCTGCAGGCGACAGATATGTTTTTACCTAAAAATCACTTTAAACTCCTGAGCATCGCACAAAGTACATTGTTTGTATGCATCTTCCTGCAGATTGTGTGAAAAACATGAGAGGGTTGAGATATAAAGTAGGCTATTGTTTTGCTACAGCTGAAAAGACTGTGACAGTGATCCTCAATCCCTGGTCCTGTAAAGTTGCAGGGTTTTGCTTAAAATCAGCAACCAATTCAGGTTTTTTACAAACTAAGTGAGGTGAGTTAATTGTATAATAAAGAAATCAATTCAGTGCTGAGTAACAGCATACACCAGCAGACCCTGCAGCTCTGCAGAACCAGGTATCAGGTGCCACTAGCCAATAGGACGGCAGGGTCTCACACGATCCCAGAAATATTTCTGTTCCAATAAAGAATAAAATAAAATATGTATGCGTGCATAACATCACAGCTGAAATGTGTAAAAATGAGATTTATTTGAAGCTGCCCTTGCTTTAATCAGAGAATCCCAGGTTACCAAGAGATTGACCTCTGTCCTCCCCTAACATCCTGATAGGTAGGCTAAGTTGCAACAGCGAGAGCTACACAAAGCACAGGTTACTCTAGTTTCCCTTTCTGTTGTCAGGTGGTGACAAGCCGTATGGTGATCCGCTCCCCTAACTGGTTTCAGTGGGCGTGTCGAGCCTGTGGGGTGTGAACAGGTGGATTGCAAAAGGACACTGCAAAAAAAAAAAAAAAGCCACATTCCAGGAAAGCATGGACGGATCCCGCCAAGAAACGCAGAAGGTGAAGCCAGCTGTTTGATTAAGATTGCAACACCCAGCACCACCCATATTTCCCCTGAGAAACAGGGAGAAGTTACAGCTTACTCAGAACTGGCAGTGCCAAGATTTCATCCACCCCCGTCACATGTAGGGTGGTTCACAGTGGCCGCTTTGATCATATGCACTAAGTCACCTTGACTACAGATGTAGAAAAATCGCACAACATACAGTATCTATAGGACGGAGCCAAGAACCCTGCAACACATTCATTTGGATTATTTTCCACTGGAGCCAGACTGGCTTATTACACTGTTCTGCACTATATCTACTCCACAGTAGACAACGTGTCACAATGACCCAGCCTGGTTCCAGCTCTACAGTGGGAAAGGGGTATAATGAGCCAGCCAAGTTCATTTCAAATCTACCCTCAGTGGGTTGCAAGGACCAGTGTTGTGATCCATTGGCACAGTGTAGGACTGATAACCTTGCCTAACCTAATCTGACCATTTTATTTTTCATTCTGTTTCATTCTGATCTGCAGCGTAGTCCCACTCCCAGCTGCAGAACAGCATTGCACTCGGGGAAATTAAAAACAGACACTGAGCTGTAGTGGCATGTGTGCTCCTATTTCAGTGAGAGGAGGTATGGCATACACTGCATTTCCTTTTTTAAAGAAGGTAAATAAGTAATAAATAATTTTTTTTTAAAGTGTTTATCGCTGAGGGCAGGTCACATACGTGGTAAATAATAGGAGTTCAGGGGGCTCTGAATCTTTGAGAACCCCTGGTTTCGAGCATGTGTGTGTATTTTTGTGATGGACAGCAGTTCAGATGGGGAGGTAGATGAGTAACTAAGCTGAGGAAAGCCTTTCATGTGAGACCGCTGGGCCCTGAGACCAGACAGTGCAGGGAGAAAATTACCTGCCAGGTTCTAAATCTGCACCCCTCGGCAGAACAGTGTGCAGGACAACACCTTTCTAAACTGGGGTGTAGGGACCCCTGGAGACCCGTGAAGGAGTTCTGTCAGGTCCCCCAAATAAACTTATTTAACAATATTTCCCCTTTTAAGAATACTTTGTTTATAGTTCCATATTTCATAAGTAACCTATTTTAAACTTTCAGTTTAAAGTAACCTGTGTCTGATTTAAACAACCTTGACATTGTCACAATCATTTATATTGCATGGTGCATTTATATTATATATATTCATATTGTACTAATGGCATGCCTGATATAAAGCCATAATATATGATGTCTTCATTTATTTTAATTTTTTTCTAAATAACTGTGTTAATAACTGTACTGGGTGCTGGATAAACTTGTGAACAGTTACTCATTTCACCACCAGAAAGTGGTTATTTAAGAAGCCTTGGCATAACATTCAGGAAGATATACATGAGACACCATATCAGGTAGTTCCAGTGATGTGGTCTCTGGAATCTCACCTGGTTTGGTCAGGGAAGGACACTGCCCACTCTCATTCCTCACTGCTACTCACAAAACCAGCTATGTGGAGTAGAGGTGCGAGAACTGGATTTAAGGCTATCAGATTAGGGGTGTGTAATACCCCTGAGCAACATACTTTACCTGAAAACCAGTAAATATCCAGTAAATATCTGCCTGTATAACAATAAAAAAGACATCAAAGCAATGAACGGCCCCCAGGATAATGGTGCCTGTTAAGTGAATAAATATATCAGCCCCCCATCCCTTGAGCATAATATGTGTTATTTTATTATGTAGTGGTCTGCACGGCAAATTGGGATGTGTATTTGCACTAATATAGAAGCACAATATTGGTTCTGCTGTGGTCAGGTTGCTGTAAATAAACTTACAGAGGATGGTGTAAAGACCAATCAGAAGGCCCTGATATCCAGTCACATGATGTACGTTGTCTTCCACCAGTGAGAATAATACTAAGGGATGTGGGAATGATTTAAAGCTGCAGAAAACTTTGAAAGAGAATAGAATGACAGGAATGGCCATCTGGTCTTCTGTAATTCTCTCAGACATTTGTTCTACATTATCAACAAAAAAAAATCCCTATAAGGTTTGTGGAAAAAAAATGAACCCAATCTGTTCTGCGTTTATTTTGAGCCTTACAGAAAAAAATAATAATGCTGGTAATTCCGCAAGACAAGAATGTAAAGGTGTTTGTTTGGCCTTTCCATACAAACAGAAAGCAACTGAATAATGTGGCAAATGCTGAAATCTGTACCTAAAGCAGCAAGCAGCAAGTCCATGAAGTGAACATTTCTTATCAGGCATTTGAAAGACAGAATAAAAAAAATATGTGCTTTATGGGAACTGCACTGCGAAGCCCACAGATTCCTAGCGCCATTATCTTGACAGTAAAATACAGTAGTCTTGCTTTTATTTGTCTTGTTTGGAGCCAAACAGGTTTAGCATAATGACTCTAATGTAACCTAAGCCAACATTCACACCTACTGTAGAGCCGGTGCAAGCTAATGGCCATCTCCATGGTGACAGGCGGCCACAATCACCTTGGGTAATTTAATGTCGGAGGAAGGATAGGTCCTGTTGTTTCCTCTATGTTAATAAATGCCTCATAGTCCTACCATACTGCGTTGCCTTATGATATTTATGAAGAGTACTGCTGAACACACAGAATCATGCCCAATAAGTCATCTGCACCAGTGTCTCTCAAACAGTGGGATTTGAACTATTTACTTGAGAGGTCAAGTAGAATAGTCCGTAAGAAAGGCACAACACTATGGAAACAAAATCGGTTTTTAAAGGCAGACTATGCAGGATTTTTACATCAAAATATTATAAAATAAGCGTGCCATATCTACGATGCACTGGCAATCTATGTCTTTAATTAGTTTTGCTAAATTTGTGCACCCTTTACCTGTATTTGTTATTCTAAAATGTGTTTGGGGCGTTTCTGGGCGTGGCACTCCGTTCTGTGTGGGGAGGGGTGGGCGTGGCTACACAACCTGTGATTTGGGATCAGATTGCATTACTTTTCTTCGGTGGCGTCAGCTGAAGTTTAAACCATTGTGGAGTTGGCCTGTTTTCTGTTGAACCTGTAAGTTACTTTTAGCTAGTTACCTTATGCAGCTAGATGCCAAAGTTGGGTAGCTTTTGTATCAAATTCTGTTCTTCTATCAAGATGTCTTGTCTTGTCTCTCTGGTGCATGTATTACATCAGCCATAATCTTAGTTTATGGACATATTACCAGACAATATCAATACGACCATAATCTTATTGTGCATCCCTAATGTAGACCTTGTGCTCTTCTAATAAAACCAAACTCACTCTGTACATAGACAATAGCACAGTCATGTAGAAACTTGTTCTAGTATAAAAAAGTTCACCAAGTGTAAAAAAAAAATTTAAAAAAAGGCAAAATATATTGGTCACACTTCAAACAAAGTGTTCCTCATAAAGGCTTTATATAGCATATATTATGCCTTCATAAACATATGTCATGCTTCATAAAGGGTGATATGCTATGCCAAATGTGACATAACCAGCAATGTCACCTGGTTAACAGCTAAACATTCTAAATGGTGACATAAAGCATGCTAATGTAGGATGCTAGGCTAACTGTGACATACTGTAACTCATGATGTCACATTTGGATTGTCAAGAAGCAATCCAAATCAACCCAAGAGAAGTTAGGCCTCTCGACCCCTGTTACAATGACAGTAAATATCTCTTGTATTAGAAGTGTGCCACACAGCTGGCATGCAGGATGCATGACAGTGCACAGTACAGTAATATGCTACTAAAAGGAGTAGCTAATATTTCATGAAGGAAAGTAAGACATATATTATAACTCTGGTAGAGTGGGAAGTCATAAGATGTTAAACAAAAGCATAAGTGGTGCAGTCAGGCACATCACCTCAGAGTCCAGGAGATGACGAATCATGGAAGGACTCAAGGGTCATGTCATTTTTTAAGCCAAGAGTAGGTGAGACTATTTAAAGGGCATTTTCATTACGAAGCACTGTTATGTATTGTGACACAGCTGCGTGGCACACTTTTTAAATGAGAGATATTTACTGTCATTGTAAAAGGAGTCAAGGAGACTAACTTCCTTCAGGTTGATTTGGATTGCTTTGTGACAACAAGAGTCATCGTGAGTTATGTTGCAGTTAGCCCAGCATCCTACATAACCAAGTTTTATGTCACCATTCATCACATTTAGTCATTATCCAGGTGACATTTTCAGTTAAAGCCTTTATGAAAAACACTAAATTTAACGTTTGACCAACATATTTTGATGTGATAACATCTTTCCTGAATGTTGGTGGTCCAGAATTGGAAAGCAGGACCTGGCCTCCCACCAACAGACCCATGTATTTGCATTTTCTAAACATGCTAAGGATGAGGGAATTTGAGGTCCTGGCTGCGGTCTCAATCAACAGCGATTAAGGAATTTAACTTCACAAATGTAAGCTGCAAGGACACCTCTTTCCAGACTGCGAGGCAAAGAATGACTTGTCTGTTATCTTTTACCTGGTTACACTCTCTCAAACTGGCAAACTGTATATATCAGCATTTGTAACACAAATGCTAAAACATGGCCGGTTGCCCTACTGTGTAGGTGACAGAATGAGTGAAAATTTTAATATTCCCCAGGTCTAATTTATTTTTATTCTCAGTATGTTTAAGTGTAAAGAAAGAATAAAATATAAAGTTTGAGTTTATCTGTAGGCCTACTTTGAGTTCCTTCAGGTGATACTGAAAATGACAGGACAAATATTATTGAATTTGTTTACCTTTCTGCAGGTGAATGATGTCGGGGAAGTTTGCGAGCAGACCCTGGTAGAGAGACAGCTTGTCCAGCATGTGGAACAGGTCATACTTCGGTTGCTCGGCAAACATCTCCCCGATGTTCTCGTAGGTCCGTCCTGTGTGCGATATGGCGGTGTTGAGGGCATCAGAGCAGTGGGGAGGATCCAGAGTGAATGCCTGGCTGATGGACTGGAAGGCGTTCCCCAGCTTCTGGAACTCCTTCCGGAAGCCTCCCAGATGCTTGCGCACCAGCTCGGAGGCCACGTGCGTGAGCTGCAGCACGCTGTCGTCCATCTTTTTGGCGAAGGCCTTGAAGGAGTCCACCCTCTCCTCTACGTCCTGCAGGTCCTGGTGCTCATTGGGAATCTGGAAGGTGAGCATGAAGTGCGCGCCCACCATCTCGTCCTTCTCTGCCCGCCGCTTTCCCAGCTTCCACTGCTTGTCGTCGGCGCACATCAAGAAGTGCTCAAAGCCCTCATACTGCGAGAGCACCGGATGGCTGGTCATGTGGTCCATCCATAGGATGAGCCGCCGCTTGCGCTTCTCAATGAAGTCCTCCTCGAAGCGACCTGTGGCCTGCTTCTCGGGCAGGTGGGGGACAGAGATGACCGTGAACTTGTGCAGCAGTCGGTTGTACAGCCAGTCAAAATGCTTGTAGCGGCGGTACACAGGCCGGCCTGTGTGGCTGGGCGTCACGCGATATGAGATGTAGGTCTTTATGCCCTTGAACTTGGTCTGCTTGGTGGGGTCCTCTATGGAGCAGGAGAACGGCTGGGGGCTCTCCTTCCACTGGGGCCCCCAGGAGCCCATTTCGATAGTGTAGGACTCAGCGATCTTGGCCATCATGGGCACATCACCCAGCACGAAGGCCTCCACTCCTGAGCGTACGAAGCTGGAGAAGCGGTTCAGGTTGCGTCCAACCATGCTCCCCTTGCGAGAGCTGGAGATGCTGTCCTGCCGCTCCATGTGGGGCTTGTGGGGGCGGTAGTGGACATTGGGGTTGCCGCTGTAGGAGCTCTGGTGGTGGGCATGTCCATTAGCCCCCACACCCCGCCGGGGATCCTCGTCCTCCACCACCGTGGAGCTGTCATCCCAGTCATCCCAGTCATCATCGTCATCGTCGTCGTAGCTCGGCCGCATGTGTAAAGGCGTGTGTGGAGCAGAGGGGAAGTAGGAAGACTCGTTACCTGGGGAACCAGGAGGACTCATGGAATAGTCGGTCAGGTTGGAGTTGGAACGCGGCCTAATTATCTCCACATAGGAGGCCGGGAAGAGGCCTTTCTCTCCCCGGCTGTTCTCACCCTGAAGCCATCCGTCCACCGAGTTCTCGTCAAAGATGACCAGTTCCTCATTCTCCTGTATGCTGATTTCCTCTTTGTTTTCACTTTGGAATGTGTAAATCGCCTTGGCTTTTAGTGACATTTTGACAAACTCCTCTGTTTGATGTCAGTAATCAAAATGATATTCAGACCCTTTCGTCCCCCCAAAAATTGATCATTGCATTGTTGTCCCTATGCAAATACTAACATTTAGCTAATAAATTCTCTATATAATTGCTGAGCTCATCGTCAGCAATTCGTCAGCCACTTCTCTAACTGCAGTGAGTGGGGCTCAGTCAACACCTGTTTGGCCTGCCTAGAAAATTTAGTTGCAAGACAACTGATATATTTTTAATGACCCGCTCTTCATATGACACTGAGCAACCGATAACAGAAAGCTAACAAACAGTAATATTGTAATAAAGATTGGAATTTCTGGTTGCAAAGCAATTTGATCTGTGTTTGTTTACCATAGTGAACACAAGACAGGAACTGGTAAATTGCCGAGCGTTACCTCTTTTGAATTTAACAGTGCGCACAGGTTAAAATGTAGACCAGTCCCCTCAGTACATTAAAATAAAAATTAAATAATAATTAAAATACAACGTAAATTGTGTTCTTTGGTCCGTTTATCTGTATAATACCAAAATAAAAACTAGCACAACTATGAACGATGTAAAACAAACATTCACAATATGCGTATTCTTTTTAAAGTAGACTATGGCTTTGTTTTCTAGACGTCCGTAAAAGAATAACAATCTGTAATAAAACTACTTTCCCCCTTCTGATCAATACAATGTAAACTAATTTTGTACGTTAATGACCTGACCTAATAAAGGCTTAAATGTTCTATGGCAAAAGTGAATTGCCAAAGCCTTGCCTTTCGTCTTCCAGTCGGGACAATAAAACTGTGCATAAATAAATCACTTACGACAATTCAATGTGTCGAATATATTTTTTTAAATACGCTATCCTCTCATAAACACATGACTAAATCCATATGCAGAATGGATCAGTCCTCTCGTTCGCTTCAGCTAATGATGAGGTGATCGCATAAAATAAGAAAACTGCGACATTTTCATGTGAAATGCATGTAGCCTATTCATATTAGGGTGTATGATAACAACATTAACTGCCTGTAAACATTACCGTTCTAACTTCGGTGTTCGTACAAATATTTACCGCATTTTACCCTCAATGTGAAACAGAGTTTAAAAGCAGCTGAGTAGCTCCACTTATTGTCCTTAAATCCCAAAGACAGAAGAAGAATCCCCAAAGAACAACGATAAGAAATGATGCACCGGCTAATAAAAAAAGTTATTTTCACCATAAAAAGGTCAAAGACGGCACATTTATTGTAATCCTGGTCGACCCTCTTTTCTTAAGCGAGTAGATCGCTAATCCTGTAAACAGAAAAATAAAAGTCTTCAAAAACAGGCTAGTTGTACATCCCATTGGCTGACAGGAAAACACGAGATCAAAACATTATCTCAACATTTCGTTACAGCACAAAGACAGAGTGCCCGGGGAGGAGAGAGGAGAGGCATTCTGAGGAGAGATGAGTAATGATAATGTCCTAGTGCATTGTGGGTTTGGTCCACATTCCTTTTAAATCTTGCCCCATTTTAAGGCGAAATATATTTAGCTGAATCGCTCGCTGGTCCTTAACGTGGTCCCTGATGCAATGATCACAATATGCTTTATCGTGTCAAAGTGACCCACAGCTATTTAATGAAAACAGTTGTGTCTTATGATCTCGTGTTATTTTCTGTCGCCTGCTCAGTAACAATGTAGACTCTTTCCATGACGTGTTAGCATAGACAATCGAGGAAAGTTTTTTTATTGAAGAATTCCCCCTTTCTTTAAAATAAAAGAATGCGGCTCTATGCTGCCCCCTTGAGGCTATGAAGGAACACGTCTGTATATTGACGATGGTTATTATGAAACGTCTGGTGGGACTTTTTTATTTTTAAATGGGACCATTTGCACCAGGCTTTTTTCAAATTTCTAGTAAAGCATTGGATCTTGTCAAATCAATTTAGACAGTTAACGCTTATTTCAGTCAATGCAATCTAAACGATTGCATTATCTTATACCTTATTGTATATAGGCTATTCTTTTTCTTTCAGGAATTGGCATACTAGATTAGTGGTTTGCCCGATGAAACAATAGGCAGGCTAAATAAATATTGTAATCGTTAAAAGATCAATAATCCATGCATTTCCATTGGTATCAATTAATTATTAATTTAGTTAGACAATAACTATTATGGAAATATTAAAGATCCACATCGCAGAATTGTCTTTTTTGTAAGAACAGTTCACTCTTTACTGTTTAGGCCAGTGTCTCTACTTTGTTTTGGTTTTGACACAGCGGCCATAACACAGGGAAATAAACTGGTCGTCCAGCAAAAGAATCTTGAGCCCTTAAGAAACTCCGTGTGAGTTCATGTAGGTACGTGACTACCATCAAAACGTTTCCTTCACGATTCATTGACACTGCACTCTCTTGAGGTAAACGTTAGAAAAGTTGTATTAATGCGCTAGAATATATTTTTAACATTAATTTAGGTAAATGTTAGTCTAGTTTAGTTATTGTTTATTTTAGTCATGAGCCTGATAGTCTAGCGAACTACTTATGAAATCACGACATGCTAGCTCGGTAGCTAGTTTGATTTCCCTAGCCTAGTATCAGTTGACAGTTCTTGCAAATTGCGATACATCATACCGTTAAGCGAGCTGGCAAACCATCTTGCCAAAAGTCAGCGGATCTATTGTGGATTATGCTTTTTAACGTTCTGTAGATTTTCGCTACACAGTATTGGGTAGCTGCACATTTAATCATAACGATATCCAGCTAACTAGCAAGCTACATGTACGTTAGCATCCTGCCAGTAGGTATCTAACCACATAACGCTAGCTAGATGGTGAATTATGTTAACAGTACTGGTTTATCACATATATAAGTTTGAAAGTTAAACGTATTGTCCTTGGGCATTGCTTGGCGATTCACTGTACAATTAGTACAGTTTATTAGTTGGCAAGCGAGCTACCTTGCTGTCTGTTCAATGGAAGCTGGCTGCATAATGCTTGTTACGAGCTCCCGCGTGTTTCCAACCGCTTTTTATCTAAGCACTGCATTACATTTATGAACTTGTGACCCTTATGTGAAAATGTGCCACAAAGCGTGGAGGGCTAATCTAGCAGTATAGGGGCCCATGTAATGCATGTTGCCTCTCGCAGTCGACAATTTCCCCTGTACAATTCAGGCCTTAATTTATGAACCTTTTATTTTATTTAATAAAAAATAACAAAACCATTTTAGTCAGATTGATATTAAATTCTCTTGTGCAAGAGAGACTTGAAAAACTGAGTAGGAGTAGAGTTTAGGCAGAATGTAAAAAGATTACTCAGCAATACTACGTGTTAAGATGGCACTAAACACCAAATATACACAATTCAGAGTGGATGCATTTTCTGATGCAGTTGTATTGACCCACAAAATGGCCGTTTAATATGTTTGAACAAAGAAATAATGTACATTAATTTGCCAAATCGTCAGGGCAATGCATTTTTTGGTCAATGTACTGGGATTGGCTTGCAATTGTTCAAAATTCAGTGGTGCCCTTTTTTGTTTTATTTTTATTTTATTCTGTTTTTTTGTTTGATTTTTTTACCCAAAAGAAGCAATGGTCTCTCCTACCATTTGGTTGAAGAGGCTTTGTGCAAACTTGAATGTCAATGAATTCAAATATTTCAGGGCAGATTTTCAAGAAAGCAACAAGCACTGACTGGACAAAGTGTGGGAAGGGTTGAGCGTAAGGCTGTGGGCATCCTATCCTTTTTTTTTTTTTTTGCTTGCTGTGATACTTGCACCATTACTGGAACTGGTTTCACGTGTTCAGCATGTGTATGTTTTTAGTATGTGCTGCTGCTATCAGGTTACACTCTTGCATGTCTTTTGTATATTCTGCAGTAATCTCCATATTGCGGGGAAAGTGTGATTATGTACTTGTGCTTTTAATCATTCACATGTGCACACACACTGAGTGAGAGAGAGAGAGAGATTGGAGGTGAAAGAGATAAACGTCAGAGGTGAAAATGACATTTCTGTGCTTTGAAGTTCTTGAACATCCCAGGTGCCTTTCCCTAAAGGTGCACTAAACTCTGATGCCAGAGGAATGAATGTGTGTGTTTTGTAGGGCCGCCATGGATGACATCACGCGGGCTTTGAGCGCCAGCTTCTCCGTCTCCCAGGAGCCGAACAGCACGGCGGCTCCGCACCCCCGCCTGGCCCAGTACAAGAGCAAGTACAGCGTGCTGGAGCAGAGCGAGAGACGCCGCCGCTTCCTGGACCTGCAGAAGACGTCAGTGCCACGCCCTGTGCCTCCTCACGCACAGCATTGCAGACAGTGGTCCACACATTGGCAACAACCTCTGCACACGGAGGACTACTTTAACCCTGAGCCTGTGTGCTGCGTTAAACCCTCAGTCTGTAGGCTGTGTTAACCTCAGCCTGTATGCTGTGCAGTGTTGCCAATTTAGCGACTTTGTCGCTAGATTTAGCGACTTTTTGACCTTCCCTAGCGACTAAAAATCTTATCTAGCGACAAGCGACAAATTTGGCGATTTCTCGCAACTTTGGTAACCTCCATTCTTGTTGTCGCGCAATAGCAAACATCACCTTTCACCGATTTGTGAATGACGTCACGTCTGCCTTTCCTAGCGCTCTAGCGTTACCCACGTTTATAAAAGTAATGATTGACCTATGTAGAATCAGCCATTGTAATTACACGGAAGTAGATGTTCTACAGATCTAACAGATACTACGCAGCTCGGCCAACGTCATTGGAAGGCAGGCAGACACAAAACCTACGCTATGCCTATTACCGTGCGTGGCTTAACATACTTTTTTTTTTGAAATATGCAAATGATTACGTGGTGACATCATACATATGCAAATTAACGTATGACGTCATCTAGCGAATTTTAGAGGAGGCCTTAGCTACTTTCCATAGAAAATAGTTGGCAACACTGATGCTGCGTTAAGCCCTTAGCCTGTAGGCTGTGTTAAGCCTGAGTCTGTAATAAATAATAATAAACTTTACTGTTCTCTCTTGAACTTGAGCAGATAAAGGTGAATGTAATGGATTTTGTCCATTGTTTGCTGAGAATGGACCCCACCTAGAACAGATAGTTAATTCATGTGTTTACTGTAGTTTGAATCACAACTTCTGTCTGGTCTTAGTGTCGACTACTCTGGTCTGTTTACAGGTAACTGTACAGTGTTTTGCTTTCCCTAATTTTTACGTTTAAAAAATAAAATGCATGCAAGCCCAGAACGAGACTTTTGTATGCGATGTGTGAATAGGTATACTGCGTTGAGTGTACCGTTAGGGATGCGAAGCTCTGTTCTTGTGTCACTTCCTTTTCCTTCTGGCTCCCATTTTTAGTGCATGCGTGTTTCCTTGTGCAGGAAAAGGCTGAATTATGTCAACCACGCACGGCGATTGGCGGAGGGGGACTGGACCAGTGCTGATAGCGAGGAGGAGGAGGCAGAGGTTGACAAGAAGGAGGCGGAGAAGGAGGAGGAAGATGAAGGGATGGAGATCGAACAGAGGAAGAGGTTACCAAGACACTATGCCAACCAGGTCAGAATTCCTGACAGGCTGCCTGCCTGCCTGCCACAATTTGATGACTGCTTGTCATACATATCTATATTGGGGTGGCAAGGTGGTACAGTGGTTAGCACTGTTGCCTCACAAGAAAGAGGTTCTGGGTTCGAGTCCCATCTGGCCGGATCCTCTCTGCGCAACATTTGCGTGGGTTTCCTCTGGGTACTCTGGTTTTTGCCCGCGGTCCAAATATATACAGGCACCAGAGCTCATTTGCAAAGGAGGTGTCAACCTCAATGCAGCTACTCTACTTAAACAAAGATTAAGTAGATAACTGAAAAATATATACGTATGTACTTTTTGAATTATTTTCAGCTTTTTAATTACTGCAGCTGATTTCTCTGTACGTTCTGCACCATTTGAGTGTTTGTTGGATTGTTTCACCTGGCCAGAAGAGGGCATGCACACTCACTGAAATGGGTTCTTCAGGTTTATCAAGCGGTTTTTATAGAAATATTAACACGAGGCTAGATTTCACTACCATTTCAATTGGATTATGTGCAAGTATTCATATTTAGATCAAAAGCCCCTCTGCAAAACATTAAAAAGTACTGCAAAAAGAAACAAACATTCGTTATTATAGTTAATGCATTACTTACAAATGAGTGTTTAAAAACAAATGTGACATTTAGTGTATGGTTAGGTTATCTTTGCAGTGGCAGGTGGGAGGATTGTTGATCCATTTGTTTACTGGGTGGGCCAGACACTGAGCATCACCAAAACAAGCTAAGCCTGCTAATACAGTCAGGGAGTTGTTTTTCATTAGTGAGTATTTACAGTGAGATACTGATGGTGAGTCACAGTGCTTTTCTGTGGATGGCTGTGGTAGGAATTCACTGGGTAAAATTGAACTTTCACCCCCCTCACCCCCCCTCAGCTCATGCTTTCAGAGTGGTTGGTTGAGGTGCCCCCTGACCTGGGCACCGATTGGCTGATGGTGGTCTGTCCCGTCGGAAAGCGCTCTCTGGTCATCGCCTCCAAGGTGAGCAGGGGCCCTACTGAATCTAAACACATGCGGCTTTGTTCTCTCAATTCTGGCTAAAATCTTTCAGCAAGACTGCTTCTGTTGCTTTAAGAATCTTTTTCTTCTTGCTACTTTCAAAGATCACAGAACACAGGCTGTTGTAAATTTGAAACTCCACAGACTCAACAGGAAGCGGTTTTACTGAATAATGGCTTCAGTCCCTGTCCCAAGGTGTCATCCATTTTGAGCACATCAAAGTTTTTCCAGTTGTATGTCAGCCATTGTAAGCACCATAATAATGTCATGATGATGTCATTAGTTATGAGTCACGACATTTGTCTGCATGCATACACTAGATGTGGCCCTTTCAGAAACAAACTGAAAACTGTAATGCAGTAATCTATTTAATATTGTGGATTGAGTTGTTAAAACCCAAAGCTAAATGATGATGGAAGTTAAAGAAGACACCAAGGGGTTTTCAAACCCTCCTCCCTTTCATATTGTGACTTCATTACATCATCATATTTCTCCGAATTCCCATTGTGATGAGAAAGCTTGGATAAGTACTATTACTGTTCTCAAGGCTGGCATGGGGAGATGATCTGATTCTCTGAAATGCAATGATTTAAATGACTGACCCTAATTCCCAGCATCTGAATGAGAATTTTGCTGGCTAACATACTTTTTCGCAAGCAGCTGTCCTCTGGTAAAAATCTGTTCCGTTTGATGTCTTCTTGGTGGGTAATTTCAGGGGTCCACAGCAGTGTACACAAAAAGCGGGTACTGCGTGGACAGATTCTCCTCTCTCTTACCAGGAGGAAACAAGCACAACTCCGCAATGGGAAAAGGTAAAATATTTGGCAATTCAAAAATTATCTGGCAACCCAACCGTTGACCATTCATGAATATTTTTGGTATGACAGCAGACACGTCTTTAGCCCTGCTGACAGCTCAGAGCTTGGTCTCGGTTTCTTCTGTAACAGACTACACTATCCTGGACTGCATCTACAGTGAAGTGGACCGAACATTCTACATCTTAGACGTCATGTGTTGGAGGGGCCATCCAGTGTATGACTGTCCGGTAAGAGTAGGAGCATATGGTGCAAGGAGTATTTTATTTATTTATTTATTGCTTACTAAGGTGTCTTATTTAATGTTAAATGCAGTGTCTATAGCACATTACTATAAAGTTTATGGGACATTATATTTGACTGGTACGTTTGAAATACTTATGTTTATATTTGACATTATTAAATTGGGGGGGAAAAATTGGAAAATAAAGCTCTGGATTTATATGTGAATTACTGAATTACTACATCTGTCCTTAAATTCATTCATTTGTTTTAGTCAGCTTGAAATTTCACTCGTTTTTGTGAATGAACCAGTTTGCCTGGCTGTGCAGGTTTACATTTTATTTCTTTATTGATTATTTGGATTGTGTTTTCCGGCACCACTCTCCAAGCAGTGTGTCTGGGTGCGCTGTCAACAATTTTTTTTTTTTTCTTTTTAATGGATCGGTGTGTAAATCACTGCTGCAGATGCCAACGTTGAAGCTTAGGATAATGATCATGCTGACTGCAGTCTAGCTGAAGGAGTCAGACACGGCTCCAGGAATGCTGTCTGCTACATAATTGTCTGGTGTCTCTAGCTCTGTGTGTGATTATGGTTTTATGATCATTTTTATTGCGCGATTTGCAGACGGAATTTCGGTTCTACTGGTTGCAGTCTAAGGTCCAGGAGGAGGAAGGGTTGTCGAAAATTGTCAAGCGTTATCCAGTAAGCCCCTCCCTGCCGTCCTTACCTCCTCTGCTTTGTCATCATCATCATCATCATCATCCTCTTCTTTCTCAGCGCGTAGCCGCCCCTCGTGCAGCTGTCCCGCAATCTACCTCACAGCCTGGAGGTCGCGTGGCGTTTCTGCCATTTCCTGCTTCTGCACAGCCTGTTCTTCGCCACTTCATCACTTCCTGTAAATGACTGAAGGGTGGCCATTACTCGCTGGAATATTCATTATTCATTTGCTTTGGCAGGCACCCTCATTCCCAGCTGCTAAAGAGCTTACATTTCTTGTACGACACGTTTGTACAGCTCCGTATTTAACCAGAATGATTCTAATTCTCTGAGTGCTTTGCCTGTAGATGCAACCACAATTTACATTACCTGATAGAGAAGCCTAGTTCTAAGCCCTCAATGTACTCTGCCACTCCAGGCTAGGCTAACTTTCTAGGCTAGTTTTAAGTGTCTTTATTTGTTGCAGTGAGGATATGGTTATTATCCTGTATTAGTGAGTGTGGTTACGATCCTACATTAGTTTCCTTGGTGTGCTTTTGATCCTACATTAGTTACATTGGCAGTGAGGTTAAGATCCTTGAGTAGTTACATAGAAGGTGAGGATATGGTCTGACTTTAGTTAGGAGGGTGTGGTTAAGATTGTACATTAGTTACATTGAGGGTGGGGTTATGATCCTACATTAGTTACATTGACGGTGGGGGTATGATCCTGTATTAGCTATGAGGGTGTGGTTGTGATCATACATTAGTTACACTGCGGGTGTGGTTGTAACCCTACGTTAATGGTGAGGAGGGGTGTGGCTGTGAGCCTGTATTGGTGACCATGAGGAGTGTGACTGTGATTTGGATTTTATTGTAATTTTTTTTTAACCTCCACAGTACCGATTCCAGAGTCTGCAAAGTGTGGGCTGCACCACAGAGTCCATCCAGCAGACCCTGGCACAGGAGTACACCTTCACAGTAAGCAGCCTACGCTTGCATTACTTAGCATTTCACATCTGCTTGCCAACAGCCACCCCCCCCGCCCCCTCATCTAGGGCAATATGCAGAGGATCCAGTTACACAGCGGGGGTGTCTGCCTGTGTCCAGACCTACCTCCGGCTTTCTGTTCCCAGTACAGACTCAAACTGGCACATCCTGCTACCCCGTGCTCACAGTTCAGTTCACTGTTAATCCTTATTCATCTCTAACAGAGGAGTAGTTGATTTAGCACTGAATGTTTTACTGTACTCCCTGTGTCACTGAGCCTGGGGTGACATGGCAGATTTTTACTAGACAGTCTCCAACTCTCAGAGCTCCAACTCTGCTGTTGCCGAAGTGAAAACTTTACAATTTGATGCTTCCGCTGGGTATTCATGAAGGGGGAGTGCAACAAGATTAGCGCTGATGGTGGATTGTCTGCCTTTGGGAATGCCTGTGCATAATTATTTATAAAAGTTGTGTTACAGACCAGAACCTCCTGGGGGAGGAATGGTCAGAGCACACAAGCTAATCATCTGGTGACTGTAGAAAATCAGTGGCAGCATCCACTATCTGTGGCAGCATCCACTGTCCTCTGTCTGTAACTCTTGGATTGATTGCTCTGGCCTTGGTGCCGTAGCCCTGATGGGTGAGAAATGACGGTTGCGTGTTGTGACTGTTGTCATGGCTGCTCCCCCCCACAGGTGGACGGCCTTCTGTTTTACCACGGGCAGACCCACTACACCCCCGGCAGCACCCCACTGGTGGGCTGGCTGAGGCCCTACATGGTGTCGGACATCCTGGGCATCCAGGTGCCGCAGTGCTCCCTCACCGCCAAGCCTGCCTACGCCGGCCACCAGATGCAGCAGATCCTGGAGCACAAGAAGAGCTCCACAGGGGTGCGTCCAGCCGACCAGAGCGGCCGCTACGAGCTGGAGCACCTGTCCACCCCCGAGTGTCCCGCAGAGGACACGCCCCAGCCCATGTGACAGCCCCCTCGCTCTCCCCTCCCCCGGTTTACGCAGGAAGCTTGGGTTTGAGGGTAGAGATGGCTAGGTGTGATTTGGCTGCTGGACTTATTAGCCGAAGCTCTGCAGCTAATCCCTGAGTAATGAACTGCCAAGGGGACAGGAATGCTGGAAGGCGCTAGGAGTCCTGCTACCAGAAGCTCTTTTGAGGTTCAGCTCTGTAATGCAGTTTAAATCATGTGCTTTGTTTATTGTGCACCGTGTAACCGGGAATGTGAACAGCACTTAAGGCGTGCAAAAGTTAAAGGGTCTTACAAGAAGCAAGTTAGTGTAGCCTCCAGTGGATGGCTTCCAATTTGTACACACAGTTGCTTGTTGTAAGATCTGGCCTGGCTCAAACCACTGTGCTTTGGGGATGCTGTTTCTGTTCCTGTGTGATCTATACATTCACAGTGTGAACTAATGATAGACTGCACACGTCTGCAGAATGAAATTGTGTGCGTGCCATATTTTAAACGTGTTATTTTATAACCATATTTTACACACAACCCTGACCATAATCAACGATCGGTTATTTTAAGTGTTTGTTTGGTTGTATCTTGAATAAATACTGTTTTTGTAGTTGTTCTTTTTTCTTTGTGGAACTTTTTCTCAGAGGACCAGACCATTGGTAAATAAGGAGTAGCCTACTAATTAACAGTCAAAATGATTAAGCCAAAGTCAAGCTAATTTAATCTAATAGAATAAATTTATTTTCTTGTAGTTTATTATCTTTGCTTATAAAGTTATCTATCTTTAAATATAGTGCATATAATATATTGTTGGAGTTTCTACCATTGAACTTTAAAAGAAAATATTTTTACAGCTTACCAATTATGTATAAAATACTGAAATTGGTTGCAATGGAAATAATCTCATACCATCCAAGCAGATGTGCACACATTTCCAGACCAGTGAGCAGATATCATGTGGTACTAATTAAAAATCATTAATGTATGTGCGTGCATGCACGTGCAACTGTTTTACGTGAGTGTGTGCATGTGTTACTCAGTCCACCACATGCTAGTGTTTCAGTGTGCAATCTTCAATGTTTTAACAGACATACCCTGAAATATTCTTGTTTTGATTTCTCCCTTAAAACAACTTTAAAGAAAATGCAAAACAAGATAGAATTTTGTCTCTAGTGATTTGTGTCACACATTTTGGTGGTGAGTAATCATTAAATTCAGTTTTTGTTCTGGCCCAATATCTTGGTGATTGTGGGAGGCTGACGTTTGGAGTGGCACATTTGCATGCAAGCATAAACCGTAAGTCTCCTGGTAGTCACTTACACATTGTTCAGTAATTGCATTTGTTGAGATCATTTTTCAGAAATTACGTAATCTGTTTTTGCACAGATGTTAATGACTTCTTGCGAACTTGTGGTAAAGCAGTACCATTTTCGGTTGTGTAGCGAATCCACTTTAAAGCATTTTTCATATTACAGAATAATATATAGAGCAGCCATGTGCTGGTTTTATATTAAAGTAAAATGTTAGTGAATATTCAGCATTGACAACCAGTAGTTCCTTATGTATTTATTGTGGGAGGCTGGCTTGCGGTAATAGGCCGCCATGTCATGAGTAGTAAAAACAAGGCCAGGGGTACTTGTAGAGCATCAATGAATTAAAATGCTAAGATGTCGACGTTAAACCAACCATACTGTCTGTAAAAGAGTGCCTGTTAAAGGAGTCAAAATAGATTATATAAGCCGTCTGCTCTTTCATTGCACAGATATAGCCTGCTACTCATTATGTTGGTACATCGGTGTTGAAAAGGACTGCTGACTTTGATGCGAGGAGCATGGGTGTGGGTAGAGCTGGTGTAAACAATGTCATGTCTGCAGGCCTCTGTCCTGCTCAGCTGGGAAAGAGGCCTCGATGGTCTTCCTCAGGGACGTTCTGGCAATCAAATGGTTCGCTCCTGCCAACAAAGACCTGCCTGACATTACTTGAATGACCGCTCCCTAGGCAGAGGTGGAAAATCCCGGTTCAGAAAGTCCTCCCCAGTATTTTGTTCCAAACCTTTGGATTAGCGAATCAGCACAATTCTTCAGCCAGGAGATAGAACTAAGTAGTGAAATCAGCTGGCTGAGTTCAATTGTGGAGGAAAAAACATGGCAGAACTTTCTGGCCCCTGAGCTTTCCAACTCTGTCCTTAGGGGACATGGCACAGGGGTACCTTCTGTTCGAACAGAGCTTTTGAAAGTTTTTTTGGTGTTGGAAAATACCTTTAAAATAATTTGCACTGTGTGTGCGATGCTTCTTTTTTGCTTTCTGGCAACTTATTTTGTTTTTGGCATGTGACAGGGTATAGTGTATACATATTATCAGATATATTATACTCTGCCACAATTCACAAAAGAAAAAAATGTATCCACTCCTGTGAAGGGGAAACTGTATGTTGAGCATTGAGCAAGTCCCATACTGTTTACACATGAAAGTAACCACATTCACAAAACATCTGCTTTTTCTGAGTTACTGTAAGATGAGGCTGAAATTTGCATTTTCATTTGCATTTTGAAGTGGTTTTTTACCCAAAGTAATTAAATGCGTGCAGAAACAACTTTTTTTAAAGATGAAATGCGAAAGATAATTTCTTCAAGGGAAAGAAAATAAAGGGCACAGAAGACTAAAAATACAACTGAAAGTAAGCTGCGACTTGTGCGGTCAGAAAGAGTATGTTGTGCGTGTGTTAGTCATCAGTAGCTTTCCAGGAACAGAATGTACCTGTCAGCTCAAAAAAAAAGCATTTCCCAGCTTGTCACGCTTTCAGTTACACGCTCTTTTCCACACTGCCTCCCATTAAAGCAAGAGGCAGAGTGAGCCAGGCAGCCAAGCAGATCTCTTTATAACCCCAATGGCCTGAATGCTTCTGAAAAGCAGCCTGCTGCAGTGCTTCCAGGCCATGGGGGGGTGGGGGGGGGCAGCTATATACTCAAAATAAAAAAATGGGTACCAGTGGTAAATAGTTTTTTAAAATTGCGACAGCCAAAAAGGCACTTTCGCTGTCTCAGGGCAGGGGGCATATGGTTTAGCATGTTGCCATCCATCTCAGCATGTGCCAGCAGTGCTGTGATCCCTTCTGGGCATTGTATTACATAGTGGTGTGCTAGTTTCCCCCTGTGGACCTCCTGTGTCAGAGGGCCAAAACACTGCTGATGTATCCCGTAATGGTTTGTAATATGACTGGGTATTTACCGTAGTTACTTAGGTTAATATAGCCGCTAGAGAAGAGTGTCCTGACCCCTGCTCCACATTGCTGTTACTAGTATTTGTTTAAACTTTGTCACTGAGGGTTAATGTTGCAGGGAGTAAACCTATACCGAAGCTGTGTCGGACATGCTCACCCATGTGAAAACATAGTATATTTCAGTATATGTGATGTTTAATTGTATAAACTACAATTATACTTCCAGTGTGCTGACGCACACTGCAGTATACTTCAGATAACTATTTTTTCACATGGGCAATCAGGTCATAAATGGGAGACTATATTCTACCATGGTGCATTAGTAGGTCTAGACTTCCCGGAACTGTAATAGCTCTGATAAACCCTGAGACTGATATTGACTAAATAATTTTGTGCTGCTCAAAAGTTCTTAATGTATATGATCACAGTGCCCTTTAGAAGTTTTCGAAATTCTGTACCTTGAGAAACGTCCCCACCCCTTAAAAGGATTACCCTGTGTCTGTGGGCCCCCACCCAAATCAAATGGTTTTTTTTTAAATATACCGTTGTGTTTATTCTTGTCTCTTTGTGAGTATGGTAAGTATCAGCACCTAAACAGAGTTTGGCCAATTCCTGTCCTATTTCAATCCACAAGCTCCCTCTTGTAGGAGAACTGATGAAGACTTTCCCTGATAGGTTGGAGATACCAAAGGGGATGGGGCAGGTCAGAGCCACAGCTATGAATTCTCCAGTCTGGGGCAAAATATATTGGGAGCCCCCCCCCCCATATATTGTGTAAGGGATTTCAGATTGGGTTCTTCTGTTGCTCGCCACTCTGGCTCAAACATCCTGCCCCCTATACAGATTTCGCAACCTTGTTTTCTAACATCCTGTTGTTGCTCCTATCGCAGCTCAGTGGAGGAAAGGGCATTGTGCATCTCACTAGAATTACAATAGTGATCTTCATTGCTGGTCCTGGTGGGCCGCGGGGTCTGTTGGTTTTTGTTGTTACTCTGCACTTAATTGATAAATTAAAGCAGTCAATTACACAGTCAACTCACATCACATGGTTTCTTAGGTATTTAGCCAAAAACAAAAACCAGCAGACCGTGTGGCCCACCAGGACCAGCAATGAAGATCACTGACCTACACACACATTCTCTCTTTCTCTCTGTTAAGTACAAATTAACATCTCATCATTAAACATCTCTGTAAATGACTACTGTGTATAAATGAAAGAATATTGGTCTTTATAAGCAGTAAAAGCTGCTTGACAGCTGAAATAATTCATCCTTTTTACAGATCACAATTAAACTGGACCTACACACTTATCAATTACCATGGGATATCAGCACTACAGTTCTCAAAATATGCAATCTATGACTCTGTAGAATGTTACTTTTACAAGTAAAAATCAATAAACACATTTCTAAATGGCAACCAAAGATGAATCAAAAATAGAATAGACCATTATATACAAGTTCCTCAAATAAAATGGTCTTTTAACTGAAGGTTCTTTTATTTTACTCGAGAGGGAGTGAGAGAGGGCAGCCAAAATAACACTGTTTTTTAATGGTATCCCCTCAGAAACGTAAGAGCACGTAGCATGATTTACAAAGAGACGGGAAGCTCAATACAATCCAGCGTTAACAGCATCTTTGCTTGAGTGGTCTCTGCAAAGCATTGTCCTTAATGAGCTCGGTGCTGGATGTGAGGGGAATGCAGGCCAGGGGATCCAGCCAAATTAAATCCCAGGGACTGTGCGCGCTTCGCTAACCAGGCTCTTTAATTAGCCAGCACAGGCCAGCTTGGTGGCAGTCAGCACGCCGGGGTCATGTTGTTCTGACTGTCTGCAGCAGAAGACTTTTTGCCTCGCGGTGAATGTGTTGTATTGCCCTGAGATTTTTCCTGGGTGATGTCACGCGGGACTTACTGCAGCCCATTGATGCATGAGAACAATAGGGGCCACACAGGGGCCTGCATGGCGCTCTTTTGTCAGGGCCTGAGACAGAAGGTGGGCAGACCCTGAGCCTGTCAATCACTTTGTCCCAGATGACATGATGAGGTAAGCCCCACTGCCAGGAAATCTATTGTTATTTTAAAACTTCTCTTAGCTGGTTTCCAACCAAGTTGTTTTCTCCTGACATAGGCCACTATACTTTAAACTAAGAAAATGTACTGAGGTTTTGAAGTGCATGTTGGTGTGGGAACACTAAATTTAGGCTAACTGATTTCCTGGTGACTTTGTCCAGTGTCTTAATAATGCTAAAGGTGTCACTCGAGGAAACAGTGGCATTGAACTTTGCTAATCCTGCTACTGAATCAGTCCATTCAATGTTGCCGTAGCTCCTTAATGGCTCCCTCAATTACACCAGCTAACTAAACTCCATAGATGAACCAGGCAGAATGGGTCTCCCCTAGTGATTGACAGTTTTCTGTTGATCTGTGCAGTTACAGAGCAGGGCCCCATTCAACATTCATCCTTCCGTGCAACCTGGTCTCAGTCTGTTGCAATGCATTTGTTGCCCCCCCCCCCCCCCATGATATAACTGTAGATGGTAGATGTTCTGTACCTATGAATATATTGATTCTTATCGGTCGTGATCATGCAATGTCAGTGATGTAAATGGTTTTGGATAAATCTGCCAATTATTATTACTATTGTTATTAGTAGTAGTAGTAGTAGCAGCAGCAGTAGAAGTAGTAGTAGTAATAATTATTGAATAATTATTGTCAGTAGTTTTATTTAACGATGCTAAAATATTTTCATCGATGAAATTAGTTATTTCATTTCATAAGTCCTGAAAGGCGTATGTATCAAAGCTGGTGATGAATACTGGTTTGCTGGTCACAAGCCGTCCAGAGATACATGCCGACAGCCCACATGTCGATAGCTAATGTTTATTCCTTCAGTTTAGCCAAAGCATCGAAATAATCGTTGGGACGGATCTATTTTTGATTAATTCGTGAATGGTGCTGTAGCTATGTTTGATCGAGGCTGGCAGAAACAGATTTTAAAGGTGACTTATTTTAAGAACTGTGCACGCTCCTTCCATGGCGACTGCCGTTGCCATTGGCAACACCTTTTATAAATGAATGGATTCAGCAAGGGAAGAAGTGACGTTTGAGTCGATTTTTGTTACATTTGAAACGTCGACGGTTTTCATGTGTCTGTGAAAAGGTTTCAAAACTGAAAACCATAGCATTATGAAATGCAATATCCAGTGATACCCGTGTTTCCATAGGCTACGTGAGAAATCTGGAACTTGCTTTGTCCTGTCTTCTTGAAGGAGTCCATACTATGTTTTAATTTCGTTTTCATTATCACACACACATAGGAATATATGACAGAGCCATTTAAGGTTCTAAATGGTTACTGGAAGTGAGGAGGTCGTTTATTTAATCATCAGTGTGCTTTTGAGACATCCAATAATGTTTGGGGAACTGTGCAGTACTTTGTATAGGCGCGCGTGACGAAGTTGGTAATGGAGCTAGTAATGGAATTGTGTGTGTGTGCGCGCGCGCGCGCGCTTGTCGTTTTTATGAATGAAGGGGGAGCTCTTGTCGTGTGAGCCTTGCAGTTTTACGCTGCTGTGTTTAATTGTAGCCAGCAGGGGGAAGTTTTGGGGCTGGCGTTCAGTGACTGAGGTCTTTGCTTTTGAAGAAATAAGCAACAGCGGAATTAAAAGATTTCAAGTCAGCGACGAAGGAATGCTCCCGAACTTGCCGTTTTAGCCTATAGTAGAGTGCTGAAGACCAGCAAATTAATATGATGCTAACTATTTTAGTCGCGATCATCCGTCGTAGAAGAATATGACGGTCAAGCAACCAAGACTGTAAAGGTGTCTTTAAAATGCTGCCAGATTGCGTTCTCAGAACATACTATAGACAACCGTAGAGGTTTTGTTTCTCTGGACAGTATAAAGACTGAAGAAAAATGTGTTTTACTTTATATATCGCATGTTTTATTGTAATTGGTTCGTATCGATAGTTACGTAGTTGGCTGAACTGTTTACAGTATCTGGGTTGTATAATTAGCCTACATATTTTGCAGCGAATTGTAGCATCCCTTTGTTTTATTTTACGACCGAGGCAAACGACTTTTATTAGACCATTTAATAGAAAAGCCACACACGTACACTGAAAAGGATAAGACTGAATCGGAAGAACGACAGCGAGGAATGGCCAGTTTGTCGGCAGAAGAAGAGCAGGTAACGTTTTAAATGTATCGTTTGAATGTAAATGTGTATCTAGCTAGCTGCGTCTTACCTATCTTATGACAAATATGCTATTAGACCGATTTACTAAAATTTCAGGATCCGATTGCCGTTGTCTTTTTCCCGTATGTGTAATATGGTGTCAAAGTTGCTTTAATGGTTAAATTGTTGCGACATAGCTGATTCCCCCCGTACTCACACTTACCCAAATGACGGACCCGTACCATTTAATAGGTCCTAGGCCACATATCAGACTAACTTGATAAATGCGCGTGTATGGTGGTGATACGTATAGAAACGTATATAACACGTTCGTAAATGCCAGTATATGAACGGTGTGAAAGTTCACTAAATGCAGGTTCTCCGGCCTACAGTCAAAAGCTAGCACGAGGAAGATTTGATATTCCTTCGTTTGGCAACATTATTTCCGTTCAAGATTAAGTTATATGTTTGCCTTTTTCGAGATTAATTCATAACAAATTTCGATAAGTTATTCATGCGCAAAGGAAGTGTTTCGTGTTCCTTTGCGTTTTGTTGTTGAAGCAGCGGTCGAAGTACTTTAACGCCTTCACTGCTGGACTCTAGCTAACTCTGAAATAAATGCGCACATTTTTCTCATGGGGTTCTGTGATGCCTTGTCATTCGGTACGTTGTTACGTCGACTCAGTCATTTCTGACATCCGCACTTCGCCCAGGAACTGATTCAGATAAGGCAAGACAGCACTTTTGCTTGTGCATTTCATCGTTTTTTTTTGTTTTTTTTTTTTTGGTTGAAACATAGCCGAGGAAAAACAGCGACTGAAAAGCTTTGTTTTATAGTTTATACGATAATAGATTTAGCTCGCCACGTACACACACACACACACACACCTTTTAACAGTTTTGATATGAGCACCAGCTGCATAGAATATATCTGCAACGCCACGCTCAGAGCAGACAGACACTAGCGAGCACACACACACAGTGATCTGGCTGTTACCGGTAGGCTGACATTGGGACGTGAGGAAGACCTTGTACAGGAAGCTGGTAGCTATTATATAATGACCACCCGTTATTTATAGTAGACTACAGTATGAATGGAACGCTGTTGCAATACATAATAGGCCAAAAGGAAATTAAGCTTTTTTGTTCATTTAAAATACAGCAATAGGCTGTTGCAGCTGACAGATTTTTAGCATGTCTCAATTCAGGGGCTTTGTTTAAGAGTAAATCATTTCATTTTTCTAGCCACATCAATTTTATGTTGAGGTCTTTTCATAATAGGTCTCCAAAATTGATTCCCCCCCACCCTGACTTTGTTTTCGCAACTTATTAAATTGAACTTTACTGATCTTACTGAATAATAATAAAGTTGCTCTATCTGTGGTAAGGATATGGTGTGTTCTGCCGTCTGTGCTGGAGCTGTTTATAATGGGGTTTTTTTTCCATATAAAACATAGCATATGCTTTTTTCTATGCAGACAATGTGGTATGTAAGCAGTAACCAACAGTCACACCACAGGGGAACAAAGTCATGCTTAACCAAGAATTACGCCATTGATCTGGTGTTCTGGCCAAACAAACGTGAGGGAAATTTGTTGAGAAGAGGCAACCTTGAACAGGCACTAATGGTGGGCTTTAATAGAGCCGGGCTATGGGCTGACGGAGTGACTGTTCAGGGTAACAAGGCACTGTTGTGCTGCATCCTGTCCCAGCCCAGTGCACTCTGAACATCCCCTGTGTGTGCCAGAGGGAAGCCCAGTGTTACCGCCGCCACAGAAATGCGCATCTTTCCTGAAACTCTGTCAGAGAGAGAGAGAGAGGTAGAGGGAGAGAGAGAGAGGGGGAGAGAGGGAGAGGCCCGGCAGCTGGCGATTATCTATCCCTGATAGGGTCTCTCGCTCTCCCTCTCTCTCGCTTGCTCGCTCTCTTGTTCTCAGCTCGTTAATGACATTCTTTCCACAGTCAGAGCCTTATTGCACTTTCCCTGTCCTGCTGGCTCGGGGGCTTCATCAGGGCATTTCATTTCCGGGCCAGCGCCCGGGCGGCTGGGTGTGCGGCAGAGCTAGCGGATGGGTCATGGAGGAAGTGAGCCGGCTGGTAATAGGATCCCGCGCTGGCTGTGTCCGGAGTTTACAGTGCTGTGGAGGCTCCACGGTGGGGCAAGGGGGGGGGAAGTGTACACCAGCAGCTGTTAAAAGCATTTCCACTTATCCTCAAACTGCAAGTTTGGAGTTACACCGCTGGGAATAAAAATTTTAAAAAGTAAATAAAAAAAAACATGAAAGAAGAAAAAAAACAAAAACTGTGTCCCAGGAAGGGCCACAGAGCGATTGACCCATTTAACTTCCTGCTCAGTGTTGACCTCTGCCAGCACAGTTTGACAGGAAGGTAGAGTCCTGATGGTGTGGTACAGGCTAATTGATTGAGGGGGCGAGACACGGTTGTATGGGATGGGAGGTTTACTCCTCACCGGTATTCTGATGTAAAATGTCCTTTGTATTCTCTAAATCTCATAACAATGTTAACCTGAATTTGTCCCAAAGACGCTGAACAAGTCATAACTTTTTTTTTTGTTGTCTAAATTGTAATGTGTCATGTCCTACCCTCAAAGCAGGAATTGGGTTGTATTGGTTGAAACCAAGTAAATAATACGAGTCTCAGAAGCAAGGATAGCAGTGCTACAAGTTTTGTATGCATTCAACCTTGTAAAGAATTTTAGCTCCTCTGTCATTTTTTAGAGATTGTTTTCCTTCCAGATATACTGTAGTCTACTGCATGCTTTATCTTTTTTTTTTTGGCTCAGTTGTCATTTCAAATATGGAATGTCAAAAGTGTATACATGCCAAAGCGAGGCCAGCTGGGTGGTATCTGTTCTGTATCTGTACTTCATGCACTGAAATGTGCAATTATGATAACAGACAATAGATTGAGTGTGTCCTGTTGTCTGCAGCAGCGTCTCCAGGTTTATGACTGGCTTGCTGGCTGAAATGCTGTCGCAGCTGCTTGTTTCATGCAGCAAATGATGTCCCACGTCTTTTTTTCTACAGCTATTCATTTCCACTTGTCTCTGAGCGAGAGAAAGAGTGAGAGAGCGTTGTCTACGGGAAACGCCCACTGGTTATCTGTCATTTCGTTTCACCTCAGGTTTAAAAAAGAACAATGGGCTGTGGAAAATGTTTCACAAAAAGTGTATTTCTAATGATTTCCTTATTGATGGTTAATCTCTTCATCATGCAGAAATGTGTTGAGCAACTGTAAGTGTCGACATGCAGAGCCTTTGTGGTTTTGCCTTTTTTTTTCTTTTATCAGCAAAGTGATTTTTAATCTTTTTCCATCCAAGATTACTTTTGACTAGTAACATTTGGAGACTGGAAATGTGGGCAGTCTTAATATTTGTGTAATAACATTTTATCAAACGAGTGGATATGAAATGTGGGCAGTTTATGGACATTTTTAGCATAATTCTGTCTTTTTTTAACAATATAGAATTTTTGGCCATTTGACCATTTTGTGTTTTTCTGATCATGGAGCAGTCAGATGGCTGCCTTGCTGGCACTCATAATCTAACATATAGTCATCATACAGGCCTGCAGATATTACTGGACATACCCAGATTAATAGAAAAATTAGTTAGATGGTTAAATCAGCTCTAAAAATAAATTCTGAAAACAGTAAAATTGGGGGACCTGAATTGGTTTAAACAGAATGATATGTTAGGTCACTGATATGCCAAAATGGCAGAGCTACCAGATATGCTGTAGTTGTGATTTTTGTGTTCCAGATATGGCTCATTCAGAATTGACCATTTCTAGATGTAGCCGGAAGCTTACAAAACACATTTGCTATTCAGGTTTTTTTTTGTTGTCACATTTAGAAAAAAACATTTTTGTAACACCAATCATTTGGAAAGTTTCAGTGCGCGGGTTTGTTCTGAGAGCCCTCGCCGTGAGTCACAGTGATGCGTTTCCATAGCGCCTCGCGTGCGGCTCAGACTCACCTTGTCGAATTAGTCACCACAGATACACTGCCTGTGTTCTGTTGACCCCAGTGGTTGAATTATTGATGTCTCCCTCCAGCGGGTTGGCCAGGATCGATGGGTAGGTGTGAAGGGAATTATAACGGCCAATGACAGCCTGCAAGTGGCTTTCAGGGCAAAGTGAGGCTGGTGCTCTTCATTCGACTGTCAGCCTAATTGATGCCAATATTTCAGCCTTTTGCTGTGGGATAATGGAAATGATTAACATTGGATAGAAAAAGGGCAGGAGTTCTGTTTGAAATCCTGAACAAGGAACTAAAATCACATTGCCACTGACCTTAGCTGTAGGTCAGATGTACCTGATGCATTTTCGCTAACATATCTTAGCTGTAGGTCAGATGAACCTAATGAGTGAACTCAAACTCACTGGTATATTGACAAATAAATGTGCCTTTGGGGACAGGAGTGGTAGCTGAGAAGTCACTGGGCCCATTGCACATGAAGGCCTCATTACAATGCCATACATGCAGCTAACAAGGCAGATTTTCTTGACGCAGGGTTTACAAAGGCTGTGTGAATAAAGGTGAATAAAGGTTTTTTTTGTGTGATTCCGTTGCTTCGATAGGGGCTCCCAGTTCAGGCTTTGGAATCTTCTCCTTTTAAGGAAAGAGCTGGCTTTGGGCAGAGTGTGTGGGAAGGCCGTGAACTCTTGTTCCTTGAGGGGGCGGCCTTGTTTGGTTTTTCTGAGGATAAGACAAGATCAGAAAAGGCAAAAATTGGAAGGGGAAGAGGGAAAATAAAAATGGGTTCAGTGGATAGATGGAAAGGCTTGTTTGTATAATTGATGGAAATTAAGACTTGTTCATCTTTCTGGGTGAAGTAAAATCCGTTTACAGATTAGGGGAGTTTTCATTCATCAGTTATGAAAGCAATGAGAAAAATTAACCATATTTTTAACTTTTGGAATGAAATCAGAAAATGATGTGTCGTGGTTGCCACCCTTCGATGGGTTTACAGAACAAATTCCTAAAGTCTCACCAAAATGGATGTCCAGTGTAATCTGCTTGCTTAAACTGTTGTCATACAAATATACAAATATTGTTTAAATATTTGACTTAAAAAAAATAATTTGTCTGTTGGGAAGTGCATGCAGTACTGTGTTATGGCATTGCGACGCCACCCACGCAGGCAGTATTGCAGCTGAAGCTTGTTCATGTGCTCCTTGTGTATATAGCTATATGCTACAAGCTGTATAAACAAGGAGCGTATATACACAACATGCTACAAGTCACATTGCATATTGAAGAAAGGGATGGTGTCAGCCATCTTAGGCCTATGATGTTATCCCTGCCAACAGGCATCCTGGACCAGTATGGGTTCTGGTTCTGGTCTTGTCGTAGGAGAACAGGGTGTGGTGACCCAGTGGAGAGCACTCTTGGGCCATGGTTCTGTCTTTGATGGACTGCATTCCGACACCAGTTGGATAGTGCAGACTTAAAAATGATCAATCCCTGTGGACTGCAACGGCTGAGGTTTGTGTTGGTGTGAGAAAACAGACCGTCACTGTAGGAAGCCGCTTGAAAACTGGAGTTTTATTTAAAAATGGGTGGGGGGGTTCCCACAATGCCCTTCTCTCCCCACCCCTCACCAGAGAAACCCCACAAGCATCTGAAGTGCGGGGGTTGTGTTTATAACAGGCTGCGGCACGGATTAATCTGTCATTGGCCGCACACCCACTGTGTTTTATATTGTTAGAGAGACTTCCTGTCTTCAAGAGTAATCTGCTGGAGGCAGCACAGAAGCTAGTGATTGCTTTATGGACTTGTATTACAATCTTACAGGGCATTTTAATACTAATGGGTAAAATTAGTTGGGGCTCAAGATTTCTTGGAATAAATTGGATTTATCAGTCAAGCTTCAATGGCAGACAAAAGTTTTGCTTGTTGCTTGTTGCTGTGAGCTTCTCTTCTTCCGGAAGGGTGGGGGGGGGCATGACTGGCTGATTTAGAAATTTTCTTGAGGCCATTTCTTTTTTTTTTTTTTTGGCAGCGAGTGTTCCTCTAATAAAGTAAGTCGGTGTAATTGGGTTTAATTGCCTACCTGTGGTTTACCCTGGGGGGCAGCAGAAAGAGAAGGCCTTTGTGCTGATTCGCCTGGCCCTCGGCGTCAGGTTAGCGGGTTAGCACATCCGCGTCCCTTTCAGAATTCCAAATGAAGCGTTTACTTCCTGCTTCCCGCTGGTGAAAAGGAGTCCTTCCGTGCCCGAGCTCTGCTTTCAGTTCCTCTCTGTCTGTCTCTCGCCTCTGTCTCCCTCGTCTGGCAGGGCTCCAGACACATGCCCAGTCAGGCCTTAGATCGGCCTGTCTTTCCTGTGTGTTTTCGTCTGCATGTCGAGAGACGGAAACATTTAATTTGTGGCTCTGCTCTCAAAACTGGTGCTTCAGGCTGTAAGAAAAGCTAGCATCTCTGTGCAGATTGAAAGAATACCATTGCATATTATTTCATGACACAGCTATTTTTATCTTGTAAAAAAAGGATTTTAATCATGCTACTGAAATGAGGTTTAAAAAAAAGCCTCAAGCACACTGCATCTTTTATGACATATAGCTGTGTGGGACATTCCTGAAAACGAGTGGAACATTCCTCAACCTCTGTTTGAGTTTTTGGTAGCTGCCCCAGGGGGACAGGAAGTGATGTCGGAGGGAGCACAGTCACTTCCCCCTTCCGCAGCTTAATCATCATCAGATGTGGGAGCCGGACGCTCAGAGCCGATGCTCAGCGGAGACCCTCTGATTGTCCCTCACATCTTGATTCAATCCAGTCCATTCCTCCTTTGTGGTGAATCCTTTGGGATAAACTGGTGTTTTTTTTGTTAGTTTTTTTTTTGAGGGGGGGAGGGGGGCATGGTGATCTCATCTTTAACTGAGCCCACCCTCTCTTTTCAGTCTTCCATGAACCACCAAATGCCCCCCCCCCCCCATGCAAACACAACCATACACACGGGTGTGTGTGTGTGCGGGCGTGCACGTGTGTGCATGCATGCGTGTGTCTGTGCATGTGTCTGTCTGTCTGTCTGCTTTTTTTACACTGGTCAAGAGTCCAATGGCTTGGTTTTAGTGTATAAATGTATGTGATGAAACTACAGGAGACCAGAGAGCCCTGCCAGGCTGACAGTAAAGGCTGATTATTGTATGTGTGGAATGCTGCTGATGTACCCAGAACACACAGTCTGAACCCTGGGCATCTGTCTCCTATTCTAAACGAAACCCTTTATTTTCTCAGTTAAAACCCTATTGTAATTATAGCTTTAAACTGATTCCCGCTAAACTTGAAAAGGCACCCGCACCATTTTGCCTTCCCTTTTATCATCCTCATCTGTTGATTGTAAAGTTTGCCCAAAACTTTTTTTTATCGACTGGATTATGAAGATGAACGTAAGAAAGCTGTATGAATGACTGCTGAAGTATCTGTTAAGCTGTTCTTGAGTAGGCTGACAGAGAGCCTTGGTCCACTCCACCTCTATACATTATCACAGTGAAATATAGTTAGGACCTGTGAGTGCAGTTGGCATAAACATGGGGAGGTGTGTCCTGTGTAAATATAGCGGGAGGAATAACTGTTGGTCTGGGTATTGGAAATATGATGATTTCCTGTCATTTATTTCTTCAGGTAAAAGCAGTTTACTGTAATACCTGGGCGGGGTGTGAGGATATGATTCATTTTTTGTTTGAAGATGGGGGGTGATTGCACAGGCCTGTGTTGGCAGGAACAAACTGGGGAAATACAGGCTGGGCGGGGTGTCGATGAACCCTTTTCTTTAATCCCGGAGGCCTGTCTGCATCATTGGATCCATCGTGAGCGTGTGCTGGAGGTACCCAGTCTCTCACCTTCCAGGAAGTGAATGTGATCTTCCCTCCTAACCTGATCAGGATGTGTTATCAGCTCAGAGCTCATTTGATTAAATTCCCCATGAACAGAAAGCAGTGGGATTAACCCTCTGAACACCCTCTGTACAGTGTGTTTGGCAGTGTGTCTGAGTAAAGGGCTTCACACAGATCGCTGGGAGGAGGTAAAGCTGTGCGGTTCCACCCCTATCTGACAGCAGGGCCCGTGTATCCAGATCAGTGTGGACAGAAAGGATGAATGTGATTGGTTCCGTGGTGCCTTGGTCTTTGAGTGCAGGCTTATGTGGTGTGCTGGCTTGTTGGGGGAGGAGGAGGGCGAGGGGGTTTGAGGAAGTTCTGTGTATGCAGAAGAAGTGAGTAATTCAAGTCTTGCCTTTCAGTTCTTCCCTGAGCTCCAAAATGATCACATTGTTTTGTGCTTGGGTCATTCCTCTTCTAAGGGGCATGATCATGTACCAAATCCTGTACAGTATGATACAGGCGGGAAAAAAGCATCTTATGGCATGGGTTCATTACCGTTGCCACAGGAACACGTGTGGGCCGACAGTTTTGGAAATGTGCATCTGAGCGTTTCTTTTCTTTGGTTCATGCAGCCATTATAGTTGCAGGGACAGTACATGTAGTTGCATTCTTTGATTTGATGACTGGACCAGGGTAGAGGAAACATGGGCTGTCGGAAGCAGTGCATTTTGGGAGATGCATGGTTTGTAATGGCTCCCCCCTCTCTCTCCCACAGGCCACAAAGCAGTTCTTGGAGGAGATAAACAAGTGGACCACACAGCATGGAGTCTCGCCTTTGTCCTGGAACGTGGCCGTCAAGTTCCTTATGGCTCGCAAGTTTGACGTCCTGCGAGCCATCGAGCTCTTCCATAGCTACAGGGTGGGTGTCTGTGTCTTCACCTTATTCGTTATCTGCCAAGCAATGGGCTAAACCCCAGCCTTTCAACAGAGCGTCTCTGAAGGTACTGTAGGGGGTTCACGATCGCCCCTTCCCCCAGTCGGTGATGACAAGCTCCCCTCCACCAGTACGCAATCACATTCCCTTCTCCCGGTCTGTGTGTGCAATTTGAAGTTCCACATTCACAATCTTGCCCCCTCTCCATTTGCGATTGCAGTCTCTCTTTAAATATGACCATTTTTAACTTATGATGGGGGTCCCGAGGAGGCTTTTGAGCCTGGGTGGGGGTTTCTGGATCAAAGGCAGTTGAAAACCCCTGGGCTAAACTGATCCTAGATCAGTGCTCCTGCTCTGAGGCACTATATGGCGCCTTTTTGTCTGTGTGGCACTTGCAGTGTAGTGAGAGCAATCTTGTGTGATCTCTTCACCTGTTACGCGAGAATTCTTCAGGGACCCTGCGCTTGCTTTCCTCACCAGTCTCTCTAGCCATGCTACTTTTAAAGCCACAGCTGCTGTATGCCATTTCTTAAATGATTTGGGAAATTGTGGGTTTGTATCATGCCTTAAATATAACAAGTTAATCAGATGAATTGGAGCGCTAATTAAAGCTCGCTAAACAAGCTGAATAGAGGCCCCCCCCCTCACCCTCCGCCCCCCATGTGTCCCGTACAGTTCATGGAGAAGAGTCTGCTGAACTGCAGGGAGGAAAGTTCAGCCCAATCCGTCCCCTGCTCAGAACACCCCATTCATCAGACTCAGACTTAATTAGGTGCCCATTCAGAGTGCGGCGTGTGCGTGGGTTCCACCTTGCAGGAAGGCCTTTTTTATTGTACTGGAGGAAGTCCTTTATAATTTAGCGCTGAATTGGCCTAATCCAAAAGCATTTTAGTACGAGTGAATGGCATTAAAGAGCATTTACAAAGCCATTGTTCATTCACTAATGGTTTTAATAGCTGTCGTGAGTATGGAGACTTTGGTTCTGGATTCCGACCCCTTCGATACACAGGATACTTTGGAACAAAGACCCTTTATAATCGGCAGATTCAAGGAAAGGAGAATTTGTGCAACTTTACTGAATGCCTCATTAACTGTAAGATTCCAGGAGAAAAATATAAATGCCCTTAAGTCATTATGGTGCCTCCACAGAGAGCACTGTAATTTCATTTACCGCTTTTGGGGAATGTGGGGGCGGGTGTTTGTGCGCATGTGCATTTATATGTATGTAGGGGTGTGTGTGTGTGTGTGTGTGTGTATGAGTGTGTGCGTGCCTGTTGTTTACACTCTCACTCTGGTGGTGTGTGTGCAGGAGACGCGGTTGAAGGAGGGGATCGTGAAGCTGCAGCCGCAGGAGGAGCCCCTAAGGTCTGAGCTCCTGAGCGGGAAGTTCACCGTGTTGGTGAGTCTGAACTCTGACCACTGACACGCACAGCGCTGGTGTCAGTCTTAGCCCCACCCACTGACACGCACAGCGCTGGTGTCAGTCTTAGCCCCACCCACTGACACGCACAGCGCTGGTGTCAGTCTTAGCCCCACCCACTGACACGCACAGCGCTGGTGTCAGTCTTAGCCCCACCCACTGACACGCACAGCACTGGTGTCAGTCTTAGCCCCACCAACTGACACGCACAGCGCTGGTGTCAGTCTTAGCCCCACCCACTGACACACACAGCACCTGAGTCAATCTTAGCCCCACCCACTGACACACACAGCACCTGAGACAGTCTTAGCCCCACCCACTGACACACACAGCACCTGAGACAGTCTTAGCCCCACCCACTGACACACACAGCACCTGAGACAGTCTTAGCCCCACCCACTGACACGCACAGCGCTGGTGTCAGTCTTAGCCCCACCCACTGACACACACAGCACCTGAGACAGTCTTAGCCCCACCCACTGACACACACAGCACCTGAGACAGTCTTAGCCCCACCCACTGACACACACAGCACCTGAGACAGTCTTAGCCCCACCCACTGACACACACAGCACCTGAGACAGTCTTAGCCCCACCCACTGACACACACAGCACCTGAGACAGTCTTAGCCCCACGCACTGACACACACAGCGCCTGAGACAGTATTAGCCCCACCCACTGACACGTGCAGCACCTGAGTTAGTCTTAGCCCCTAGGTCTATACCAGATACATCTTCAGAGAGTCCACAGTTAAGTGACCCAGAATGACAGTATATTGGCGGAACCCTGACACCACTGTGGGTTCACCCTGAGCCAAGATGGTTTCAGCAGAAATATGTGAGTTCATCTTGCCTAACAGGAAGTGCTTCTCAGCACAATGCTCTGACATCAATACACAACTCAACTGTTCACACCAAAGGGGAGGTGTAACAGAGCGGGCGAGCGAGGTGTAACAGAGCAGGAGAGCGAGGCGTAACAGAGCGGGCGAACGAGGCCTAACAGAGCGGGCGAGAGAGGTGTAACGGAGCGGGAGAGCGAGGTGTAACAGAGCGGGAGAGCGAGGTGTAACAGAGCGGGCGAGAGAGGTGTAACAGAGCGGGCGAGCGAGGCCTAACTCGGCGGGAGAGCGAGGTGTAACAGAGCGGGCGAGCGAGGCCTAATAGAGCGGGCGAACGAGGCCTAATAGAGCGGGCGAACGAGGCCTAACAGAGCGGGAGAGCGAGGTGTAACAGAGCGGGCGAGCGAGGCCTAATAGAGCGGGCGAACGAGGCCTAACAGAGCGGGAGAGCGAGGTTTAACAGAGCGGGTGAGAGAGGTGTAACGGAGTGGGCGAGCGAGGCCTAATAGAGCGGGCGAGCGAGGCCTAACAGAGCGGGCGAGCGAGGCCTAACTCGGCGGGCGAGCGAGGTTTAACAGAGCGGGCGAACGAGGCCTAACAGAGCGGGAGAGCGAGGTGTAACAGAGCGGGCGAGCGAGGCCTAATAGAGCGGGCGAACGAGGCCTAACAGAGCGGGAGAGCGAGGTTTAACAGAGCGGGCGAGCGAGGTGTAACAGAGCGGGTGAGAGAGGTGTAACGGAGTGGGCGAGCGAGGCCTAATAGAGCGGGCGAGCGAGGCCTAACAGAGCGGGCGAGCGAGGCCTAACTCGGCGGGCGAGCGAGGTTTAACAGAGCGGGCGAGAGAGGCCTAACAGAGCGGGAGAGCGAGGTGTAACAGAGCGGGCGAGCGAGGCCTAATAGAGCGGGCGAACGAGGCCTAACAGAGCGGGAGAGCGAGGTTTAACAGAGCGGGTGAGAGAGGTGTAACGGAGTGGGCGAGCGAGGCCTAATAGAGCGGGCGAGCGAGGCCTAACAGAGCGGGCGAGCGAGGCCTAACTCGGCGGGCGAGCGAGGTTTAACAGAGCGGGCGAGCGAGGCCTAATAGAGCGGGCGAACGAGGCCTAATAGAGCGGGCGAACGAGGCCTAATAGAGCGGGAGAGCGAGGTTTAACAGAGCGGGCGAGCGAGGTGTAACAGAGCGGGCGAGTGAGGTGTAACAGAGCGGGCGAGCGAGGCCTAACTCGGCGGGCGAGCGAGGTTTAACAGAGCGGGCGAGAGAGGCCTAATAGAGCGGGAGAGCGAGGTTTAACAGAGCGGGCGAGCGAGGTGTAACAGAGCGGGCGAGTGAGGCCTAACTCGGCGGGTGAGCGAGGTGTAACAGAGCAAGCCATGCGCTCATCTTGCACAGGACAGCTGTGGTTTCGGTTCTCACAGAAATTGAAATGGACGCGTTTCATTACACTCCATTACGAGACAGAGAGAAAGAGAGAGAGAGACTGAGGCACGTTGTCAGATCATTGGGGAAATGCTTTTTACAGTTTTACAGCCCCCAAGATTTATTTGAAGATGAGTTTGCTGAGGCGTGCATTTCTGATGGTCGAGAGGAGGAGCTTGAGCCATCATGGAGGACAGAGCACAGCGAGCAGAAGCCTGTTCTTCAGCCTTTTTACGAGAGAGAGCACAGTTGGCATACAGATGTACTCTCTCAGGTTGTGTTTCTTACATTAAGTTCCTCTTACATTTAGCACTGCAGAGGCTCCAGGTGCAAGGTGCCCTTGCATGAGGGGAGGTTTGGGGGTGGGAGTGTGAAGGTCTTAGCTGGGGAAATGTGATCTGGCTGAATCAGCACTACTTCACAGCCGTGATAGGCATGCAGCTCCCCCTGAATGCAGCGGTTCCCTTTCTGTCAGACGCACTTTCTCAGCTGAAAGCGTCATATCCTGTTTGCGGTATTTTGAGGCATTTCGAGGCATCTATATTTATCTTCTATTCAGATGCCCATCTCCCTGAATGTTGCTCGTGTCCCCTTCGAAACGTATCGTACCTCTGCATGTTCACTGGAGCAATCGGGATCGGGAATCAAAAGGTGTCCTACCGGCCTGTTCTCAAGGGCGCACAACCACACCAGTGCCCCAGCAGATATTCAAACCCGCAGCCCTCGAGGTATACGCCCAGCTCCTAAACCTACCAGCCTACACTCCCCTCTTGGTAAAATATAAGACGCGATTAAATCAACTCTGTCATCCCCAAGAAGAACATGCAGTATGTCTGGGACAAGGAACGCTGCTACCTTACAAGAAGGTGCAATAATACCCTCCACATACCCCCAGTAATAAATGTCATCATATAGATAACAGCCCTCATAATACACCCAGTACATGGATATACAGGGAGGGGGGACAGGAGGATGAAATGAGTGAGGAGGAGGAGGAGAGGAGGGTACAGTGAGGGTCTGAATTCCAAAGTCTTGCAGGGTGGGAGACAGGAAACGCTTGCGTTGTATTCTGCCTGGATTCTCGGTGCGATAGGCTGCTGCGGTGTGGACTGGGCATGATAACCAGTGTTGGCCAAAGCCAGCGTGCATTCTGACGGAAATGACTGGCTGATGAAATGATTTCCCGGGAGTTATTGTGCCTTGAGTTTGGATTCCTGGGCACTGTGAGTAATCTCTGGCAGACCTGAGGCACTGCCTGTTTCACATCTCTTCCTGGATGTGAAACAATCGAACTGCCAGACATACCCACCCTTGGTCCCTCCCCCTGGCCCTGCCTCAAGCCCTACCCTCAAACTCGCCATTAGCAGGTTTTTCTCTGTTGACCTCAATGTTTTCTTCTGGCCTGTCGTATACAAATGTCCTGTCTGCCCTCTGGTGGTTTATTTGGGAATCACAACCTATTTGAAATGCATAGTGCATGCGCATTCCTGAAAAGGTTGAACGAGGTAAGGCCTTGCTTTCAAGGAGCTATGTGTGTGCCTGGTATACTCTTCTGAAAAACGCTTCAAAGAAGCTCATGAATAACTGGATTGACAGCTCAGTTGTTCTATTGCTGTAAGTTGCTGTAATTTACTGTTGCTTTCACGTCGGTGTGCATAGTAATAATTTAAGGAGCACAAGGAAAGCAAGTTTAGTAATGAACCCATTGGATGGCCACCAACAGTTTTTTGCTTCTTTGCCTTCTTGATACGTTGCTTTTTCTAATTGAATCATTGTGGGGGAATAAAACACTTGTTGCATGGGTCCTCACTGTCTAAAGTCTTCATGCCACACGGTTATCCTCACTCTGCCAGGAGTAGGGTGGGTTTAGCCCTTTGAATGGTAGGTTTCTTGGAATGTTCAGTGTTCTAGAAAATTCTAGTCATTGTTACATCAGCATTAGTGTTCAGTTTAGAATATTCAAATCACGTATTTGTGATATTCACCTAAAAGTGCACAGATGGGGTGCAGGGTACTCCGGGGTACAGATGAACTTTAGCGAGGGCGTGGGTGTTAAATTGTTGGCAGCTCACGTGTAATTTCTCTTGAGGAGTGCGCCCCCTTCAGCTGCATTGCCCCTGGTGTGTGGAACCACTTTCGTGGGTTTCAGGTGCAGAGTCTGCAGTGCTTTGACGGGGTGGATATGGTGACATCATCACTGCAATCTCTCCCCTGCCCCACAGAGCGTACGGGACCCCTCGGGTGCCTCCATCGCCCTCTACACGGCCCGGCTGCACCACCCCAACCGGACAGGCAACCATGTGGTTCTGCAGGCGCTGTTCTACCTGCTGGACCGGGCCGTAGAAAGGTGAGCCACCTGGCTTTATAATGGGACGTCAGACAAAAGCAAACACTGGCCTGTTATGTTATTTCATGATTCTAATTATGCAAAAAAGTTTGCTGCGGTCTTGGCGTTAAAATCTTAGTCTTAAAGCATGCCAAAAAACATTTGGGGTCTAATCACTGCCCTCAGTAGGACAGTCTCTTCCATTGGACTGTGGTTAAGGTCAGTACACATTTGCTATACATGAATAATGGTACTTTTGTAATAATACTTGTTGACCAGGGTTTTGGTTTTGTTTTTGGTCATGACTATGGTTAGGGTTTCGGTTATGTTCATGGTCGTGGTTAGGACTGGGGTTTGTGCATGGTATGACTGTAGGTACCTCTGTCTCACCTCTTCTCTCCTCCAGCTTTGAGACACAGCGGAATGGCCTGGTGTTCATCTATGACATGGCCGGCTCCAACTACAACAACTTTGAACTGGACCTGAGTAAAAAGATCCTCAATCTGCTCAAGGTGAGTGAGAGCCAGAAATGGGTGTGCAGGAGGACCTTTAATTTCTGAGCCTGGATTGTCCACCACTTAGTAGTAGTAGTAGCAGTCAAAGAAGTTGTAGCAGCAGTGCTGTGTAACACTATCAGATCCAGTGTGCACGTCCACTGTCCAAAGTACAAGTCAGATTGTGTTGAGATTCATAATGCTGCTATGAATAGAGTTCTGCCAAACATGTCCCTGCAGATGCATAAGCAGGAGAGGAAATGAGAATCTTGCTATCATCCTGTAAGATCTTCAGATGAATGGAGTACCATTCCCATCAGGGGATGAATGAATGAGTAGAGGAATAAATTACAGAATGTGAATGCACCAACAAAACGTGTGAAAAACAGAATACATGGGAATAAGTACAAATACAAATATATATATATTTTTATATTAGTATCGTTTTTTTTTTTTAAATTATTGGTTTGTATTGTGCTTGTTGGACCATAGTGTTCTGTCTCTCTGGTGATCGGGGTCCTGCAGCCTTGGTCCTGGAGAGCTGCAGGGTCAGAACTGCTTTTTATTTTCACCATGAACTCAGTCACTAATTCAGACCCCGGGCAGACCAGGTGAGGCGAAGCGTAATTCAGCCTGGCTCCGCCTACTGCATTATTCTGAAAAATGCTTCGTAGAGTGGGTGGAGTAGGCAGCAGTGTGCTGGGCTTGTAACTCATAGGTTGCAGGTTTGATTTGATGAAATCAAATTATGGAGTAGGCGTACAAACATGATCACAGCTTAAAAAAAAAAAGTGATCTAGGTGGAATTACCCTTAAAGATCAGTTATGTTCCATTGGTTAAGTGCTGAGTGTTAAACAGCCGCAGACCTCGCAGCTCTCCAGGACCAGGGTCGCGGGCCATGAAGCGTGCCGGCGGCCATGTTTGAATTGGGTCTGCGCTGCTCTCCGTAGGGGGCGTTCCCGGCCAGGCTGAAGAAGGTTTTCATCGTCGGGGCGCCGGTCTGGTTCCGGGTGCCCTATAACCTGCTCAGCCTCCTGCTGAAGGAGAAGCTGAGGGAGAGGGTGAGCAACCGGGGCAACTCCAGTAGTGACTGGGGCGGTTTTTAAGGACAGGGGCTGCTTCAGTAGTGACTGGGGCAGTTTTTAAGGACGGGGGCTACTTCATTAGTGACTGGGGCAGTACTGTTACTCACTGGGGCTGCTGTATTAGTTACTGGGACAGTAATGTTACTCACTGGGGCAGCTCTGTTAGTGACTGGGGCAGTACTGTTACTCACTGGGGCAGCTCGGTTTGTGACTGGGGCAGTAGTGTTACTCACTGGGGCAGTTTTGTTTGTGACTGGTGCTGTACTGTTACTTGCTGGGGCAGTTCTGTTAGTGACTGGGGGAATACTGTTGCTCCCTGGGGCAGCTTCGTTAGTGACTGGGGCAGTTTTTAATGATGGGGCAGCACTTCAAGATTCAAGATTCAAGATTCTTTATTGCCATGTGTAACTAGTACAATGGAATGCTTACTCCCCATTCACTCCCGCAGTCTACACATAGATTTCAACAATAGATAAAAAGTAAGTACGTACACAATAAGTATACAATAAGTACCGAACTAGGTAAGACTTTTCAATACTATGGCATATTATGGCGGGTGGTGCAAAAAATTGGTAAAGTGACCAAGTGCAGTACAGTAATGAGAGCAGCATAATAAATACAATAAATACTGTTGGTAACAGTACATTTCTCAGGAGAACAGTGTGGTGTAACTCTGCGAATGGGCGTGCCTCCAGGTGCAGATGGTGAAGATGGCGGACCTGAGGCAGCACCTGCCCCGGGACTGCCTGCCGGAGCACCTGGGGGGCCTGCTGTCCCTGGACGCGCACGGCTGGAACCAGCAGCTCCTGGCGGGGCAGAACGGGCGTGCGGACCCCGTGGACGAGCTGGTGGGCATCCCGCTGGGGGAGTCCTCCATCCACACGCCCGGCCCCGAGGCCGTCAGCCTGACCGAGTTCACCGCCCTCGTGGGCCACGCCCAGCGCGCCGGCATCTACGACGAGTACGAGGAGATCCGCAAGGAGGCCCCGCCCGGGACCTTCCACTGCGCCCTGTGAGCAGCTCTCCCACCGCCCTTTCACCCTGTCCCAGAGAAGGCTGCCTCAGGCCCCACGTTAAGAGAGGGGATGTGTGTGTGTGTGTGTGTGTGTGTGTGTGTGTGTGTGTTCACGTGCACCTGCACGTGCACGTGCGTGTGTGCTCGTGTGTGTCGGTGCACACTCGTGTGTGTGTATGTGTGCGTGCATGGGGAGCTGTGGTAGTGTGTAAGGAAGTGCTGGACTGTAGGGAGGTTTTAGAATGTGTAGGTGGAGAATTCAAGCAGGTCTTGACACATGCACGGCACTGAAGAGCGTAATGCTGAGTTATGTTGGTGTCATTTCTGTGGGGTTTGTTTTTAATTAAATCTTACATTGTGTAAGTAAGTGTTGAGTTTTTTAGAGCTTAAGCCTGTATATGCTTAAGAGTGCAGTAACATTTTTAATTTTGTAGAGGTACTTACAGTTTGGGGGAAAAGGATGTTGGGAGAGCGAGAAAGTATGTAGGGGTGATGTGTGTGTGGTTGAAGGGTGTAGGGGAAATGAGAAAGTGTGTAGAGGTGGTGTGTGTATGTGGTTGAAGGGTGTAGGGGAAATGAGAAAGTGTGTAGGGGTGGTGTGTGTGGTTGAAGGGTGTAGGGGAAATGAGAAAGTGTGTAGAGGTGGTGTGTGTGTGTGTGTGTGGTTAAAGGGTGTAGGGGAAGTAAGAAAGTGTGTAGGGGTGTTGCATTGAGTATGGAGAAGTGTTAAAGTGTTTAAGTAGGTAGTTGTGAGTTATGGGAAGTTATATGAGTTATGGGATGTTATGTAGCTGACTGTAGAATCGGGGTCTGAAGGCTCCCACATGCCTGTAATCTCCTGTTTGCTCTCTGTGAGGTGAAGGCACTGCTGTGTGCTTAGTGTGAAAACCTGGCCTGCCCTCCTCATTCGGCTGTGTTGGGGTTCTAACGAGCGACTCGACCCCCCGCTGAGCGTTTAACATTCTCTCTCCAGAGCGGCGTCCAACCAGGAAAGGAATCGCTATGGAGACGTGCCGTGCCTGGACCAAACACGCGTACGCCTCAAACCCAGGAGGAACGAGGTACGGGGCGGCCGGGGCTCGGTCAGCGGGGAACCCCAAACGCGCTAATGAAGGGGGGCCGGGGGGCCGGGGGGCCGGCCTGACACCGGTCCCGCTTGGCTGGGACAGGCTTTGTTGGGGCTCAGCCGAGAGGGCGGCGAACACGCAGCTGTGCCGTGATATTAAGCGTGGTATTATACTCTTACACACACCAGGCTGTCCTGCGTGACTCACTTCATCTGTTTTTAATCCCTTCTGGCATAAAGTGAAACGAGTCCCATTTGGCTGCTTTACATCAATGGCGATCAGTGGCCATGAAAGTGGTTTTGGGAGTGTTTGTCATGATGAAGGCTGTATGTTAATGTGGCTGGGGTTCTCTGATCATTTGTTCCCGCAGAAATCTGACTACATAAACGCCAGCTTTATGGATGGGTACAAACAGAAGAATGCCTACATTGGAACTCAAGGTACAGTTCTTCTCTTCTGTCTCTCTGTCTCAGTGGACTGGGAAGGGAATCTTCAATTTGATAAGAATAATTTTTACTGACAATTTAGATTTTTTTTTAAATTATGGCTTTAACAATTAGCATTTTATGTTTAATATTATCATTATTATTGTTATTAATAGAAAACATTTTATTGTATTATTTTTAATTATTCAGAATATTAAAACTTGTACTCCAGGGATATCCAGTTATTACAGTACTTTGTTTAAAGTGCCCCACTTAGAAATCGTGCAACTATAAAAGTATACTCTCGTCTGTCTCCAGGACCCCTGGAGAAAACATACGCCCACTTCTGGAGGATGATTTGGGAGCAGAACGTCCTGGTCATTGTTATGACAACCAGGTAATGTTTGTGAGAAAGCCCTCTAGTTCCTGTCCTGGCCCAGGGGACCACCCCAGTGACTGGCCGTGTGATGGACGGACGGATGTGCTGTGTCTGCAGGACGGATGAGGGCGAAAGGAGGAAGTGCGGTCAGTACTGGCCGCTGGAGGAGGGCGGGCAGGAAGTCTACGGACACATCGCCGTGGTGAACCAGAGGGTGGACAACCACGCCCACTACAACCAGACAACACTGGAGCTGCACAACACAGAGGTGAGATGTGGTGCATCTGCGCCATTTCCCTGACTGTAGACATGAGTGGGTGGGCTGGTCGCTAATCGCCGACCCCACCCCACCCCCCCATCAACAGTTTCTAGCTTACTGCAGTCCAAATGCAGTCCTGTGCCGTCATTCCCCTCAAGAATGTCAACTTCTGCAGAAAGCAAACAGCCCCCACACACTTTCTGAACTCTTACTAAAATGAAATAGTGAAGTGATACTATGCAAAACTAGGTAGCCTGCATATAGGCCTGCATTCAAATTGAAAATGCATATGTGCAACAAAAGTCACTTTACTGTAGCACAGAATTATAGGTTTAGAAGAGAATAATCTGTAGCTCTCCAATTATTATTTTGTCCATGAAATGCAACTTCATATCATAGAAAATCCATCCAGGATATTGTTGCTGTTGATAGCTTGGATGTCAGGTCTGGTTATGGTGTTCACCAAGCTGCGGTGGATGGCTGAACATGTTGTTTTAAATTTGGTGTTCTTTTTCCTTGAAGGCTGCTTTAAGCCCAGTTCAGACCAAAGATTTGCGATGCGACAAACTGCAACTGGCAAAACTCTGCAACTCTTCGCAAAACTCATGGTTTGAAGCATTCTTAAACTGTTCACTCCTGTTCACATCGCAGCAAAGAGATGAGACGTTGCTTATGGTTACCATAGCAATGATTCTGTCCACTTCCTTATTTTCAGTTTCTTTCTTGTTCTTCCAACTGCTGATTGGGTGAATTCTAGGATAGCTGTTTGGGTGATTGGGAGGAGAGGGTGCTGATTGGTTGAATTGCAGGAAAGCTTATTGGGTGATTGGGAGGAGGGAGTGCTGATTGGGTGACTGGTTGAAAAGCTGATTGGGTGATTGGGAGGAGAGATTGCTGATTGGATGATTGGGAGGAGGGAATGCTGATTGGGTGATTGGAAGGAGGGAGTGCTGATTGGGCAATTGGGAGGAGGGAGTGCTGACTGGGCGATTGGGAGGCGGGAGTCCTGATTGGGTGCGTTTGTTGGTCTTGTACAGAACTGTGAGCAGAGGCAGGTGACCCACTTCCAGTACCTGAGCTGGCCTGATTACGGCGTGCCCACATCCGCCGTCACGCTAATCCACTTCCTGGGGGCGCTGAAGAGGCAGCAGAAGAAGGCAGTGCTGGCTATGGGATCCCAGTGGAGGGGCCACCACGCAGGACCTCCCATCGTTGTCCATTGCAGTGCTGGGATTGGCAGGACAGGTCTGTCACTCATTCACACTCAACTCTCCTGACATGCCTTCTTAGTGTGACTCTAACTGGAGTTCCGTTGACTGGTCTCTGTTCCCATGATGATGATCATAATCATCATCATCACTGTTATTGTTGTTGGTGTTGTTTATAATAAATAATGGTAATTGGTCTGTATCATAATCATATTGGTGCAAATAATGATGTATATCCAAATTGGAGGCTTACAGCTCTCTGTTCATGGTCACACATGTATTAAGACTGCCTACCTAATAAAAGTAGTAGTAGTATTAGTAGCAGTAGTAGTAGAAGCAGCAGCAGCAGTATTAAGGTGCCCGTGTACTCAAAAGGAAACAGTAATTTTCACAACATGGTTGGTTTCTCATGGTTGCCTGAACAGGGGCAGAGTTCACCTTTCATCACTGTACTGGCCTTGTTGGAATCTGCACACCTGCCTGCTATTGAGTACACAAGTTGTACACAACTTGTATGCTGCTTGTTTACTCAATAGTAAGCAAGTGCGCTGAGACTGACACGGCCGGTAGTATTGGAAGTATTGTCATGGTCGTGACTGCAATATTTTTGCGATGAATACTTTTGAAGGAGGACTTGCTGAACTCCTGCAAGGATATTGTCTTGTTTATGATCAATCACGCAGAGATTTTAAAGGCTCAAATTGACATGAAATTTCCTACATACAAAATTTTCTTACATTCCTAATAATTCCGGCTCTGGTAATAGATGCCTCATAATCATGCCTGCACCTCCCAGCGGTGTGGAGTGACATAAAACAAAGAGTATGAAGTCTGTATTTGGAGTATACTGCCTACTTTAGTGGTAGTACCAGTGTGCAAATATCCTTAGCCCGCGATTGGTTCTGACCTCCCCTGCGAACCCCCCCCCCCCCCCCCCCCTGTTTTCTTGACAAGTTGCACCCTGGGTAGTACTATAAATCTTTCTAATTAGTTGTGCAGGACAGGCTTTAGTACATATTGTTGACATCATGTGCGGTCTGTCCCACAGGTACACTCTGCGCCCTGGACATCTGTCTGTCCCAGCTGCAGGATGTGGGCACTGTGAACATCTGCCAGACGGTGCGCAGGATGAGAACACAGAGAGCCTTCAGCATCCAGACCCCAGAACAGTACTACTTCTGCCACACTGCCATCCTAGAGCACGCCCAAAAACAGGGCATGCTCACAGCCAATCAGTGAGCCCCTTCCCGCACACCAGCCAAACACAGGCATCAGAGGTGGTCATGACTCTCCCAGCTCCTCCTCTTCTTGTGTTTTTTTTTTTTTTTTTGCTTTTTCTTGTTTTTCCTGGCAGTAGCCATCAGCAGCAGCAGGTCAATGCTGAATAGTGAGATCTAGCGATTTGCATAAGGGCCCATGACACAGTCGGGCTTGGTCTGGCTGAACCCACTGCTACGACCACCAGCTCTTCACCTTAATGGGAATCTGGTGAAAAAAGCTGTAGATCTCTAGACACGCTGTCCATGTCTTAATCGTTGTCTGTTCTCAGTGGTGTAAACAGTGAAGGTCTGTCCAAACTCGGTGTGGTATTTTGTGACCAAGGGTACTTGTGGTGACTGATGATTGAATTTGATTGTCATTTGCTTCTTACTAATCGACCACCTTTAAGTGCAGCTTCTTTTGTTAAATCTTTTGTTAAAAGACTCGGGCAGTTGCCTGTATAGCAGGAGGAAATGCCACTCTGTTAAGGATTCAAGCCAAGCTCTTGTCAAACCAGGAGAAAAAGGGGGCTGTGTTGCAAACAAAACACAGAAAAAACTGCCTTAACTTTGTGATCAAATTTGTGTCACTGTGGCTAAAAACTTTGCAGTAGATTGCCTCTCCCCTAATTCCCAGTCCATACTTGTTAATAAGAAGTCTTGCCTCAGTTATGTTCTCTTAATCCAATATGCAGTCACCGAGCAGCCTTCTCATGCACCCTCACAATCCTGATTCGTTCTTGCATCCGTTGTCATGGTTGCACAAGCAAAGCTATGCTCTTGACAAATAGGGTCTGTACAACCCAACCGCAGCCGCTTCATTGGGTGTTTGACCTTTGCCCACCGTAGGTCACCGAATGTGAACTGCAGGGGTGAAACTCTAGTAACAATATCTAGTGCGTTTAGATCATTTCATTTTTTTTTAAATTGTGTGCCATTCAGGGATCGACAGAAGAGATGAGCGCATGGGTGATTGTGTCCAGTTTGGGAAAATTCTTTGAAAGTGAAGTGTTTTATATACAGCTGGTCGTCAGAATAACCAGCTCCATGTTAAGAGGTAATTACTTGTGCTTCGGTGGTTCCACAGGTTTTTGTGGAAGTGACCGTATGTTGCATTGTGTTTTGGCAAAAACTGACAAAACCGAGTAGGTAGGATAGGGTACTGAAACAAGTGGGATGTAAACCTAAATATCTCCACTCTCAATTTATATAATGATTCCAGTTAATGTTCCAACAGCCTGTACCTCTACTTTCTGCACCGTTTGGGTCAGTTAAATAAGAAAAACACACCCTATGGAATAAGATGTAAACCATCAGACCAAATGTGTAGTCTTTGCGGTCCAAAAATACATCAATTGATTAAATTCCAGCACCTCCGTGTTTTTGTAAACTCACATTTTTTTCTGTATGGTTTTGGAGCGGGCCTGACCGGGTCATGCCACCAGGGTTCTCCTTTTTTATTTCTGTGTTTTGGACCACTTTTTTTAAAAACCCTGGTTGTATTTGAACACCGGACATATTGCTGCGGTCCCTTTGATAAATGGCCAGCCACCATGTTCAGGCTGGCTCATTATAGCCCTTTCCCACTATAGAGCTGGAACCAGGCTGGCTCAAACTCCGAAGCCCTGCAGATGAGCTGTGCAGTGTGGAGTACACAATATGCAGCTGCGCAGGCAGACTTCAGCCACCTGAGGAACCGGAGGCAGTCTCTGGTGCAGGGGGAGGTGGGGACAATCCCACTGACATCTCCCTCCTGCTCTGGGTGATGTCAGGGCTAACTGCACCTCACCTCGGGCTACTGCCGGTCTCAGTCCGCCCTGGACACAGTCTGGGTTGCATCCATTTTCTAGCACTTCTGAGAATGTGATGTGACCTTTGACCTGTGCCACAGGACAAGGAACAAACTGGTTTCTCCCATCTCTCCCATCCCCTTCTCCATAGTGTGTAGTGGAGTCTTCAAAGACAGCCATGTCCAAGCACTTTCACACAGGCATTCCATTTGTGCTTTCTTTTGCTATATTCATTTTTTTGGTGTACTTTTTAGAAACCATATATTAAATGTATAAATAATGGCTGTAGTCTTGTTGCGGTAATGTAAGTGTAGATTTTGGGGACAGACTTCTGAATAGCTCGTCTGAACCAGTGGTCAGAATCCGTATTTTTGGGGGAGTAAAAAGATAATTGGCGCTCACGGCTGGAGGGCTAAGATGGTGTTTTGTGGTTTCTGATTGTCATGTGAACAAATGAGTTCTTTGCTACTGAATTCATATTGAATTTTCTTGTAGTGAAGTGCCACTGAAAGTCACCCATTCACATTTACGTGCTTATAGTTACTCTGTAATTGTGTCCCTTCATCAAACGGGCCCCAAATACAGCCTAGCTTTATTTTTCTGTTTTATTCAATGCTTTTTTTTCTTTATTTTGTTATTCAACTATTTTGTTATAACTTTGACAAAATATGCTTAAATTATATTTAAATGACAGCTGTTGAAGGTTTTGTTTAGTATGATTATTATAAAAGAATCAGGCTACTGTTGTATTAAATGCCATGTCTGTTCATTTCTACATTATCAGCAGTTCCCATTTCTTAAGGACCAAGTTTCTCCATCATGTTAAAACTTGCTATTGAACAACAGTCTTTAATTTCAGAAGGAAAACCAAAAAAGGTATGAATTCATTAAATGGAAACAGTCATTATTTGTGGTATTATGTCTGTTTGTTGAGTGTTCTTTTTTTTTAGATTTAGATTTATTTATTTGCACTCATCATATAAATCATATATTTTGCTTTAGTGTTTCAGATCCCAGTTATTGACAGCACTGTATAAAATGGTTGTTCTTCCAGCATCTCCATTTTGTACACAGTCAAGAGTTTCAGGATGATAAAATCTGAAAATTTTCATGACCAAAAGTGGTGGAGACCGTGGCTATGGGTAATGGGTGGGGGACAGAGGCTAAGGACTCCTAGAAGGTATCTGTGGGAAAACAAGCACCAGGGAACATGTGCAGCCAGATGCTCAACATGTTTACAAATTAACATCATAAGTGCCATTGACATGCTGCATGCTCAGGATATACAACTACACAGTCCCTGGGAAGGTCATATATACTGAATCTGTTTAGCCTTTAAACAGCACTGAACATTTAATTCTCCAATTACATGTACATGCTAAATGATAATTGCAAGATGTGAAAATGCTTTTCAGAGACCAGGCTTCAGTACAGGAAACCAGTGCGTCACTTTGCGGAATGCTAATTATGCCCTTGGCAAATATAATTCTGATAATTTAATTCACTGCATATTTTTAAACAAAAGATCACCATACAGTGTAATAAAAACATGTAATGAATTAAACAGTTAGACCTGTATGAGTCGCTTTTCAATTTTCTAAAAAAAATGTTATCAGATACCTACGATATAGATTAGTTGTACATACATATAAAAAGTATAACTGAAAACAAACACAAATCATTAAAGTCCACAGCGTTCTGGGTTACATTGGGTTACAAAATCAGAAAAGCAAATAAACAATACGTGGGTACACCAGAAATATTCAAAACTCTGTTTTGCACAGTACACATGAACTATGGTATTGTTGTGCCAGAATAGCCTTGTTTCTTTTGAACCAATGAAATTCCCATGAAAACATGACATTTTCTTTCATTGGTTCAACAGAGTCTACAATCAAAACTTAATATTGCATTGGAGACCTCCTGAGTATGATTTGAGAAATCTGTCATTTAAATAAAGTATCCAGAATTTCCATTGCCTATGTATTTAAACTAAATACAGATACAAATAATAGTTTATCTGTAAAGGAAAGATATCACTTTTCAATGTAGGTGTCCGTAATTTGTATTGTAGACATGTTGATATCTTTAAAAATGTTTTTAAGGAAGAATAATCTGGATATTTTACAAGGTAGGTAGATTATTGTGAACACCATAACAGCTGGCTAACAAACTCCACTTAGCTGAAGGTCAGCAATACTCATATTCATTCCAGCAGGGGGAGCCAAGGCCTCTTGCTGAAATGGCCAGGACACGGAGCTACCACCAGTTCACGAGAATGTGCTGATATATCCATCTACTGCTATAGACGTCCATCACTGGCAATTTAATTTCCATCCAGAACCTTTGACGACATTCAAGGTCAGAACATGCTGGCAGGAGGTCCCTATCTGTGTGCTTTGTCCTTCATTGCTTTCAAAGGTATTTTGCGCTACATGTAAAGCGGTAAAGACACAAAGGCTTAAGCACACAGGTCACCTCAAGTTTCCTGCTTTGAACACTAGACTACTCAAAGTGTGAAACGCCAGGACAACATTTCATGCCCAGACAGGATAATTTCACTCATTTAAAGATTCTTTATTTTCCCTTTTGTGATTGAGCTTTCCTCCCAGTGAAAACCGCATTTATTTGATAACAATGCTGCCCTGTGTCCTGAAAATCAAGTATCCATTTTTAATGTTCTTTGAAGTTGCTGAGAGCTACACAGCTTAGGTACCTGAACTCTATAGTTTTTCCACTCCACTCCTGTATTAGGAATGAGGAGGGGCATCAACTGATTTTATATAAAGACATTATGAGGTGATTCTGGGGTGCAGTATTGGCTGGATGGAGATGACAAAGATGCCATGGCCTTGCAGGACTAGGGTAGAGCATACCCACTCTTCCACACTGTCTGCAACCAACCAAAATAACCTGCATATTAGGAGTTTTATAATGCATAGACACCTGACTTGGCTGAATCAGAATGTGACAAGAAAATATTCTACCAGTGGGTTTACAGTATAATGCAAAAATGCACAGTAAATGACTGTCTTAATGACATATGAGTACATATTTTTTTTCCTGAGGAAAGAACTGAACATTTGAGAGTATTCAATTTTGAGTAAACGCTGTACTCTGCAGTCACTTCAACACTGAAACATTCATGTCAACTAATTCACAGATGACCAGGAAGACCACGGCCTTCTGCAGTTCAAGATAATTCAGAATAGGGTGTGTGTGTGTGTGTCTGTTCTGAGAGTGAGTGAGCAGCGGGGCAGAGTAGGGTGTGTGTGTTGGGTGAGTGGGTGAGACAGGGGGCAGCAGTTGTAATTTTATAGGATTTGGCTTGGCTATGCTAGTGAATTAAATGAGCTCACCCAGACAGCTCTAATAAAGATTTTAAATGTTTTCAGGCCTGGAGTTAATTATAAATATTATATGTGTGTATGCATATATACACACAAACACAAACATACTTGCAACATACAGACATAACAGTTGATTTAGTGAAGAGGTGTACATTTAATATAATCAGAATTCACTGCGTTAAGTCATTCTGCAGAGTAGAAACACGCAGCTTTGTGTTGTGCTGGCTAACCAGCCAAACTGCTCATATCTGCTTCGCCACCCTAAAATACCACTTCTTGTTTTAAATTTCTGATATAGCTCTTTGCTCCGTAGAAAAATTAAATATTTCATTAAATGTACATATAATAACAAACTTTGAATATAAGCACAGAAACTTTGATCCAATGAATACCATAACAGACTTTTGATAATGCATAAATAAGTTAAATAATAAACATGATCATGAAATAGAAAATAATTTCTAGCGTTCTACCGTTGCTTGGCGGCCTTGCAGAACAAAAAATAAATCCAGTTCAACCTATCAAATCGCAAAGAGTCGAACTAGAAACAGAAGCAAAATGAAACCGCTCACAAACGGTTAGCATCCCCCGACAGACATTTTTTTTAAAGCACAGCTGTGAATGATCATTTCTCGTGAATTCTAAATGCTTCAGACTACTGGTAAGTATATCCCAATCACAACATGAAATCCCCATCTTTATTATATGATATTATGTTTCTCATCAACATGCTGTATTATTCGTGAAGTTATTTGATCTGTTTATATGATAACCCCCCAATCCCCTCACAAATTACGCCCTAGCCTAGTAATAATGTGTGGTTTTGACCCAAATAATACTCTCACCAAATGTCCATAGTAGATCAGAAAATACCGATTCTTGGTTCTTGGCGGGCCACATTTAAATGAAAATGACGTCAGATCAAGGATACGCCAATGCAAAGGGTAGGGGGCGTTTCCAACTATTTTGTTACAAACACGAATCCGGAGTGTGAAGCTTCTTTTTCGTAGGTAGGTAACAGCTGGTCAAAGGAAAGAAAATTATGTAAATTGTCGATTTAGTTACAAAATATCAAGTGTATGTCGCTTATAACAGGCAAAGGGTATGCCTTGATCTTTGTCTTCTTGTGCTGTTGGTGTGGGTTTTATGATTCTGAAACAGGAAGGGTTAGCGAGCTAGCTGGCCGTGTCAGTGAAACGTGTGTATTTGTGTTCACAAAAAGGGAGGCATTTTCTTTAAAGTTAAAGATTGGTACGCTTATTGTGTACCTTTTTCCATGTAGATGTCGGCACAAAAGCAATGCAGATCTTTAGCACACTTGGGAATGCGATGTGTGTAGCTCGGTTAGTTAAGGGATCGGCAGGGGGAGGGAGTAGTTATGGTGAAAAGGTTTGACATTTTCCCCCACTGAAAATCCAAGTAAACAAATAATTTCGTCTGTTTGTGTTCATTGAACCATTTTCACGTGACCAAAATCTTACTGGTGTGACGACCACGCGTTTTAATGTATTGGAGTTGTCTTCGAGATTCGAATTTAAGATGTATTTGAATAATCATTTTCTAAAAGTAAAGGACACTTAAATGTGCTCGGCAGCTACCTGGAAATATTCGTACGGTGCTTTTTATTCGGTTCAATCCATGGTTCATAAAGCTGACAACTAGCAGTGTGCCGTGTTGCGCCGCTATTGCCTTCGTTGCATCTAGCTTGCGATTGGAAATCCGAACACAACAAAGCCATGGACTAAGCTAGTTAGCTAGCCTCCTTCATGTGTATGACGGTTTGCCGCGTCTCCGGAATGCATGTGAACTAGCCGGATCATTGCTTTCGATCTCATTGTTTAAAGGGAATATATGATAAAGCGGAACAGTGAGCGACCTGCAAGCAAATCTTAATATGAGGTGCGATAAAACTCAGGTTTGCTTGTTGGCGATGTGTGAAACCCAGGGGCAACGAATTCCATCGATCGCTTTTAACTTGGAACAATGGTCGCTTGGTAGCTGGCTGGCAAATCGGTTAACATTGCGCATTGATGAATGCCCAATACATCGTGCAACACTATTTACCTAAAATGAATGTGTACAAAATGCTCTACATCTCGAATTTGGCGAGGTAGCTAGTTGGTTTAATCCCTGAAGTATAGTTGACTTTTCGCTTGCTAGCTACGTTAGCGTTTCCGAATTTCTGTAACATGAACCTCTCCGTGGTAATCCTTGACTGTGTGGCGCCTGCTTGACTGTTTGTGTCTAAAGGAAATAGATGAAGGGGGTGGGCGTTAAGAAGCCAGCCAAAATCCCCATTCACAACAGTTCATACGAATGAAACTTTGCGTACAACAATGATCTCCGTATGCAGGTTTGCCTGCAGCGGAAAAGAACGTCCGATTAATGTGTTGGGAATCCCGGGCGAGTCTGGGATCCCGCCCCTCGTGGGCGGTGGCTTATGAAAAGACCCCACCCGGTAGGCGTTGTGCTGGGTTGAGTTTCGTGTAATGGTTGGCTTAAATGCAGTAAAGAGGTAGTGCCTAGGAACAGGATCCGCCCATGACAATGTACGTCTCTCTCGAACAGCAGTGGAACATATCAGGTGGTTCGTGAATTTCAGGAAGTTGACTAGGAATTCATTGCGTACACACTATTTGCACACATTGGGCAAGCGACACAAACATAGTAGGCTACGCATGTATGCCCGAAATAGAAACTGTAAACATTTCTGTCAAAATTCAGCTTGCAGAGCGGTCAAGTCGCCATATAGGCATTGTTATGTGCCTTTCAGCCAACTAGCACAATAAAACGCTGCTTGCGTCTCTTTATATCAAACTTGAGATTTTTTGTTTGTGAGACGATTCAGAACGCTTTATTTTGCACATATTTATGCGCGGCGTATCGAGTTTCGTGATGGGCGTATTTTTCATGTATATAAAGCTACGTTTAATGGCAGCACATTTTTCGATGCGTCCTTCCCTCGGTAAATAAATAAAAAAGCGAAAGAATGGAGGACGGTTCAAAACGCATTGTCGACATGACTGAAGGCGGAGCTCACACGATTTGATCGACGCTTTTGGCCAAGATGCTTCGTCTTTCTTTTTCTGTGTACGCCAGTAACCACCTATCAGCTGCTGTGAGTTTCCGAAGCCCCGGTCTGAGGCGGTGTGTATGTGACAACGAAAAGACTGAGTGGCGGATGAAGGCTCGGCCCCGTTGTGTGACGGGGAGATGCCTTTTTGCCCTACTTTTGACAGACTTGACAAGTGACCAATCAAAACCGAAGCCTTAATCCCCCTTTGCGGCTTCTTTCGAGCGGGGGCCAGTAAGATTTGTAAGTGGGCGGAGTCAAGTCCGCCTTCTCGGAGCCACGCCTCTCAACCAAGAAACGAACGGAGGTTGTTTTCTGAAGAGAATTTTTCCTTGCGGTCTCGTACTTGGGTTGCTTATTTTATTATTTTGTTATTTTAAGTTATTTTACCCTTATCGTTCCACGCATCGTTGACATTATAAATGCAGCGCTTTTAAACCGCCGACGATTTTTAAGTTAAAAACATACACATAGCTATCCAGCAGTTTTTTTCCTGTTCAGGTCGCAGTGTTACGAGGAGGTGAGTTCATTTCATTTATCTGAGCTGAGAAAACGAGAAAAATATTAAGTTGGAGTTAGCTAGGTGGCTAATTACAAGTATTGTCGGTAGAGTCTAGATCTGTAGCTTGATGGCAAGGTCTTTTTGGACAACTCGAGTCAGGTTCAAATTCATAGTTGGCTAAATCTACATGTGCAGCTTTACACATTGACTGCATCGGAGTTGGCCAGCTGGCTAATGTTATTTGCAACATCGCAATGAACTGTTGGAAGTCTGCTTTTGATTCCGCCAACTGGCTTGTAGGTAGTATATTTGGTCCTTGTTTGGTTTAATTAATCTCGATCGGTTAAAAACAAAAAATCTAATAACTGTAGCGTAGCGAATGCAATACTGATGAGAAAACATTAGTTCTGAGGGTTATGTTCCGGTGGCGGGTAATAGTTGAACAGGTCGCTTCATCTCCGATAAGCGCTACTCGAGGTCGGGGCTTGCGATGTGTGACAGGGCCGCGAAGCAGAAGGGGGGGAGGACTGGGCCATTTCTTTCATCGGTTGGGAATGAAAACGGCGGCTAATGTTACTACGCAGTTAATGTAGACGATTGGTTAGGAATATGGCATTGAAAGTGATTGATTATTTAAAAAAACTAATGTTAGGTTTTGTGTGAAGACTGTTGCCGTGCATGACTTGCTAGCTAATGTCGTTAGCTTGATAGCTAGCGCTCAACCTTTCGTTAGCGAGCCAAGCTCACTCCATTGAATGTATAACGGTACGTTACTGCAAAGTAAGTGCTGGATGGCGACCACCGACAATACAATGAACAATGGCAAATAACAGCTGGTCATTCGTCCCAACTGTATTACTTTGCAGCGTACAATGCAATGTTGGGAAAGTATCAGAGGGATGTAGCCTTGCTGAAGATTTAGAGGGAAGTTTAGCTGACGACTATACTGCCTATGCTAGCAAAATAGCAACCTAGCCAAAGAACAGAGTGGCGCTATATTTGACTAGCTAGCTACCCTGGCTCCCTTTATTCTTCTGCAGTTAATTGCTACTACCCAGCTGCCGATGTAAATTGGATATATTAAAATCAATCAGAATTTCATTTCTTTGCCTGACTAGTTTCCTCTCAGCAGTGGCGCTTAATTCGGATTGCTAACGTTAGCCAGTTCGCCGTGACACTAGCTTGGCAATGTTAGCTTGGTAGTTACATAAACAACTTTAGAAAATACTCTTCACAAAATAAATCGAGTCGGTTTATTTGGACTCGTTTTATAATTTCAAGCGAGAGCCTTCGGTCTTTTGATTTGTGTTTTTAATTGATTGTGTGTCTAGTTTGAATTCATCCACGTTTTCACGAAAGCATACGAGCTTTGCCGTGAGACACACGTACACAAGGCAGCGGTGCTTCGATGACGTAATTCAGTTCTGCAGCACGCCTGTTGTCTTCGGCCGAAGTTTGTTGCTGCCGTTGCAAAGATTTAGTGGAAAACATTTCAATCAACGTTGCACTATTTTCTTGTTTAGATGAGTTCTTGAGATATTTGGCCAACTTCTATCATTTTTACGTATTGGGGCATTTACCGACGTGTTAACCAATTCATTCTCATTGCCTTAAGTTGATTAAAATACATCGCTTTTAATTTTATTGCTATATCTTAGAGAAATTCTGAGGAATTAACATTCCTCAGGGAAATTGAAAAAATCGGGCATAAATGTAGTTTTTTTTTTTTGTTAGATGCACTATTGAAGCTAATTTTTGTAGTCGTTTTTCTTGCATACAATGGCTCTGTTTTTAATGATTTGAAATAAAAACTTCAAAAATACAACAAATGTTGGGTTCTTTTTATAATGCAACCTTTTGGTAATTTATTGAATGGAGCTACCTTCGACAATATAACGGCCCTCTGTAAATTTAGACATGTTTAAATTAGAAATACAAATATAGTGCAATTTTGTTTCCTCAGTAGCATGGTTAGTGATTATTAGCTGCAGTCAAGTGTACATCAGTGTTTCAGAAATTTGTCAAATGTTATTGAATGAGCCAGTGCTCTTTTATATAAAAAAAATAAATTAATAAAAAAGTTGTGCCAGAAACATATTTAAAAATGTGAATTGTGCACATGCATAAATAAAAATGAACATTTACTGTATTGGATTGTGGCTATGTACCTAGATCCGTGACCAGCAATCTTGACACAACACTGGGCCATACTTGATTAATATCATATATTGACATGCGAAGAATGCATTTGTCAACCATAATGTAAGTGCTTTTGATCTATAAAGAAAAAGCATTTCATACATGTCAGGGCACTGTGCCACTCAATACGATAAATGTTCTGCATTAAATGCTGTCAAGTAGTGCAGTGGCATGTTGTAAATCACTGTTTTCCTTTGTGCTAGGTGTGGCTAGGGGTGACCAGGTGTCCAGAGCTTTGACCGGTTCTGTGGCACACTTGTATAAGTCAAACTTGCCAAATTTATGAGAAGTTATTGCCAGTAGAAAAGGGGTGTGGCCACACTAAAGGAGTTCACACAACTCTACTGACCATCATAACTATGCATATGAAATTTGGTTAAGTTGTGCAATGCTCTCCCCAGAGCTGGGAGGCTTAAGTGAGTGATCATAACAGCAGGGGGAAAAAAACGTTTTTTCGGTCATCCTGGCTTGAAACTCTAAAACTTTTTTGTTAGCATTGCAATGTTCCATTTACAGTTCTTAAAATTATCTAGGACTTGAGCAATGAAAAATAAAGCCCTAATGCGTTTTTAAACTTCCATCAGTTGTTCAGTCTGTAAGTCCGTATAAGTCAGTTTTTACAGGTGGTTCTGGCTCACGATAATCTGGGTTTGCTGACTGTGGAAAAATGTGGACTGTCTTGGCTCCCGTCTCACTACAGCAGAATGTACAGTAAAAAGAAAATAAAAAAATCCTGCTGTACCTTTAGCGGCGTGCCGCTTGCTCAGGTCTGACAGGGTGGGGTGGGTGACTCTGTGCTCCTCCTGTGTGCAGGTTCTGCAGCCCCCTCGAGCATGAGGTCACAATGAAGCGCCGCTTGGAGGAACAGGAAGCGGTTTTCGCGTCCCAGCAGCGCCGGCTCCCGGCCAGCAACGAGGGCTTCCAGCACCGGGTCCTGGCCCCCGCGCCAGCCGTGTACGAGGCAGTCCCCGACAGCATGCAGCCCACCACTGGCATCCAGTACTCCCTCCCGCAGAGCTACCCGGTGAGCCCCGTTACTGACCTCTGCACTCCACCGTACGCCACTCTAGGGGGTGTCCAACAGAGAGGGAATGACACCCCCAGTGCGTGGCAACTTGAGCCACTCCAGGTCTTAGCAGAAGTAGTTAAGTGTGCTGTTTGGAAGCCGTCTGCAGGTGGCTTTAACTCCAACACCTGTCTCAGGAACAGAATGGTAAATGGACAACACATGATTTACCCGTTCATCCAGATGTTCTACTGCGCTGGTATCCTGTCCAGTTTTGGTGCACAGCTGTGGGGGGGTGGAAGAGGCCTTTATTAACAAGTTCCCCCCTCTCTCAGGTTCCCGCTGTGGCACAGAGCTCTGGAGGACATGGCCACGCCCCCGCCCCGGCCGTGCACGGCAGCGCCCACCACCACAGCCCCGCCGTTCAGCCACACGGGGCCCAGGTGGTGCAGAGCCACGCCCACCCGCCGGCACCCCCGGCGCCCTCCGCCCCCGCGCAGGGACAGCAGCAGTTCCAGAGGCTCAAGGTGCGAGGCCACTCGCCCAGTACAACCTGTCCCATTCAGCCCATGAGTGTTTGATGGTCCTCTCTTCCCTGTGCTCCATAACAAGGCAGGAGTTAGCCTCCTGCCTAGGCAAAGCTGCAACCCACTATTCATAAATGATTAATGTCCAGTTTTTAAGGATGAACTAAACGAGGGTCAAATTGAATTCTACCAACATGAAGCGGGAGCACAATAAAACTGGCCATTTTTAAACTCACTGATATATTGAGGGGTGTTGACAGTCAAATGAAAACGAAAAGGTTGGCCTGTAATTGAACTGTGCTTAGCACTTAGTTCATTTGGAAGGCTGTGCAGTCAAGAGTAGCAGGTATGTCAGGTAACCGTACTGCTGAAACCAAGATAGTGGTGGCTCCTGAAAGATTTCTGAGAAACGTGCAGTGCGTTTATTCAAAGGCATTGAACATAATTAATTCTCCATGCTGCAGCTACTAATAACTCTACATTAAATAAAAGCTGCCACTGCCAATATACAGTGTTCGTCTTCTGTGAAAGCAGGCGTGGAATGACTGGTTGAGTTAAAAATAAAAATAAATACTTTGCTGACTCATTTTCTCCCAGGTTTGAGCTTTTCTGTGCCGCCATGGCTCGATGTAGCCTCTCCTGCAGGGATTTTTTCCTTTTCGTACCACGGCAGAAATTAGCACGAGTGCTAATTCTGTTTCATATCGTACAGTTTGCACGACAGTGGAAAAATGTTTTGCTGGATTTGGCTGTCCTTTTCTGTACAGGATTTAACTGCAGAGTCTGTTGTGACCTTTTTGGTTCCTGATTTAAAGAAGTCTCCAATAGCTGCACTGAAAAAAAGAAATGTTGACTTAAATCAGCTGCCTTAGAGCAACATGTGAAACTATGCTGGGCTAACGCACTTCTCCAGGGTGACTCTGAGCATGGGGATCAGCATAATGCAGCTACCAGTCTGTGTGTGGCGAGGGCTGGGTGTGGAAGCTGACTCTTTTCCCTGGTTGTAGGTGGAGGATGCCCTTTCCTACCTGGACCAGGTGAAGCTGCAGTTTGGAAGTCAGCCACAGGTCTACAATGACTTCTTGGACATCATGAAGGAGTTTAAGTCCCAGAGGTGAGGTCATGTTGCTGCCTGCTTGCTGGGCTCTCTTTGCTCATCTCTTCCCCTGCTTCAGGCAGCAGGGTCTCCTGTGTTTATTTCTTGACATACGGGCTGCTGCTGGAACGTGACAAGTGAAGGCCATGTGCCACAAAAAAAATAAAACAAAAATCTGTTTCTGTTGAATGATAGAAATTAAGTTGAGTTTTCAGCTCAGGAGCAGACCTAACAGGATAAAGATATAATCATTCAGCCCACTGAGCATGTGTCACGACTTTGTAACCAGTACTTGGTTACAGTACTTTTATTCTTTCTCAGACACTAAAATATAAAGCATGTTCTTTCTTAAACAAGTTACCATCTAATTAAACATTGGTCCTGTGTTTTAAAAGAGTCATAGAACTTGGCTTTCGTGATTTTTTTGTTAAGCAATATCATATTTTCAATATGTTCGATTGCTAAGTAATATAATCAGAGTTCTTGTAATGTGCTGTGGTACAACCTGTGCTTTTTTAGGAATAGTGTGTATTCCTGTGGAATGTTGGAAAAATGTGTGTGGGATGGGCATAACCCGCATGTGCGTTTTTTGTTTTTTTGACAGCATTGACACCCCTGGAGTGATCAGCAGGGTGTCCCAGCTCTTCAAGGGACACCCCGATCTCATCATGGGCTTCAACACCTTCCTGCCACCCGGCTACAAGATCGAGGTGCAGACCAACGACCTGGTCAACGTCACCACGCCAGGACAGATCCACCACATCACTCCCCACGGCATCTCTGTGCAGAACATAGCCCCGCCCCCACCTCCCCAGGCGCAGTCCCAGCTGCCCGCCCCCACCACCACTGCAGCCCCGCCCCCGCCTGTTCAGCCTACACCGGCCAAGATCAGCAAGGTAAAAACTGTCCAATCAGAGGAGGCGGGGGGTGGGGGTCTTATCAAAATACTTTGAAACTGGCTGAAATGGTTTCATTCAGGCTTGATTTGATTATTATTTGTCTTTTGTGGGGAAAATATATTAATTGAAATGTAATGACTGTGAGAAGTGACAGTTCTGGAGTTTGTTGTTTTGTGTTTGTTCTTCTCTGTAAGAAGCTGCGATGCATTTTTGACCTTTTGTGTGGTATTTTTGGTGCAGCCCCTGCAGTCTCCTGCCCTGACCCCCACCAGCCAGCCCAACCCTTCCATCCCGCCCTATGCCTCACCCCGCTCGCCCCCAGTGCAGCCCCACACGCCTGTCAGCAGTGCCCCACCCCTGCAGAACAACCAGCCCGTGGAGTTCAACCACGCCATCAACTACGTCAACAAGATCAAGAACCGCTTCCAGGGCCAGCCCGACATCTACAAGGCCTTCCTGGAGATTCTGCACACCTACCAGGTCAGAGCAACCCCACACACGTCACACATACGCGCTCACACGCACACACGCACACACATGCTTCCTACCTCCACACCAAACAATCTTCCCTGTCCCTCTAACACACACATACACTCCTTCATGGCACTCATTTACCCCCTCCACCCATATACCTCCCGCTTGTGATTTTTAGCTGCCCGAAAGTGTGCACGTATGTGTGCATGTATGTGGGAGGTTGTTCTGTGTTTACATCGCTCATATTTGCCCTGAAAAGACTGCAGTGAGAACATATGAACAGCTCGATAAAATGATAGAGAGTAATAAATGTTGTTTCCTCGCCTGTCCTGTTCCTGCGGCTGGTCCACGTGGATGGCTCCTTACTTCCTGTTTCCTGCACAGAAGGAGCAGCGGAACGCCAAGGAGGCGGGGGGGAACTACACCCCCGCCCTGACGGAGCAGGAGGTGTACGCTCAGGTGGCCCGGCTCTTCAAGAACCAGGAGGATCTTCTCTCGGAATTTGGCCAGTTCCTGCCGGACGCCAACAGCTCCGCGGTGAGTTACTTGTCACATTTCGGCCATTTAGTGGATTCTCTTACCCAGAGAGCCTTGCGCATCCTGCAGTCTTTACATGCAATCCCTTTGGGCTTGCATAGTCTGATCTGCTTCAGGATGTATAAATTATGTTTAAAATTAAATTAAATTATCTTTAAAAGGCATCCTGGCAGGCAAATAGTAATGCTAAGTTCTGGCATTCTGGTATGGGGGCTGGTGCCATTTCTCAGAGCTTTTTGGGTACAAACAAGAAGCTTGCATAACTTTATTTTGAAGATTCTTATTGTTTTTGCTTTGGAGGTAAATGGGTTCTGTAAATGGGTTCTGTATTTTGTGTTAGTTTGGATTGATATTGACTGAATTGATATGGAGATCACTGTTGAAAATGGAACAACAATAGTAGCAAAGCTAAAGACTTAGCGGCATACGCTGGCCTCAAATTATTCACTCCCTTGATAAAGAGGAGTAAAAAAGGCCAGAATATTTTCTCACTGCAATTGTATTAGTGTAAATGAATGTCATTTTTCATCTTTTTGAGGGTGTGAATAATTTGACTGTACATATTGATTGGACAATGTCACAAACCTAACGAAACGCTCGCTCTTCTGATTGTCAGTGTGGTCCCTTTTCCCAGCTGCTCAGCAAGACCACAGCGGAGAAGGCTGAGTCTGTGCGCAACGACCACGGCGGTACGGTCAAAAAACCGCAGCTCAACAACAAGCAAAGGCCCAATCAGAATGGCTGCCAGAGCCGACGCCACTCTGGGAGTGGAGCCACGCCCCCAGTCAAGGTACACGCCCCCTCGTTCTCGTCGCGCAGCCAGGTTAGGGTTTTGGAATTTTAAAATTCTTTTTCCAAAAATTCTAATGGAAATGAAATGTCTTCTCCTGAATGATTTTAGAACGCTGTTGTGAATTTGTTGAACTCAAGCACGCACCACCCTTTTCTGTTAAACTCTTGATTTGAGGGATTCTTGCTCTCTCCCCTCCTCTCTCTTTCTTTGTCTTCCTCTGCCATCTTCCTCTCTCTTCTCTCTCCTCTCCTTTCTCTCTCTCCCCCACTTCCTTTGTCTCTGTCTCTCTCACACAGAAGAAACCTAAACTGCAGGGCTTGAAGGACTCGTCCCTGGCAGAAGTCAGTAAGCATGGTGTGGGCACAGAGTCTCTGTTCTTTGAGAAGGTGAGCAGGGTCTCCCCTCAGTGTTTTTGTGGTTGTGCTTGTTGTGGTTCCCGTCGTCACTCGGTCTTAAACGACGTGTCTGTTGGTCTCAGGTTCGAAAGGCCCTGCGGAGCGCCGAGGCCTATGATAACTTCCTGCGCTGTTTGGTCATCTTCAACCAGGAAGTGATCTCCCGCGCTGAGCTGGTGCAGCTGGTGCTGCCGTTTCTGGGGTGAGCGCCACAGCCATTACGGGGCACTGTCAGGACACCTCAGGAGCCTGCTTCTCCCAGAACTTGGTTACCGGGCAAGTTCTGGGAGAAGGGCTGCTCTCTCAAGCAAAAACCAATTCCTACAATCATTCAGTGTGTATATCTCATTTATGCCTGGAATTTAGTATTATCTGGTGTTCTGGGGGTTCATGTGCCAAGGTCTGAGATGGAAATGTAAAACCTGCCCCAGGGTGTTTTCTGTATCTGTAATGTAATGAGTTGATCTCTTCCCCTGATGTGTAATTCAGCCTTAATTCAGACTTTGACAATGATCTTGATAATAATGAAGAAAACTCAAGTTATTCAGAAAATTGTTATGCTTTCATGCCTCCTACCTGACTTGCCCCGCTATGTTGCACATAAACACTTCTTGGGGCGGAAAAGTGTTTTTGGTGAAACCCACACATGACCTGTTGCCCTGTTGATCACCCGTGCAGAAAATTCCCAGAGCTGTTCACCTGGTTCAAGAACTTCCTGGGGTACCGGGAGTCGTCCCACATTGAGAGCTTCCCCAAGGAGCGTGCCACCGAGGGCATCGCCATGGAGATCGACTATGCCTCCTGCAAGAGGCTTGGCTCCAGCTACCGGGCCCTGCCCAAGAGCTACCAGCAGCCCAAGTGCACCGGGAGGACCCCGCTCTGCAAGGAGGTGAGTGCCATGCCCGTCTCCCAAATCCCCCGCCCCTTCTCTGGGAGGACTTCCACTCTCCTGATCCACGGTCATGTGACTCTGCTACTGGGGAGACTTCGGATTTATATATGTGATTTTTTGCAACTGTAGATAATATTTTTTGCTGAACCGTTACTGAGGTCTGCTGTTCTCAGAATCTTGTTTATGGTTATGGGAGGGGTTGTTTATCCAGGCTTCTCATTGGTTCTCAGGTCCTGAATGACACGTGGGTGTCCTTCCCCTCCTGGTCGGAGGACTCCACCTTTGTCAGCTCCAAGAAGACTCAGTACGAAGAGCACATCTACAGGTGTGAGGACGAAAGATTTGAGGTGAGGAACAGCCAATGTCCCGTCCCATTAGGCACCCCCCCCGTCAGGCCACTTATTGAGGGGCTCCTGTGTGTAACAGCAGACTCCTGATCTCACCCTCTCACCCCTCCCCACAGCTGGACGTGGTGCTGGAGACGAACCTGGCCACCATCCGTGTGCTGGAGACCGTGCAGAAGAAGCTCTCCCGCATGTCCGCCGAGGAGCAGGCCAAATTCCGGCTGGACAACACCATGGGTGGGTCGTCCGAGGTCATCCACCGCAAGGCCATTCAGAGGATATACGGTGACAAGGCCCCTGACATCATTGATGGGCTGAGGAAGAACCCTGCCGTCTCTGTCCCTATTGTCCTCAAGAGGTGAGTTTACCCACAGTGCATTGGGGAACCATTTCCAAAAGAGAGCTCAGTGTTTGAATTTCCTGGGTTTATGTGGGCTCTGGCGTTACTGTGAAATTGGACGAGCTAGGCTAGCTTAGCCCTCTAGCTTGTCATTTACTAATAGCTAAGGATATGGATCAGTTGTTCCTGAATACATATATATCGGGGGTACACAACAAGGACTGATCCATTTCAGGATTTTGTGCCAACTTCTGCTCATTCTTATGTAATTAGCTCAATCATATCTTGATCTCTGGCATTTGCCTAAGCACCAACTACAGTTGCAGTCTACAAGTGTATCCTAAGGATGAACCCGCATAGTGTGTAGAGCTGTCGGAAAACAAAAAACAAGGTAATTCGCTGGAACAAAACCAGCACGCACACAAGCTGTCCAGAACCGGAATTGTGCTCCCCTTATATATACAGTACAGGCCAAAAGTATTAGTTTTTTAAAATGTTTTGAACCTTAGGTAGAGATGAATTCAGTTAATGTATGCATATTTATTGAATAATAAACCAAAGTATTAACATTTATTTTCCACTTTCTACCTATAATAACACAAAAAGAAGAGTTTTATGAGTTTAAAAAAAATCTTACACTGCTTTCCTCAAAATAGCTTCTTTTGGCTTTAATTACAATTAAACAAATTATTTGAAGTCTGTCCAATTATTTTGCAAATTGTGGGTGGGAGGGAGGTGGAAGGGTAGTTAAATTGATTGATATCTCATCTAACTTAATTTTTATTAATAACTACTGGCAGCTTAATACCATTGGCTTGTAGTTTAAGTAAAATATGCACTAAAGCTACAATAAATATGGCAAAGGCGGTGGCGTTAGGCTTAGATGTACTGGTCCAACATACTGTGGCAGTAAGGTTACTCCCTTTGATAAATTACAGATTTCCAGGTGCAATGGTCAGTACACACTCAGAAGGGTCCAGGTGATGGGCAGTAATGTTAACTGGAGAAGACCAGAAAGATCAAGATGCAGTAGACAGATGTCTAGCAAAAGAAATCATTGTAAAATTGCACAACTACAGAAAGCACTCAATGCAGCTTGAGAGAAACCAGTTGACTACAAAGAAATGGCAACTATGATTTGCTGGTCTAAAAGGATTGGCGGTTTTTTCTTGCTAGACTACACAAGATATGTCTTCTGCCTTTTTAATCTTTCTTGTCTTCTCTTGTTAACATTACTACCTTCTGAGTCTGTACTGAACACTGCACCTGGAAATCACTGCACCTGAATTTCCCACTGCGAATAATGTTATTGGCACTATGTTTAGTTGGCCCTGCACATCTAAGCCTAACTCCTCCTTTGCAATATTTATTGCAACTTTAGTGCCTATTTTAGTTGCACTACAGGCTAAAGGTATTGGGCTAACTGAGGTTTATAAAAAACTTAAAGTAGATAAGATTTCACTATTTCATTACCCCTCCACCTCCCACTTTCTAAAATTGTATAGCCTTCCAATAATTAATTTAATTGTAATTAAAGCCAAAGTAGGATATTTGGAGTAAATAATCTAAGATTACTTTTATGTAAAACTCTTTTTGTGTTATTGTTGGTAGACATTGGGAAAATGTTTGTACTTTGGTTTATTATTCAATAAATGTGCATGTATTATCTCTACCTGAAGTTCTTTTTTTTTTTAAACTAGATTTGACCTAATGCTTTTGCTCTGTACTGTATGTGGATGTGTGTGTGTACATATAACTAGTGTGCCATCAGTTTGGAAAATAAAAGTATCATGAGATCACTGGACTGTTTTCCTGATTGTGCACATGTTGTTCCTATTAATGATAATTAAATGCGATGGAACTGAAAACAGAGTAATTATATTCTGGGGAGGAATATACGGTAAGCGGTGCCTTGTAATCAGAGCTTTATTGTTTAAGTCACAGTGCTGACGCAGCAGATGTATTTCCTGTAGAGTTTTCAGCCTTTTAAATGGATATGATGTAAAATGGACAGCTCCTCTCAATCAGGCAGTGGGGTAGTGCCAGAACTCATATTTAGGACCGATTGACGAGTCTTTAAATTCCATATTTAAAAATAAAACAGAAGAGCTTTCACACTGTTTATCCTAAACCTCCAAAGCCCCTAGGCATTAAGTACATTGGAATAAAACTGTGTTTCTAGACTCTTTGATTCTTCATCACTTTGCAACCATTAAACGATAATAAATCACACAGACAGTTTCAAAATACAGCTAGAAAAGCATTTTCAATAAAAAGATTGCATAACTGTGGAACAGTTGCAGTTGTGTATTTTGGGGGGAAACCAGCTGTTTTAGAGCATTTAACTTTTCACATGTAAGTGGTGTATGGAAAAAGAATTGCCCAAATATATATCATAACTCAGGGTAAAGGGAGGACCAAGGAGGAGTGTTCTGTGTGTAATGTTATGTTAATGTTATAATGCGCTGTAACACTCAGGTTAAAGACCAAGGAAGAGGAATGGCGAGAAGCCCAGAGAGGCTTTAACAGGATTTGGAGGGAGCAGAATGAGAAATATTACCTGAAGTCCCTGGACCACCAGGGCATCAATTTCAAACAGAACGACACCAAGGTGCTGCGTTCCAAGACCCTACTCAATGAGATCGAGAGCATCTATGACGAGGTGAGCGGGAGCGTTTACATGCTGTTAATTTAATTTCAATTTATATTTCATTTGTGTGATTTAATTTATACAATTGGCAGTTTTACTGAAACAACTTTGGTAAAGGACCCTGTTTAAGGGTACACCAGCAGTACCCCAGCTTGGAATCGAACCCACAACCTTTGAGTTGCAGAAAGGATATTGAGGACTTCAATTACTGATTTGTGGATGTTCACGGGAAGATCTTGCATTTGCGCAATAGTGAAAACTCAGCCTACTGTCTTTGGTGACGTTTTTATTGTCTTTTTGTTTGGTGTAATTATTGACAGTTACAATAATTCTGCCAGTGGTTTTTAACGGGGTTGCCAGGAAGACACCTGTCTTCAGCTGTGAGGCCCCCTCCCCCACTCACCCCCAATCCATTTTTCTTCCAGCGGCAGGAGCAGGCATCGGAAGAGAACTCTGCCCCGCCCACCGGCCCCCACATGACCCTGACCTATGAGGACAGCCAGATCCTGGAGGATGCCGCCGCCCTCATCATCCACCACGTCAAGCGGCAGGCCGGAATTCAGAAGGAGGACAAGTACAAGATCAAGCAGGTGGTCTACCACTTCATCCCCGACCTGCTGTTCGCCCAGCGGGGGGCGCTGTCCGACCTGGAGGAGGAGGAAGAGGAGGAGATGGAGCTCGACGAGGGCGGGGCCAAGAAGCACAATGGGGTGGTGGCCGGCGGCGGAGGGGGCGGAGCCAGTCCCGCCAAGTCCAAGCTGCTCTTCGGCAGCACGGCAGCTCAGAAGCTGCGCGGCGCGGACGAGGCCTACAACCTCTTCTACGTCAACAACAACTGGTACATCTTCCTGCGGCTGCACCAGATCCTGTGCTCGCGGCTGCTGCGCATCTACGGCCAGGCCGAGCGGCAGATCGAGGAGGACTGCAGGGAGCGCGACTGGGAGAGCGAGGTGCTGGGCTTCAAGCGTGACAAGAACGACAACCCCGCCATCCAGCTGCGCCTGAAGGAGCCCAGTGAGTACCATAGCTCCTACTGACCTTTAACCTCTGACCTCTGAACCTTTACCCCTCACCTTAACCCAACCCGCCATCCAGCTGCGCCTGAAGGAGCCCTGTGAGTACCACAAATCCTACTCACCTTTAACCTCTGAACCTTTACCTCTGATCCTAACCCAACCCCACCACCCAGCTGCAGCTGAAGGAGCTGAGTGAGCACCTCATATCCCACTGACCTTTGAAGTCTGACCTCTGAACCCTTACTCTGACCCTCACTGTCAGACCTTCTCAACTGTTGTTGAGAAAAGAACAGTGGATTTTCCCTGAAAATAAGTCTTGGGGTTCAATTTAATTTTGAAAGGACCCATGTTGAGATGTTTTTTTTAATTTGACACTTATTTCATGTACAACAAAACATGGAATGCCTGGGTGTGCATGGAATCCAATTGTAATGTTTTGAAACTCTTTAAAGATGTACTCTCTGTAAGGAGATCTAGCCAGGTAGCAGAGTTTTCTTTTAAACTGAATCGGGCCCATTGTTTTGAGGTTCTGCTTTAAGGGATCTGGTGTATTGAGAAACTGATGGTAGTTGTGAATGAATGCAGTTTTGGGGGTGGGGGTGGGACTTGTTGCGCTGGGTCCATTGAGTCTATTTCAAGTGTGTGTAATATGATGAGACCTTAAGTCTTAAGTCCAGTCTAAATCCAGTTAAACAGGTTGACACCAGGTCTGCTGGACTGGATAACACCTCAAAGGTTTAAGAATATTTATAGCCTGTGTGCCTCTACTTTGTGCTGCGTGTGCAGTGGACATCGAGGTAGAGGACTACTACTCCGCCTTCCTGGAGATGGTCCGGAACCTTCTGGACGGCAACATGGATGCCTCCCAGTACGAGGACTCTCTGCGAGAGATGTTCACCATCCACGCCTACATCGCCTTCACCATGGACAAGCTCATCCAGAGCATCGTCCGGCAGGTCAGTGCCACTGCCCACCAGCAGGGGGCAGCAGGGAGATCACTCACCCCCCTCCCCAGCCCTTTTCGGCTTGATAACTTTTCTGAGGGCATTTGTGCTCTGAGCTCAGATAATGTGTGCTCTTCGAGCACTCCATATTAGTGGGTGATTCAGCCACTCTTGAGATGTGGTTCAAGAGAACAGGTGCGTAAAAGGAGTTGGTGTGTGCTAAAGAGCTTGGTCATTTTGTTATATTTTAATTCATTTGTTTGGGTTTTAAGCGTTTTAAATTAACTTTGTTAATGTTAACTTTGACCGCTCTAATCAATTTGCAAAACCTGTCCCTTATTTGTTGTTGATAAAGTTTAGAAATTTAGCTTTAGGCTGACTAAAAGAGGCAGGCCCAATATGTGGGTAGTAACCATGGTTACAGCTGGGAAACTGATTACTGGTCACTGTGCCTAGGAGTTAAGGTCAAGGGAGATTTGTTTGGCTTGGGTTTGAGCTGATCACTCTGCCCAAACTATCCAAATATTCATCCTTTTAAAAGCTTGATCTGGCTCAGAGCCTTCTGTTTGTCAGTAAACCCCTTGGTTACACAGGCATGCGTAACCTCTGTTCACACTGCCAGAGTTTGGCCTCTTGTGTCAGCGGAAGTTGACAGTTTCTTTCAAAGCTTCTGTGTGCAAAGCCGAATCTGTGAATCCCTGCCATTGCAGTGGAGCGTTGTGGCTTTGAAGACGCTACTGTCAGTTATGTTGTCCTCTGGTGGCAGCATTGAGAATTGAATTACAGTCGAGGGGAATCCCGACACATGGGATTTGTTTAGTCAGATTTTTCTGTGGTGCCCTTTGCGTCAGGTTGTTACCCAGTGCGCATTTGTCAGAAACCCAGTGAGACGCCACCTGAGCTGATGTGGGTAAAAGCTAGCAAATGATTCCCTCACCCCTTAAGACAGGGATGATCACATCTGGCCCTCGAGGTACAGCGGTACTGCTGGTTTTCATTCTTCCCCTCTCAGCAGGACTGATTTAAACCTGGCACAGCAGGTGAGTTTTATCTCTGGCCAATCTCTTTTTCTAAGCCTCAGGTACCAGCAGTACTATTGGCTTCGCAGACCAGTTTTGAGTCTTACTGCCTTAACAGGTGACAGAGTCCAGCTGAAAAATGGTGGGATATGAAGCTTGCCAAATAAGAGCATTATATAAGGCCAGAGAACATGGAGAAATAAATGGAGGGTAGTGCTTAAGTCCTGCGAGGGCTAGCCTTTTGTATCAGTTTTAATGATGCTCATCAAGTTGTGCTTATATTGTCCAACTGCTGAACTGGAAGTGAAGTGGATTTTGTTTTAACTGAGCTGAAGTTAATAGAAGTGCACAATTCTTTGTACTCCAATTAAGCAAATTTGTGATGTCCTCCATCTCTCTCTCATCCCTCTCTGCCTCACTCCTCACTCCACCTGTCCCTGTCACCCCCCGCTTTCTCTCCTGCAGCTGCAGCACATTGTAAGCGATGCGATCTGCGTCCAGGTGACTGACCTGTACCTGGCTGAGAGTCCCAATGCTGCCACAGGGGGCGCTCTCTCCTCCCAGCCCTCCCGGGCCACTGCCGAGGGCACCTACCAGCGCAAGGCCGAGCAGCTCATGTCCGACGAGAACTGCTTTAAGGTACGGGCCGCGCCCATGTTCCCCCACCAACGGCTGTCCACGCGCCCTCCTTTGGTCTGGCATGATGAACAGTGGTAATACTCTCTCTCTCTTATTCTCTGTCTCTCTCTGTCTTCCTCTCCTGGGGCATGCAGCTGATGTTCATGAAGAGTCGGGGGCAGGTGCAGCTGACTGTCGAGTTGTTGGACACGGAAGAGGAGAACTCGGACGAGCCCGTCGAGGCTGAGGTATGATTAGCCAGCATGCACTTGGCGTCTCGGGCTCAGCGTACACTGGAACTGGAGAGGGTAGGAGGTGCCGGGCAAAGAAGCCTAGGAAGTAACAGGAAACCGCCTCTACTGCACATGTTGAGGGAAAGAGAATTCGATGTAGAAAACCACCATTGGTCAATGTTTTGTGACCATACTTTTCTATATGTGTAGGAGTTTGTGAAACAGTGGTTGTTTTGGTTTGGTTGACATTTTTGGGTGAAACGTAATGATTGTTAATCGAGTTTCAAAATACCGTCGTGGCTTTATTCTGCCTTCAAAGTCTGATATTCCCCATTCAGTTTAATGGGAGTGTTTTGCTTTCCCAGCCTTGTGGCTTTTCTCTGACGCGTGTGACGAGCTGCTGACACATTCTGACTCCTCCCTCATGTTCTGATTGGCAGCGCTGGTCCGATTACATTGGCCGGTATGTCAACCTGGACTCCACCTCCCCGGAGCTGCGTGAGCACCTGGCCCAGAAGCCGGTGTTTCTCCCCAGGTGAGTCCAGCCCATCCACACAGGACAGGTCTGTGAGAGCCTGTTCCTAGATCTGCCACAGGGTGGAGCACTAGAGCACTTTTCATGCTCACCTGCAGTAGGTCCCGTTATACATCTACTGAGCTCTTCGTCATCCTGTAAAACTATAGCCAGATGTCATCTTTCAGTGTTTGCTCCATACTCTTTTCTGCAAATTATTATTAGAAGATAAACATACCACCTCATGAGCTGTACAGACCTTTTTGAAATCAGCATAATTCAAAACGACCTTTCTCCCTTGCGGTCTCCCTAGAAAAGAAATAACAAAAGCACAAGCTTAAGAGTTTTTTTCCTTTATCAGAAGCCCTCCAGCTGCACAAATTTAATGATTAAACAGCCATTCATCAACAGGGAGGGGCTGTATTGGCAGACGTAGTTCCATTTCTGTTTTTTTTGATAGTGTCTCGGTTTTAGTGCTTATTTTTGATTGTCATTGACAGTTTTTACGTGCAGTGGTGGATGTTTTTATGAAGGCTGTACAATAGCTGGTATAGGGGGTCTGTGGTCTAAAGCAAGACCATATGCTTCAGGCAGTTTGTGCAGTGATGTTGTTTCCAGGGAGTAAAGGATACTTTCATTGTGTTTATATGCAATTATTAACAAAAATAACTTCTGAATATGCCCTGTTAGTTTAAACACAAGCCAGAATTATTCATATATTTTTTCAAATTTATTTATGTTGCAGGTTATCTTGTACACAGTGCCTTATAGGATGATAATGACAGATGCTTGAAGTGCGTTTTATCAGAGAAATTGGCACAAAATGAGCAGAAGAGGGCGCTATGAGTTGTGTTCTGTAACATTGCACATGGTAACACCAGTTACCAGGGCTCTCTGATGACTGACTGATATATTAGGGCTGTCAGCTGATTAAAGGAATGACTTGGTTTTTAACCCTTGGAGGCGTAAGGTGATATTGACATTTTTTCACTGTCCTCAGTTTTTTTTTTTTTTTTTTTTTTTTTTTTTTTTTTGACAGATTAAGCAGGTTTATGTAATAGATAACCCCTCGTTTTGTTCTCAAGACGTGTCCCTGTCTGGAAATATGAAGCATGGTTTAGTTGGTAGGACCCATTATATGACGTTTTTTTTTTTACCTAAAAAATGTCTGTCAGTTCAGGTATATCATCTTGCATTACGAGAATAGGTTGTATGGAGTAACCACATCATCAAGCCATGTCAAGAGAACATGGCTTTGCTTTATAATGTATTGAAGTATAAGCAGAGTACCTGGTGGATATGTGCTTAGATGACACAAAACAAACAGTAAATAACTATGTACAATAATAATAGATAAATAAAATAAAAATGAATTGCCATTGTGCTTAACTATATCATAAAAACAAAGATAAGCAACTTTCTAAATACCTTTTAATGTGATAACTACTAATTAATAATTATGAACTGAATGATTTCCAGCGGGTGACAAACAGCCTACAAAAGTGGCAACATAACTGTTGGTTCTGTATTGCCTGTAAAACAATGATTATATTGCAATAGTTATGAAAATATAGTAGTAGAATATATAAATAGTAACGCTTGTATTTTACACAAACGGTAAAAACAACGGCTAACCTATTAGAATAGCGCTATTGATGTCGGTTCCAGTTTCACTTCATCCTCAATTACACGACCTCAGTTGCATGGAAATAAGTGTCCTCTTCCCCAAAAACTGCACTTTCACCTCTTCCTTACTCAAATGAAATATGGTTTGAATGGCAGTTCTACTGGTAACATTTATTTCATGGACGTGTTTCAAAAATATTACAACTGCAGTGTCTTCTAAGAATAACAAAAAAAAAATTATCCTACGTTCATAAATAAGTTATTTGACGGTGATTAAAGGGATTATTCGGCTTCAAGGGGTTTATTACATCTTAAAATAAATGTTGCTTGAAATCCAATGCGAGCCGTAGGATTGCATCTGACATCCTGTTCTGACCATATTAATTGGCCAGCTGTTTGATACAATCCAAACTAAAATTAAGTTTGTAAATGTTTTTTTTCTATGTCCTCAGTGCTGCTGACTTGAATGCATTATTAATTCATTAAATGGACCAAATACTTTCAGCAGCCCAGCTAATGACATGGATCTGTTCACAAATTAATGTTTTCTGTTCAGTGAGTAAAGAGCATTGTTTGTCAAAGCAGCCAACTAAAAATCTGGTGGCTTTTCCCCTTTACCTTTACAATTGACCTGAAAAAAACAGGAACCTCCGTCGGATACGCAAGTACCAACGAGGGCGAGAACAGCAGGAGAAGGAGGCCAAGGAAGGAGGGAAGAAGTCCGCAGAGAACTCCGAAAACCTGAAGCTGGAGAAGAAGTCTGCAGACAGCTCCGAGAACCTGAAGCTGGAGAAGAAGTCTTCAGACAGCTCTGAGAACCTGAAGTTGGAGAAGAAGTCCTCGGAGAATGCAGATAACCTGAAGTTAGAGTGCATGTTCAAGCTCAACTCCTACAAGATGGTGTACGTCTTCAAGTCTGAGGACTACATGTACCGCCGCACTGCTCTGCTGAGGGCCCACCAGGTAATTAAGCTCTACTCATTGGTTGCCCATTTCATAGTTGGCGTAATTGGAGTACAGATTTCTAGAGATGCTGGCTGGCGGAACAGACGACAAGTTGCTTGACTAGAACCAAACCCCGCTGCGGCACTTTGGCCCCCCGACCCTCCGGAGTGGGGTTTGGATAACCCTTCAGCTCTGGAGAACCAGGGTTGAGTAGCCATGCAGGTTTGGGTGGTCCTGGTTTGCAGTTCTCTAAGTGTGTCCATCTCTCTCTCTCTCTCCCTGCCCCCCCCACACAGTCTCACGAGCGGGTCAGTACTCGGCTGCACCTGCGCTTCCAGGCCTGGGTGGACTCGTGGGTGAGGGAGCACGTCACCCGGGAGATGGCCGCCGAAAACTCCAAATGGCTGATGGGAGAGGGGCGGGAGGGGCTGCTGCCGTGCACCACCACCTGCAACCCCGAACTCCTCCACTTCAGGAGCATCAACAAATACCGCGTCAAGTACGGCCCCACCCTCAAAGCACCGTAACTCGCCAGCCAACCCGGAAAGGGAGTTCTGGGGGCAGGGGGAGATTAGGGCCTGGGGAACGGGGGAGACAATGTTGGGGTGGGATGGGGAGGAGGGTGAGGAAGGGTGGGGGGTGGGGGTGGAGGTGGAGGTTATGAAAGATGACAGCTAAACAAAAAGAAAAAAAAAGCTGTCCTCCATATGGTTCTGTGGGCAGCTGGTGTGTGTCTATTTTTAACAGCATTTTAGCTGTACCTGCGTCTTCAGGACCATGGTGCCAAAAGCAGGGACTGGCCCCTGACTCACTGACTCCTCCCCTTCCCACCCCTACTTACTGGCCCCGCCCATCCCTAGACCTGCTCTGCTGCTGTCAGCAGTGGGTACTGCCCAACTCAATTTCAGTTTGATAATTAACCAAGTTGACAGGTTCACTCCCATTTTTAGGTATATGCGGTCTGATACAGGATGTAAAAACAAGGTTTTCAGGATGTGGTTCCACCATTGCGTCAGCTGCACTTCTCTTATCTAGGGGTGGGGCAGGGCAAGGGGAAGGATTAAGATTATCTCTTATGGACAGACTTGATCATTTGATTAAGCCAACAAAATAGTTTTCCTGTGTGAAAGAAATTAATACAAAAATGGCACTCTTGGCTACAAAGACAGGAGCGATTTGATTTTTTTATTAGAACGGTTTAGGGTAATGTGCACTTAATTTGGGGTCGGATAAGGGCAGAATCTTGATATTTGCCTTTGCCCGCAACTTAAAAGTGTGGTGAGTTCAGAAAGGCCAATGGGCGATAGTTTGCCACAGTGATACCCCTTGCGTTGGCGGCCTAATATGCCATCACAAAAAAACAAGGTCAAAGGAAAGGGTAGTGTTTTGGTTTTTTAAAATACTTATTACCTGTTCAAAAGGCAGCATTAAAGAAACCACGGCCTGTCTCACAGACAGGACTCCATTGAAGGTAAGGAGACGGGGCACTGCGATATTTGATGTCTAAAACAAAAAGAAAAAAAAAGATGACTTGGAAAGAAAAGCAAAATTCTGATCGAGTCAGACCACTCTGCAGTTCCTTGCCTCAGACTGTAAAGTTGTATAGCTTGTGAATGTCAGGTTATGGCGTATATGCTGGTATGTGTAATTACAGCTGACTCTGGATGCCCATACAGAGAAGCTCTCCTTGCCGATACACCAGCTTGTACACAAGAAAATGAGAACAATAAGAATGGACTACCCACACACTGATTACACGCTGTAAATAAAATGTACATAGTGTCAACCTTTTTTATTACAGAGATCTGCATTGATGTGCTAGTATACTTTACAAGCTTACTGTGGACTTATGTGAGAGGTGGCTAAAGTTAGTACGTATATTAAAAAAAGAAAAAGGAAAAAAAAAAAAAGAAAATATGCCAGACAGTTTATTACAGTTTTTACCAAAGGGAGTTGATAATAATGATAGCTGTTTTTTTTTCCTTGTGTGTTACTTTTTTTAATAGTAAAAAAATGTTTGTTTGGAAAAAGTAGAAATGTATCCAGGATTTTTTTGAAATGGGAGTTTTTTATAAAGTACCTTTTCTTGAAATTTTATTTCTTAGTTGGAATTTGGCTTTTTTATTTCAAGGCAATAATATCACTGCCCCCATTTTGGATATATTGGAGACACTGTTTGGAATCCTTACAGCAAAGCTCAACAGATAAATGTCTTGTATGTTGTTGTTTATATTTCTTTTTTTTTCATCCCCCCTTATTCTGCCTCCCCCCTACAGCCCCCCACCCTGGATAGATTTCTGCTGAAAATATGCATTTGTTTTTTTGTTTTGTTTTTTGTTTTTTTAAACAGTCTCAAAAGCATGTCCTGTCATGTCTGACCATCAAAGCCCCTTTATTTCAATACTATTTAAAAATGAGGATAATAAAAATGGTTTGTAGCAGATTGACCCTGTGTCTTTGGCCAGTTGTTCAGTGTGATTGACAGGGCACGAAGCCCCAGTCACCTGCCGAGTCTGTGTCCAGCAAGGCCCGCCCGCTTGCTGCCGACTGCTGAAGCAGACAAATAGATCAGATTTCTCTCTCGCACCATTCAGAGCACAGACCACGACCGCGATTTCTCCTCCCATACAGAATAATGTAGCCGTGTTGTTTTTGCGGTTCAGTGCGCACTTTTGATCTGTTCTAACTCTTCTTCGTGTTCCGTCAGAAGCACACCGGTGTGGCATTGGTGTACAAGTCAAAGCTGATGGTTCACTAGTAAAATCCTGTCATTAGCCTGTAGAGACACAAACACCCCACACAGGCAGGCAGATAAATGGGATTTGGGGTGAGTGTTGCTTGGGTTGGTCCCCCTGTCTGCTCTCTTAAATCTTAAATGTTGTATTTCACACAGCAAAGAAGGACAAACTGTTTTTACCTCTGCCGCACACAGGAGATTGCGCTCAGTGGTACGTGCGTATTATGTTTTGTACAACCGTTTAAACGGTGGAAGCGGTGGGTAGCAGACTCTTTTAGGACAGAGACATTTCTGATTGTCACCTCCCAGATTCATCCCTTTAGTGTCATGCTTTGATCTGATGGTTTGCTGTATATGGATTTTTGTGCCTTCCTCACCTGGCACTGCAGATATTTTTTGAAGTCCTTTGTTTCACATGTTAAAATACAATTTTGGTTAAATTAATGTGCCCTTATATATTTTAGTGTCCTCCTCATTTAATTATATATAATGTTATTTTTAAACTTCTTTTTCCTGTTTTATTTTTATTGTTGTCTACAGTGAAACTTGGAGCGAGCAATTTCCAGATTCCAAATTTGTAGAAAATTTTTTGAAATAACAGGTGGATCAAAACCTTGTTGACACTTGAAAAAACAAGCAATACACCATCAGTAAGCTCTTGTGATTCATTTGTGGATATTTTTAATGTTCCTTTTTTAAATATCTTGTTTCTGTTTGTGAACCACTGGCACTAATGTGTCCCCGTGTTGAAGCACGTAGATTTTTGTACAGATGCATTTTTAGGAGTTAGAAAAATCAAGCCACAAACACACACAATTCTGATAGAAGGCAATCTGCCAAAGTGTCAGTAGTCATAGATTTTTAAGTGTTTGTGATTTACAGATTGTAACCTTGTACCCTGCTTGTATTTCCCCTTCATGTAGGAGGACAGTTTAGTTTGTCACACTGACCGGACCTTTCATTCACTAAGGATTTATGTGATTGTAATATACTTCCTGCTTTTTTCAGATCATTGATATGTCAATGCGATATCAGCCACATTAAGGTATGTACTTGGAGGGGTCTAGGTGCTGATGCAATAAACCGAGATTGCTGTCTTCGTCATGGCTAAAATTCCCTCTTTTTAAATGTGCAACTTTGAGTTTCAGTCAGTACCTTAACTGGACAATCACCCAGTCAGTTGCGGAATTATTAGAACAAATGAGAGCAGCGCCCCCTCTTTGACTTAATGCTGACTGTCAAAATAATTTTCATCATGGTAACCTTTTTAATCTCCCTTTATGCTCCCCCTTCCCCACCTTTTTGGCTTCATATGCCAAATGGTAATGGCACCACATGTTACGTCCATTTTCATTTTGAGAAAAATGGAGACCTTTAAAGTCGGAACATGGTGCTAAATTATAGGTTCCATTTAGCTGTCTTTCATAACAGACCCATGAAGCAGGTTTCTCTACAACAGCAACAACAATTGAAAAAAAGAATAAAGACAACATTTTTATTGAGGCGATAAACTAATGACTGTCTTTAGGGTGAGCTGAATGAAAACCAGGTGTGGTCAGGACTGACTACTCTGCCCGGCCCGTGTGCTTATAGGTCATCTTGGTGCAGTAGAGTGAGTCTGATGCGCAGAGGCTGTTAGAAGGGGACAAACCCCCCCTCTTCCCTTCTGGGATTTTGGGGGTGTCGAGGGAGAACATTCCTTCCAGCTGTAGTGGTCTCGCACAGTATCATTGAGCATTGAGGCTCTGGCTCTGTAAGACTAGTTCTGATGTCTGCCACCAGCTAAAGACAATCTCGGACAAACTTCTTGGACAGTTTTTTGCCCAGGACTGTGGTTTTATTTTTATATTTACTGTATAAAATATAAAAAGAGAGAAAAATGGATGGGTCGCTAGCTTGTAAGAAAAAATAACTGCACTTGTTAAAGACTGCTTTTTGTATTCCATTTTTTTCTGTCCCCTTTTGCCACCTCTCCACAAGATTTCTATACAATGTTGTATACTTGAGTGTAGTGCAGTATTTGCCATTAAAATATTACTGAAATAGTGTAGAGCCATGCGTGTTCTCTTGTTTGTGTCTGCTGTTTGTTTTGACACTTTTGCTTTGCCGTTTTATTGTCCTGTCAGAGTGGACATACTTGATATCATATCCCTGTGACTTCACACTACATGTACACCAGACATGTTTTTGCCCTAAAGTGACTAGATGGCAGGAATTGGTTTGCACTCATACTGCTATTCCCTTCCAGTGCTAAAGTTTTTAGAATTGTAGAAATCCCGGGGCCATAAAAAACAAGCTGTTCAAACTGATGTCATTGTTTATACTGCGATGCATGGAATGATTTATATATATATTTCTTATGAGGAGCACCATGCCACATAGTAAGAGTAGGTGTGGCTGACTGCTTGGACGGAGTGAGAACAATCCAAAAGCATCCTCAACCCAAACTGAAATCATTATTCCATACTGTCGGAGAAGCGGGTGTTAGTTGGATTGTAGGGGAATTTTCTGAGGTAAGTCTGAAAGCTGAATTTTTGAGTTCCAAATCACTAAATAAGGACCAACACCATTGAAATATACGGGTGATAATGGTGTATTTAAGGGTTTGAGTATGTAAATTATACTGCGGGTACTACTAAGAATTTGTGGTTCTGTTTCTTACACTCGCTTTATTTGTGTCATGTGACGAACCTGCGCCAATCAAGGATTAGCGTTATTCTCGCGCGTAAATCGACTGTTAACTAAACTAGCCTGTTGTTCTTGTTGCTACCTATTAAACATGCCCCGTTGACCCCGTCCTAACCAAGTCAGGCGGTAATGTCGAAATTTTAGGGAACCAGTTGGAATTTTGCCATGACCAATTGGCTCCAGCCGCCATTTAAAGAACAAACACCGAGGTAAATGGTGTGAAAGAAGAGCATCACGGCGAGCTAGGAATAATCTTTTCAATTTAGTTCATTTAACGGTTACCAAGCTGGTACAGGTAGCTTGCCGTACGACTAACGTTAACTGTTGAATTGTTGGCTGTCAGTATACTCAGAGATACTAACTATGAATATTATTTGGCAAAAGGAAAGGCACTTGGGAGCTTCAGGTGTGAACTGTTTGCCGTTCAAACCGCCAGGTTAAAAATGCGCTATCTGTCGTTACCCAGGTGAAGTCTGTCAGTTTGGCTCTTAACGCTGTACTCGTACAAATATGCAGTTCATATTTCTGACAGCAGGTGGCGGTCGATGCGCTCCGCTGCCCAAGGCTTTTTCCGTGGTCTCCAGGCTGCAGAGAGGATGAACTGAGGGATGAACGAGTTTTCTGGACCTGTTTTGACCTTCGGCAGCTTTCCAAGAAAAGGCACGGTTTGTATGCGTTTTTAGGTAGAACTGTAGTTAGGATAAAAGGAACGTTCGCTTGAGACGGCTGAAGCAGCGCTGTCCATCAGGTTTAAAATGCGCTCTCCTTTTTCATAATGAGTTTCAAACGCTGTCGGAGGTAATTGGTTATCTCGAGTGACTCTATTGGATTTCAAAACAGGACCAGGGCCTGGCAAGCATTATGGTTCCAAAAAAGAAAAATAATTCCGGGGTAAAGGTCTGGTCAGCCTAGATCAGCTCGCTCGTTAGATAGATATAGAGAGATCGCAATGGGGCTAAGCACGGAAATATGGACAATTGGACCTTGAAAGAATGTATTCTTTAGCTCTTAATTTCACAAATAAAACTAGTCTAATTTAGCATTTCTACCGTTTTTTCGTTTGCTCATCATCGCATCATTAACTTATGATCACGCCCGTTGCGATTGAAGTAAGTGGTGCGGTGTAATTTAGCCTACATAAACTGACGTCGCTAATGTTAGCTCTCCATCTCTGACTAACGGATTATCAGTATTGCTACTGTCGCACAGGCATTTGCCTTGTTTTATATACAATCCGATGTTTGTGGCGCATAGCTTTGTTTTTAGATTGCCACAAGGGACTCGCGCGGATCCAATGAGCCTGAGTAGGTGAGACGCTAATCCACACAGAACTCTGCTCAAGAAGTTGATTCGTGCAAGTGTTTCTGCATGATTAAATTCATCTTTCCCCTAGTTATATTTATGCATTATGCAACATTACCTCACGGGCCCAATCTGTTCATTTGCATTCAAACTGCAATTTGAGGCCATCAGATTTCAGAGAGGAAAAAATACTTTGTCCAAAGTTCTGCAGAACGCCTTGCCTTTTGCGCAAATTGACCTACACATAAAACAAAACGTGTGACACTGGTAACAAGGGCTGTTTTTACACATGTCAATGCAAGCAAATGCAGTTGGCTCTTCTTACCTACTATACTTTGCTGAAAGCTTCCGAAGAGAGCTGGGTGTTTACAGTGGAGTGGCTGTAGTTCAAATGATGTTCGGGGGCACATGTTAATTGGCATGTAGTTAGCGTCCTCTTTATTCAAGAGCTCCTCAGATTCAGGAAGAAAAGTCAAGCGAATGGTGCTTATTTAGGTTAATGTACTGCTCTTCAGGGTAATACTGAACTGCATGGGCAGGAGCTGTGTACTTCAAGTGGGCCATTAACAGTACACAATACTTCATAACACCTTGTTTTACTGTGATTTGTGGGTCCATGTGGTGTCCTCAACTGTGACCTTTACTGCCCAGATGTCACTATGGGGAATGAAAAAGTGGTGTGCCACTTTCAGCCTCCAGTTCTAACAGACGAGTGTTTTTTTTTTTTAGCTGGAGGTAAAGCCAATGTTTGATTGGTGTTTTGCCACTATATGGTCCTTTGGCTTTGCCTTAGGCCCTTGGCTGGACTGTGGGCCGATCTCTGATGTCTGCTTTTCCTGCTGAGGCGATGCAGTGCTCTATCTGTGTGTTTTCAATGAAGCTCTTTTTCACTGACACACAGCCTTCTACAGGGTACCCACAGGAAGCACGAGTCAGCCTTTCACATGCATAACATCCCCTGTCCTGTCTGCTTGTGGAATTACATCATCCTGTTAGAGGTGGAATTGAAACGCCAGGAAAGAAGAGAAGAAAGAAGACAAGAGACAGGAACCTGAGGCCTGCCTTTAAACCCATCAGCAGAGTCCAGTTCTCCCAAATGAAACTTTGACTCATCTTGTTTAACTTTCCAGTGATGCAAAAGAAAATCTTTGCCGCATGGACATCGGCTTCAGTGGAAATTTGAAAAAGAGGATCAAGCTTCCCCCGATACACAAATGAGAATGAAACGGCTGTAGGGACATTCGGATACACTGCCTAGGGCAGCCAGTGATACTCAATTCTGGCCCTCAGGACCAGCCCTTCTGCTGGTTTTCATTCCTCCCCTCTAATGAGAGACTGATTTAAGCCATGAGGGCCAGATTTCAGAATCCCTGGCCTAGGCACACTTTAATGGTGGAAAAAGGAGCTGGGGTCTGTAGAATTGTGACTTGAACTTCTGTGGTATGCCTATGCTAGAGAAAGATGAAAAAGTGCTTATACTCACGCAGTGTGAGAGAGGGCGGGGTGGGTGGCATCTTTCTCTGGTCTGTGAAAGGAATGATGAAGTGGTGAAATAACCTGCTGTCAGTGGTCTGGCTGAGGTGTGCAGTGATCCCAGATGGGTCCACTTAATCATGCTTTAGGTCTGTAGTTCATTATGGAGGAAGTTGCATCATTGTTTTCCTTTTCTTTGGAAATCTTCAAAGCAGCGGCAGTCTCACGCAGAGCATTGTGTGCGGTGCGGGGGCATTGCTCGAGTTGGCCTGGGTTTGACGTCACCCAGACAATCATGGCACTAATTGTCTCGCTTTTCCCACGCACAGACGGGACGGGGGCTTTGGTGATTCTCACCCACCCCAAATCCACGCTCCCTTGGGATCGGCGGTGGAGGCTAAACCAAGAGTGAGTATGAGCTAAAACGTATGGACCGAGAGGGGGGCTAGTGACTGGCCCAGACAGAGGGGCTACTGTTTGGACCGGGCCTGTGTCGAGACCCCGTAGCAGAGCGGACGGAGGGGAAATCACAATCGCTTTATTCAGATGCGTGGGGCACGCTGAGAGGCCGCGGCTCGTCATTAAACGAACATCCCAGCGTGCTCTCCCCTGGGCCCCGCTCCTGTACCATTGTGACTCACTGGAGGGGAAATGCATTCTTTCACTAAATACCAGGTCAAAAAGCAGGGCTGCCGTGGCAGAGAAAAATGGGAGCTGCCTGGCCTCGCAGAGCGATGAAACCCAGGCTTTTCATCCCTCTGGCAGCCGTGATAACTCGGACAGATTTTCTTTTTTTGCTGTCGGTGACGCACCCTTCATTTGGGCAGGGATTGTTGCTGGATTTTTTTTTCTAATGAGTTTCCCATGCAGATGGCAAAGTGAACTCCCTGCAGAATCAAAGCTGTCCTTAAGCAAACTTGTCTTTCATCAGAGCCAATGCGACAGACTCGGGTCTCTTACTTCGCTAATTGTCTTAATCAGTTCAGTTACGGAGTGGAAGTACTGACCAAAGGCTTGTGGGAAGCCCTGTGGCTCCAGCTGCATCGTTTTTGAAGGTCAATGAACTGAAAATGGAAAAAAAAATGTGTTTGGATGTCGGTGTGTATTGGGTTACTGTCAGTGGCCTAATAGCCCCCGCTTTTTCCCTCCTGTCCTGCCAGATCTCTGACATCACCGTCACAGATGCCACTGCAGAGCAACCTGGTAGCTGCAAAACAAAGCCAAACAAAGAGACAAGCACCCTTGGACTTGTGGTAGATTAGCAAACCTGGACCACAGGGGCCCCAGCCGTTTTGACGTAGCTTGGTGCTTTAGTCCTAATGGCGGTGCTGACGGGTCAGAAACATGTGGAACAGCAGTGTGTCTCTCTGCCCTCCTTCACAGAGCGTACTTCTCTTCTGTCTCTTTTGCCACTCCACCCGCCAGACCTTTCAGCACCCCGTCTGTTGCCCCTCAGGCACCTCACTACCATCCAGCAGCCTGTATGGAGACCTAAGTGAGGACGTATCCATATGGATGTGCTTCTCAGTCGGGGCCTAGATTCTCTCTCTCATCTTCCCCTGGGTTTATCTGACCTTGTCCTGAATGTAGGCCGAGGAAGAAGGCTGCCTCACACACGGCTGCAGGAACTCCCAGAACTGGGTTTCATGTGAAAATGGGCTTTTCTCTCTTCTGGCTAACATTGGCAGGCGCATTTCGCTTTAATCTCTTCAAACCGCTGTTGATTCCTGTTTGAGTCATGCACCATGGTTGTTTATGCATTTCCACCCACCCGTGCTTCCTGTAATCACTGCTAACACCGTATCACCCCTCTCTGCAGATCCCAGGGCTGCATCCTTACCAGGCAGCAGAGAAGTAGGCTCTGGTAAATGAGTAAATGGATGTGCGCATGGAACCTTAAATTACACGGCAATTGCTTTTTTGTCACATCTGGAAAGAAGTTCATTTTTAAAACGGGCTGCTCTGTGAAACGCCGCTGGGAAGTTGAAATGCTTCATTTCTGGTAATGCCATAAACTGAGGATTTTTCATTTGATAATTTTGTTTCATTTTTTTCAGTCTAGAAATGTAGGCAATTCAGTAGGGATATGACATGGCAAAATGTATGGAACTTTAACCTCACGCGTTAAATTGCCCAGTTTTCCAACAGGGAGAGTATAAATAGACTGTTTCCTGCCAGTGTAAGCGTCTTTTCTGGCTGGTGCACAGACAGGATAATTGCTGATAATAAAGTCCTCGTAACCATGAACAGAACGGCTCTGGATTAATCTGTTACGCTGCAAACATGCTGTCCTATCAGAAGGAGAAAGGCTGCATGAGTTCTGCGTTCTCCGCGGGCGGTGGCTTATCTCCCGGCTCCCTCTCTCATCCCTCTTTTTTTCTTTAATCGCGCCTGGCGGAGCGTCGTGGGAGTGTTAGCGCCTCTGCGGCGCGGGTGAAGAATGGCTGCGGTTACAGCGGCTTGGCGTGCGCCAGCGAGGAGGGGCGACGCTGGCAGGAGCCGCGGGAGAACCGGGGGCCGCCATAGCCGTCCGACAAAGTCGCGCGTACGGATCCGGCGAGCGTGTGGAGCGTGACTACGCCAGACAGACCCCGCAGGGCTTAGCGTGGCATCCCTCGCCACACATCCCTCATGTGGCCATGCAGTCTCGTCACAGCGTCTTAAACTAGCCGCTCAGTCATTGCTCAGAGCCCTGTGGAGACACAGCTCCAGTGTGTCATATTGAATCATGAGGAGAAATATGGTTTTGTGATGACTGAATACTTCAGCACGTCTGTGACATTGAGCCATGCATTCATTTGAATAATGCCATTTATTTTCACACTGTTTTTTTGTGTTTTATTTTTCGTATAGATCAACATTGAAACACGATGTAGAAGGAAGTACAATAAGTGCAATACAACTGCTTTTGTACCGTTTAATTTCTGAATTTAGTTTGCAACACGGAAACACACATCTAACATACAAATAAAAAGAGGGAACGGGAGAGAGGGGACAGGGAGGGGTGCTACAGAAGCGCAGTTATTGCAGAACCGTAACAATCAGCACTGAGTAATGTGTGGAGGCTGTGAGCTGCAGGAGGCTCTCTGCACTTGAGATGCATATCTGCTTTGAGTATGGGAGGTGGGGGGAGGGGGGGGGTTAGGACTGAACGTCTGTCTTCTGATCCCGGTCCTCACCGGAAAGCCTTCATTCCCGCATGTAAATCCTTGTGCACACAACGTCGTCCGCTCCGAAGGTCTTTCAACACAAAGAACAAGAGAAACACAGTAAGAGTTGTCCATCGTCGCCCACTTGGAACATGACAGGGGTAAACGCTTCAGCAGTGAATGCGTTCTCATCACTCAGCCTCAGTTCCAAGGAGCATAACTTAACTGGTGATATGTGCACCAGATTTGACATCAAACTGTCCAAAGGGAGTCAAATTAGAACAGCTTGATTACTTAATGTTACTTGCATATGCATTTTTTGTATACGTGTTGACCGAAGGAATGCAGTCTTGCTGCATTTCCTCCAAATTATAGTTTGTATTTGCAATCTGAGCCTGCATAGTGTTTGTATTGGCCTCTCGATGTCAGTCCTGCATATTTAGTCTATTTGGTTTGACACAATCCCACATATTCGGTCTGTGGGCAGCTTTCACTTTCAATCATAATGTCTTCACTCTGTTGCACTTGGATTCAGAAGCAATATTTCAATAATGTGTAAATTCCCCTGCTGAATCATGTCCTTTAATACAGGACAAGCTGCTTGTTACAGATTTGCCTGCCCTCTTTAGCTGTGTTCACTGTAGAGTCTGTTCTCGTGCTCAGAACTCAAGAAAATTGGAATTAGTTGCAGTATGTAGGCTTGAGCAAGAGGGAGATTTTGAAAAAAAGGATCCACCCCCTCCCCTTAACTCACTGTGTGTCATTGTAGTGAGGACAAGAGCATTGAAAAGTAAAGTAGGGAGAGTGAAGCACATCATGCCTCATTCACAGGTAGAAAATAAGGCTCGTAATGTCATCCTAATGAACGTAAACAATGAACATAGCAATAGTATTTATTTACAGCTATGGGCTAACAACAGTCGATAAATGCAGAAACAGGCAATTTTGCTTGTATGAGACCCAGACGAAGTTACGGGCAAAGCGTCAGTCAAATAATCCTTACTAAGGGCACCTGGCTTTTTTTTCTTTTGCTTGAACAGAAGAGGTAACTATAAACATAACTAGCTTCAGATATGCTACAAGATAACACCTAACGTACAGCATAGCTATAAGAGTGGACTAAATACTTCAGCTAACTAGGTAACATTTTTTTAGCTATGTTAGCTGGATAGTTTGGGGTGATAAAAAAAATTCCAACAGAAATAGAACATGCAACATAGTCTAATATCCATGTCCAGCAGAAATACTGCAAGCTCAGCATTACTTATACAGACTTCAAGTCCCTGAGCTCTCGCTGAAAAGCTGAACCGATGGTCACTCAAGTCTTGTCTCTTTTGGTCATACTCTTTTCAACAACAGTCTTTCTTTTCTTGTTTTTTTAAATCAGTATATGCCATTGTAGTCAAAGGTGGAACTGGTAATCTTGGCATATTTTTTCAGCCATTCTTGTTTTGTTTTCTAGGCTACTAGCTAGGTATGGCACCCTCTCTGCTGTATCTCTGCTCTGATAGCGCTGTGAACACATTATTGACACGCTGAGAGCTATCCTGATTGGCGTTCTTGCAGAGAGCTGTCCTGATTGGTTGTTAAGATTCAGGTACAATGAAATTTAGAGTGGCTGATTTCAGAGCTTGGGGCTGTCAGAGAAACCAGATTTTTTAAGAGCATATAATTTATTGATATCTGGCAGGATGTGAAGGAAATTTAACCAAATATGAACAAAAGTGTTCTAAAAACTTACTGCACCTTTAAGAGACCAATTTTAGCAGCAAAATGAGCAGCAGCATGCACATTACCGCTGGATTTGCTTCTGCCTGCGTTTCAGCACCCAGGCGCAGCCATTTTAAGGACTTCTTCAGTTGCAGAACAAGCCTCAATTCTAAAGTGTGTAAATGCGCTGAGGCACAGCGCGTATTTAGCTGTGACAGCCGGTATTGGCCGCGTTCTCCTCTGTCATGTGACGGTGAGTAATTAAGGAACTGTCAGCCCACCTGGGGCGTGTGGAGGCAGTCCCGGAGCAGCTGCTGGAGGGGGATGAGACCGGGACTCCTCCGGCCCGGTCTGCCCCTGCACGTCACGCCCAGAAGATTTATTGGCGCATGAGGAGCGCTGCAGGAGCGCTGCGGAGCGTCTGCCAGCGCCGGGGAGCATCTGCATCCCAGAGCAGGGCTCCCGGAGACAGGAAACCAGGGCCAGGAAGTCTCGCACAGCTTTGAAGGATGGCGTTAAGATGGGGCCATCTGCTGTGTGCACGGGGGTGTCGGGGGAGACATTACAGAGAGCGGGGGGAGGGCGGGCCGGGGCCCACCCCCCAACCCCAATGGCCGGCTGGCTCCACTGGCATTTCCAACATGATCAATTAAGCACATTAGTGTGAGCAGGCATGTGGTGCAGCCAAGGGCTTAACGGCCTGCGCTATGGGATCCCAGCCCTGCTGGCCTTATACAGAGATATTATCTGCCTTCACCACGGAGGAACACTGGCCTTACCCAGAGATGGCCTCTGTGGCATGGCCATGGTCTGCAGAGAACATTTCACCCTTGCAAGTACTGATTCACAAGAAAACTACATATGTTTTTATGAGTTTTGTTTTATTATTATTTTAGCTAATCATATTTTCTTCGGCTGAGCTGCTGACATGCTAGAGTAAGATGGAGACTGTACTCCCCTACTTGTGTGACACCGCGTGTGTGGAAAATACACACTTTAGACAGAACTGTTCTTCTCTTTGGAGGTGTGCTCTCTTTTGATTATGTTTGATTAAGTCTTTCCTTCTCGTTGGAAGTCTTATCTTAAGAGAATAGGCATGAGTTATTACTGTCCTCTTCGGTTCTTATGTTTGTGTTTCAGTCATTAATGCCTTTGAAAGTATCTATGAGGTGGTCTTGTTTTAATCCGGTTTGGAAATGTCTTGACCATTTTTGGTTTCTGTATAGTGTGGGCAATCAGATAAAGTAAAACTTAAAACATCTTTATCATACCACTGTATCTGCTTTAGCCTTAAGAATATTATTTATGGCCTGCTCAGTAATTATTTGAGAACCCGGCCTGACTGAGTCAGAAGATTTGCAGGTTCAAATCCCACACAGGACAGTGCTGCTGTGCCCCTGAGTGAGGTACAGTACAGCACTAAACATGAGCTGAGTTGCTTCAGTAAATGCATACTGTAAATTATGATGGGCAAGACAAGCTGTGTTAGTCACCCTGGATGAGCATATCTGTTAATGAAAAACACATTGTATGGGTTCATACTCAGTACTTGGAGGGGAATTCCTTTTTCAGGAATGGATTCACTCAGAGTTTCTGGAAACCTGCCATATTTAAGATGTGTAAATATTCCTCATCAATTTCTTAGAACAAAAAATGATTTCATTTCTTATCTCACATAACTATCTTTATAAAAATGAACATGGGTCCTGAGTTTACTGGCTGGGTTTACTGGGAAACGTCGGTGTATTGCTGCCTCAGGTTTGTGTAGCTGCATTAGCTTTTGTTTATGCATGACTGATTGCTCTGTAGAGCACTGGGCTGTGGTTATCAATATTGATGGTAGCACTCAAGTTATTTCATTGCCTGTTCCAACTCCAGCAAAACAATGAGTTAACAAGACTGAAGCTTTGATTTTTGATTAATTAAATTGTAACCGTGACAGTTAGAAATGACATTGGTCAATTTTAGGGCTGGGACCACTTATCAATTTATTGAAAATTATTGATAACGTGAAATTGATAAGCAAGATAAAGTATTATTTTTTTCATGCATAAATAAAAATAACATAACATAATAATGAGAACAGGTCATTCAGCCCAATAATACTCACCATTTTCCTGTCTAAATTATACCTAGTGCTCTGATTACCTACAGATTAGATAGTATCTATCACCGTATAAAGCCTAGTCTTGAAAATATCCAGAGTTTCTATGTGACCTGGCTGGCTATTCCACAGATTGACTGCTCTCTGTGTGAAAAAATTCTTCCTAATGTCTGTACGGACATTCATGTCCTCTCGTTCTACTAACAGAACCTCAACCTGAAGAATCACTCGTAGTTCACTTTGTTAAGCTTCAATCAAATCAAAGCTAAGTCTCCTTTTTACTAAGATTGAAGAGATTAAGCATCTTAAGTCTTTCCTCTTAGCTTTTATCTTTCATACCAGGAATCCATTTGGTTGCCCTTCTTTGAACCTTTTCCAGAGCCTCTAAATCTTTCTTGTAGTATGGTCCCCAGATCTGCAAACAGTGTTTAGTAAGGCAGGACCCATTCTAAACAAATTCAGGCCCTGTTAGAAACTAAAGAATGCGGACACAAGTCTCTTTCTGAACAAAAACAGATGCTTAGTCGCAGATACTGTTCCTGCTGGTAGTTTTTGCTGCATTCAATAATTCTTTAACTGAAGAGGATATTGCTTTAAGGAGATTTCTTATAATTTCATGTGTTTAGTCCTGAGACTAATGTCTCTGGACACAAATGAAAACTACAGGTGGTGAATCTAGACATATTTGAATAATGAACTGTTGACTATATCTTCAGTTAAAATAATAAAAATATCAATATTTTTCTTATCATCCCAGCTCTAGTAATTTTAAGTGCTAGCACTAGGCTGGTGAAAAAGCTTAACAGGGCTGGATTTGGCCCCCAGGCCATTTTGGGGATCCCTGCAGCGATAGGATATTCGCATCTGGTTCTCCTGCCTAAGATTATATTGCTCCTTAGCCTGTAATTTACTGTACAATCTGCAGACTTGCTTTCGGCACAGACACATAAAGCTGTTCTTCTGAGCTTTTTGTGGATAATAACTGTAGTGTTTACAGCTGCCCGGGCTAAGTACTATGAGTGTACAGGCAGCACATGAATTGAACTAAAGACTTCACACAACTCACATTGTGCTGTCGTCCACCCTCAACTTGTCCTTTTTTCATTAAACAAGGCTTGGATATTAGTGGTTATGAGTCATTTGCTGCGCAGACTTCCTTGTTCAGTGTGTGTTATTACACATTTTATCTTCTTCCATTCTCAGGCTCTGCCTCTGAACAAACTCCCTGTGTCCTGAATAGAGCGCCTCTCTCCACTGTCCTTTCATTACTAGAGCGGAACATTCTTGATTCCCCTCTGGGATTGCTAAGATTCACAGAGGAGGATATGCGCAGCACTAATAAAATGGCATCCTCGTTTATTGGTTCCATTTACTGCTGTCCATATGGCCCGTAAAGCCAAACTGAGCAGATGTGTACAGGCAGTGAGTGCGTTCTCTATACCACAAATGAGTAGCGGGGGACAAAAGTTAGTTTGGATATGGTGGCCTGATAAGGTCCCATTTTGGCTTACTGACACAGTGCATGTCTTTTCGAGAAAGGCCTTACAGTGGCAAGTGCTTGAGAGGGAATCCCCGTAACAAGTGTCTGGAATAGATTACGAGCTCTCACCTGCTATGGTTACCATGATGTCATTACAAAACAGCCCACTATCGGGCATTGGTATTAACGCAGGATCAATGGGGTTCTTGAAGTTGTGATTTTTGAGGTGTCATAAAACTGTGGCTGACTGAATCTCTTTGCCCCGTGGTTTAGCATTGAGTGATCGCAGTGGTTTCAAAGCTGCATATTTTGCAGAAAAAACGGATGCACAGTACAACGGTTGGCAGTTCTCACCAGGATTAGCTCGTCACCCCTCAGCTCTCTTGTCCAGTAGGTCTTGGGGCCATCTCCGTCCAGTAGTGTCTGTTTACAGTATATCTTGTTCTCTGTCTCCCATGTGGGCAAGCTCTGTAGGGCGAGAGCAAATCAGGGCTGGGCATGGTGCCGTATACTTCCCACCCCTAGCAACATACCCGGCGACGGTTCACCACAACAGGACTGTCATCTTATCAGAGCCCAGGACAGACACGAAGAGACAAATGGGAGGTTAAAGACAGTTCCATGGCAACCCTCCCCCCACCACACACACACACACACACACACAAGCAGACCCTAACTCCCACCCAGTGAGACCACACTGTCCTGTTTAACAAGGGCAGGGCACATTCTCATCTTGGTCTGTGTCTAATCAATGTCTGGTCCAGCTCACTGTGGTCTGTCTGTGTGTGTTCCTGATGGGGAACTCCAGAGTTCTGTCTCAACAGTCCCCTGATCCCCATCCTCCACTGGGTCTAACAGACTGCTGAAATAAATATTCTTCATTAAATCCTGTATGATAATAATGGCTTTGGGACCTTCTCAGAAATCCTGATGACTTCATTATTGGTCTGTTTTTCTGTAGAGAAAACACTTTCCCAAATCTTCTCCAAATTAAAAGGTTAGGACCCCTACAAAATGCATTTAATGTCATAATATTTTGAGTGTATGCAGAAGCATGAATGTTGGGGATTTAATCTACTTTAAATGTCACAAATTACATCTAGAAATCAAATGAGGATCAGACAGCTGTGTGTTAATCAGAGCAGAAGCCCATTAACCTCACTGAGCTGAAACAGTCATGCAGCTTTGAAGGTGATCCCCTTGACCCTGATCTTTTGTTAATATGCTTATTTTTTTATCAGACATTTTATTGTGAAAAAGTTGATGGCCTTGACAAGTCTATCTAGGCTATGCATGTCATACATACATCGTACTGTAAAGATTTTGCCACAGTAACCGAGTTTCAGTGTGTCCTCAAATGTCCTGCTATTTCACATTACAGGTATTCAGGACTACATGGTGAACTGCACTAAAGTCTAAAGTTCCCAGTCTAGAGAGTGGCATATTTTTACATTTCTGTAACTGTCTCACTAAAATGAACAATCTCTCTTTGGATATCCACCAGAAAATTAACAAGTGATCTACCATCTGTGTCATCCTCTTAGTTTCGCTAATTACTTGTCATTTATTATTATTATTATTATTATTCGTATTATTGTTATTGTTATTATTATTATTATTATTATTATTATCATTCTTATTATTGATAAAACCTCACTAAATTTGGCATGCCGTCTATCTCTGTGACGAGCACCCAGTCAGAGGTTTTATCAGACAGTCTATTGAAGTTTAATTTCCAATATTACATTTAAAGTCAGCCGAAGCTCACATGGTCAATTGCAGCCTGCTTATCTGGAGTCTAACCCAGGTTCAGGTAGCTGTTCAAATTGTAATGTTGTTCTGTGGTCTAGGGGTTTAAATCTGAGATCTAACCTTCAGCTAATCGTGCTGCAGTTGACGCACCATCCTATGTTCTTGAAGGTATTATTATTATTATTTATTTATTTTTATTTTATTTTTAAAAATTATTTTATTATTGTTGTTATTATTATTATTATTATTATTATTACTACAGGATGTCACATTTTCACCTGTGTATGTCTTCTATCACATACGTTAAAGGAACTTTGTTTTGTTTGTTTTCATCATTATAAATTGTAAAATGGTCCTAAATAACGTTTTCACAAAAAACACATTCCTCTTTACGTGTGATCAACTGTTTTGTTTGTATTTTTTGTATAGTCAATGGCTGCACACAAATCTGGCCTCTTACTTACCAAATACGTATTTATTATTTACTCACCCAACTTTCTTGCCCTTTCAGGGTGCTAAACCTGATTGGCCACTCCCAGTCATAACCAGTGCCATGACTTTGTGTTAAACCTTGATGGGGATCAGTACCTTCTCCATGTGGTGCTCCAGCCTGTTGCCTGACTCGTCCTCCATATTGCCACACCGACAGTACCACATTAGAAGCTGAGCTGTTGTAGGGACAGTTTGCCTCTTAACCAGATCAAAGTGTTCATCAGCATATCAGAGGTGTGGAACAGAGCCGCAGGCCAGACTGTGCTGGGCCAGTGAGCAGAATATTAAAGAGCATGAGAACACTGCAGTTGAGTTTCCCCTGTACCCTCTCTCTCTCTCTCTCTCTCTCTCTCTCACACACACACACACACACACTCCCTCATTTGCTTTTTTTTCTGTTTTTTCCTTTTTTCAGTATCTGCTTTTTTCAGTATCTCAGAGTTTTCGCTTGCTGTTGGTTTTTGTCGGTCATGTGTGTTTCCATGCAGCTGAGCATGGGGTTTTTACTGGAACATTGCTGGTTTTCTGCGTGGATTATAACAGTGCTGTTTCCATCATCCCTCATCAGAAAAGGGCAAACTAGATGAAAGCACAGAGCTCTGTTTTTTCTGCCAGCGTCAAACCATTTTATGCGCTCCTTGTTAAGTTGTTATGGTCAATTTAATTCCAATTGTCCTCGTGTCCTGAATTTCCATTGCTGGTTTTACTGTGGGATTTCCTCATAAAAGCATTGTAAACTTTCAGAGCAGTCTAAGACTAATGCCTTGTGAAAACACAGTTCTTTTGTGATGGGGTTTGTCCCCAGTTTTGAAAAATAGTATCTGAACAATAAGATATGCTATAGTGTTGACAAACACGATTACTTTAGAAGCTGTCACTACCTGCATTGATTTTCCCAGTGCACTGTTACAGTTTTATTCCTGCAGTGATGTTCTTTCTGTCTCAGTTAAGACTTCGCATCGCTAGCACGAACATTTTATTGCTCCAGAAACAACAGCAAAGTTGTTTTAGACCAGGGGTTTTCTGTGATGGTCTTCCCTGGGAATCTGAAGAGGGCTTTTTTCTCATCTTCCTCACAGCTCTGTGACACGCCCTTCTTTCTGTGGTGGAGTCTGCTCAGCAACGTCTCTCTTTCCCCTGGGCAGGTGAGTAATTCTCCAGTCTGTCTCTATAGCAACCGGCCAGGCAAAAAGTCTCAATTTGTCAAAGTGCAGCAGGTTTTGTGTTTAGTAAAAGGAAAAAACCGGGTGGATTGAAAGGCTTTTGCCTAGAATTAACTTTATTATTTTCTGTTCTGTGCCATAATCCATTTATATTTCAGTCCATGGTGCTGATAACTCAACAGTTTGTATTGTATAGTTGTATGTTTTCTTAAGCACTGGAAGTGTTTATGTCATTGAAATACATTTTGAGGACAAGGCAAAAGGGCACACACACATACGGCCTGTAAAAGTCAGGCGGCCGGCATTAGGGAACCACGTGAGCATGCTAGCGCTAAATCGCTCTTTGGGAGCGTGAAGATGTGAAACAGGATCAGCATAATGCATTCTGCATCCATCCGACCCTTTCTCGCTCCTGCGTTACCATCGCTAGCAGGAGGGCCAGCAGTTTATCAGAACTGGCCGACTGGAGACCCATATTCATGGCAGCCCCCCCCCCCCCCCCCCCCGCCCCCCCAGCAGACATAAGCCTCTATAAGTGATACAGTCCCAGTAGATATTCTCTAGACTGGCAGATTATGGAGAGCTTTTAACCTTGTGCCAGTGTTAACAATTCTGCCTCTGGTGTAATCCCCTTTTCCACGGGCCTGGCCCTGCGGTGGCTAATCTGGCTAGCCCAGAACGCATGCTGCGCTAAGCCACACTTTCTCACTGATCAGGGGCGATTAGCACACCGACGGGCAGACTGATTATCTGCATCAACCGTCACCACCACACTCTCCCATTCACTCTCACACTCAGACCCCACTCTCAGATGCAGTTACTCTGACACTCACTCTCACACTCAGACCCCACTCTCAGATGCAGTTACTCTGACACTCACTCTCACACTCAGACCCCACTCTCAGATGCAGTTACTCTCCCACTCACTCTCACACTCAGACCCCACTCTCAGATGCAGTTACTCTGACACTCACTCTCACACTCAGACCCCACTCTCAGATGCAGTTACTCTGACACTCACTCTCACACTCAGACCCCACTCTCAGATGCAGTTACTCTGACACTCACTCTCACACTCAGACCCCACTCTCAGATGCAGTTACTCTCCCACTCACTCTCACACTCAGACCCCACTCTCAGATGCAGTTACTCTGACACTCACTCTCACACTCAGACCCCACTCTCAGATGCAGTTACTCTCCCAATCACTCTCACACTCAGACCCCACTCTCAGATGCAGTTACTCTCCCAATCACTCTCACACTCAGACCCCACTCTCAGATGCAGTTACTCTGACACTCACTCTCACACTCAGACCCCACTCTCACACTCTTCGTTTGGGTTTTTCCATAGCGGCTCAGCTTTTCCTTACTCTGTGCTCTTTAGCTGTTTCGCAGTGAGGTAAAAATGCCATAAAAAATGAGACACCCGTGCGATTTTTATCCCTTATGTGATTAGCGGACAGATTCAGAGGCACCACGGTGAATGTGATTATTCTGTGCCTGTGGATCCAGCAGTGATGAGTCAGAGCCTATTCATCCCTGTGGCCTTTTGCCTACATCTCATTTAAGATTTCATTAGTGCCAGAAATAAAGAAAACCGTGTCACTATCAATGCACTTATATGGACCAATGAGAAACAAGAGTGCTTTTTTATCTTTGAAATACATATTACATAAATAAGCTTTGTGTTTCTTAACTTTGTGTTTTCCTTAAACTATGGAATGAATGTAGAGAGCATTCTGATCGACTGACAGCTGTTCTTATCCATGAGGGGATCTGGCCAAATATATTTAATTTAATTTCATTTTACCAGTTTTTTTTTTTTTTCAGTTAAAATAAAATTAAAACAGACAATTAATCTGCACCCTCTGGTAGATGACCATCTTAATAGTATCAAAGACAGTGATGTCAATAAGCCAATATTACGTTTTAAAAGATTAACAGAAAAAACAAGCAATATAATAGTATTTTCATACAGTTGCACACTGCTAGAGCTGAAATATTAAGAACTTCTTCCTCCGCATTCTCTCTTTCTCTTTCTTGCAGTTCTTCCTGTTTAATCAACCCTTTCTTTCCTAACATGGAGTGTGTGCAGCAACCTACATTGGTTTCATTCACAGTAACAATGTTTGTTCTTTCCCATAGTTTCCAAACTGCAGTGGACCCATAGCAAAACCTGCTGTATTTATCTATTTCTAGTTACTTTTTATTTATTTTTTTAAAATTATGCTTACGTTCATTACAGAACAAAGGGGGGGGGGAGGTGCATAAATGTATTATTATTATTTGAAATAAAAAACCTTGCACTTAACTAATTCCTGCTTCAAAAACTTATTTTAATAACTGAGTGACGGTGGAAGCAGGAGATGCTTTTATTTTTTTTTAATTTTAATTAAGTAAAAATGTCTGAAGAAAACCATGAGTATGATGTACAGCATACAGGGGCACATTGAGTCTCATCATTTTTTGAGGTTTGTAGTATTGTCAGTTCAACAGGCCATTTAAATAGATTTATTTGCTAAAATTCACACTGTTAAAGAATATTAAAGTAAAGGAAACGGTAAAAGCTATATTGTTTTAGATGGAAAGTTCATAGTGCTTCTTTCCTTTTTTACTATTTATTGTTGTAATAATTTTTTTTTAAAAAACCTTTTTGTTTTTGGTCCTTCTAATGTTTTTACCACTTCATTTGACTTTTTTTAAACATTTTTTGAAATACTTTTTACTGTTTTATGTTTCATTTTCTCTAGTGCTTCAGCTTTTTAAAGGTAAATTATCATGTCATAGTAGCATTAATGAACATTTTTAATTTACACGAGAAATATGAAATAGTTCTTGGGAAATTGTACTGAAATCATTCTTGGGAAACCCCTGAGATTTTTTTGTTTAGTTTTCACAGAGATTACCTTTGTTGAGTTATTAGGAAAAATACTTTGGGGACATCAGGAAAACTAGTCCTCTGTGAATAGTGGCTTTATTTAATGAAATATCAGAGTGATTGTATTAAAAGCTGAAAAGACTGCTGGCTGTATATAAATGTTTTATAGAGTTTGTCTGCAGGCTTGAAATTGATTAATCATTCGGCTCTCGGTCTTGCCTGTGGCTACACATCTGTGATTGTTCCAGAGCGTGTCCGTAACAGAAGCACTACCAGCCTTCTGGTTTTCAATGCTTAATCACAACTGTGCAGCCATCCAGTCATTGCAGATTTCTCCTATAATTTTGGAGGCAGATTGCACACATCTAACCAAACAGAGGAACCGTTAGAGAAAGATGAGGCGAGAGATGCACTGCCAAATGAAACTCCCCCTCCCTCTCTGCTTAACACTACAGCTAGTCACACGCTCCCAGGTACAGCTCACATTAACGTGGTCAGGATTTAATCTGGACCTGTAGGGCACATTGCTACAGCAAGCCACACAGGACACCTCTGCAAGCAGAGCCGTGCTTAAACAGTGCTGCAGAGGCAGAGCCTTTTAAAGGGACAGACTGTGAGACTGTTGAAAGAAAATGACAAATTCTCCTATGTAACTTCTAGCAAAGGATAGATGGCCATCATGGTTTACCATTATGGTTATTATGGTTATAATTCTGGCCATGCTGTTGATCTCCTGTCTGCTGACTCTGCACATTCATGCTCTGTTGTCTCTCTCCTGTATGTTATCGCTAATCACCTCAGTGCCTTATGACTGCGCTAGTCTTCCCAGATCCCACGTGGGCCATTAAGAACCATGCTGTAGCATCTCTGTATTTGTGATAAAGCTTAGGGCAGCTATATATTTATTTTACCAGTAACCAGCTGTGTTCATGAATTTTAAAAGATGTCATGCTGGAAGTCCAATGCTCGGAGGGACATGGCATCCTTAAATCATCTCCCAAGACATGATCTTGAGTCAGATGAGTTAATGGTTCCTATATTAATTTTACATGAATAGCTACATTAAGAAATAGCTTGGCAGCTTAGTCTCCAAATGGAGAACTTTCCCTCCACCGTAATGGGGGATCTGTGCCCTTTAATACCCCTGACAGTCACTGAGACCCCCCCTCCCTTTACCACTTACCCTGCACTTCCTCCCGTCCACCGTCTCCTCGTCAAACTCCTGGCCCACGTGGAAGTTGATCTCTGTGGTGCGCACGGTGGTGGAGGTCTTTATGTAGAACTGCTCCCCGTCCTGGCGGATCTCCACGTGGGGCTTAGAGGCTGCCGCCCCCGCCACCTTCCTCAGCATGGCGTTTACGCCTGGGGGGGCACAGCACCAGGGTTAATGAGCGGCCCGCTAGATCCATCTGTCTGTCTGTCTGCCTCTACCCCCCCTCCGAATTTACAATCCCCCCTGCCGCCATGTCCAGTCTGTCTGTCCCCCTTTGTGGTGCAGTGGGGAGGAGGTGCTTCTGTATTGATTCAGTGTTTGTTGATTTGGATGTTTTGGACTGAGCCTGTTTTGCACTCTGTTGCATCACTTTAGATTTCCTTCAGTGAGTGAGTGAGTCAGTGAAGTGAATCAGCCGAATGGATCTTATCTGCCCTCATTCCAACTCAGTGGAATGGATCAGAATGGAGGGTGTGTCCTGTTAACATTCATGGCTCTTTTGAGATTAGCGTCAAACCCGTAACCCGGCTCTTTGCTGCCATACACCCCCTGCCTTAATTTGTGGGCACAGACACCCCTTTGTGCCAGCTCTCTGCCCACAGCCAGACACAAGCGGCTTATCTCGCCTCCTCCGCCGCATCGCCCCGAGCCGGTCTGGGGCTCGTCTTAGCAGCGTCTTTCTCTGGAGGGAACATTTCATCCCAATTCTGCCAGTTCCTCTGCCACAGTGGGCTACAGACACGTCTTACGTAGCTAAATTAGGGAGGCAGCAATGGGGGGGCAGTGGGGTTTCAGTGCAGCAGCACCATAATGCTCACCCTGTTAGCCACATGGGGCGCATGAAGTGATTAATACAGATGGCTACAATTAAATCTGCATTAATGTGATGTATAGACTTCTATCTAGAGAATGGGATATCCTATAATTGATTATACGAAGGAGATTAAATATTGGCAATACGTTATTGGTCAAACCTTTACATATACATTAAACATGGTCTGTGACATGCAGAAACAGCATGAAGGTAAACGCCACTAATGGATGGGTCCTTATTAAAACTGGCACACTTGTTCATCCTGCAGAACAGCCGCCAAACGGGTTCAGGACAGTTAGCGCGTTAAAATAACGTTTATAGCTGACAAGACTTAGCTGAACCCCAGAGCTGTCTGTTGCAAGTGGAGTTTGTGTGTGCCTTTGCATGTGTGTGTTCAGTACTTGGTCAGGCAGTGATACCCTGTTTGCCTGTCTGTGCCCCCTACAGTGGATCTTAAAACTAATTTCGCCTGCTTATAATAAGTTCAAACAGTCCTAGTGAAACCATTCTTCTCACATATGTCTGCAGCCCAAAGCATTTGGCCCGGACAGTCTTAACTTGTGAGAACTGTGCTCTTGAACCCCTGAACACTGAACAGAAGACATGTTAGTCGTAATGGATGTACGAACTTGCATGTACAGGGTAAGAACAGTTTCCAACTATAGTTAAAAGCAAAATGTTGTTATGACTGCTTTTAATTTCAGATCTGCAGCTTAACTTGTCCTTGTTTACTGAGGGGAGAAATCCATGATGCTTTTCACCAGATCCCTCCTGTAAAATTTGAAATGGCATATTTATGAGGATGGTGGCATCCTGTCTGAAAGCACTTCACACTTAGGCTGGCTGTGTTGAGCTGTCACACTGAGGCTGGAATCTGGGGACTTTCCGGTCCGACGCAGGAATCCCTGTAGTGTTAATGAGGTATAAATGAAATGTGTCCTGGAATTTGGCAGAGGAAGTTAATCATCAAGCATTCTCTAAAATGGGCAGTAACTGCTGACCTCAATTTATCTTTATTACCCAAATTTTACCCTGCCTATATGGAAAGGCTGGTTCTATTAGTAGGTCTTGCATTCTTATTGCAGTAGCATCCTTTGTCAATTCAGAAGGGTGCAGACATGCTGCAAGTGACTGTTTCTTTTCACCCGGCAGTTCACCAACAGAGCCACATAGTCATGCGTAGCCCTGCTCAGTCAGGGACTGCAGACTGCAGGCTGTGGATCAGCAAGAGGAGTCCCTCTTGTGTGATGAGGCTTGGACAGTCCTGCCAACTGAACCCCTCCCTCCCTGGCCTGATAGCCTGCGGGCAGTCATGTGATGCCGCTGTGTCCCTGGAACAGCCTGGATTCCATACGGGACCATAGGTGCATCCACACACTGCAACAGTGTCTTAGCAGGTCGAGCGTCCTGGCAGCCTGGTCTGAGGTTTTTCACACATGCTGACTTGGGTCTTTCTCTCAAGTACCAAGAAGCTAACGGCATATTGTGCTCAGCGGAAGTTTAAGAACAGCACATGTCAACTTCTCGGAAAGACACTGTCACCGGTCATTTGTGTTCATACATTTTCTAAATAATAAAATAAGAGAAAAAGGACACTGGCATCTTTCCCACAAGTGTCCCACATCTGAGGCTGCACCTGTTCATGTTTTTGTATCCTGTCAACGTGCAGCTCGTGAGGACCTAGAGAGCAGGCGGCAGAGGCTGCCTTTGCTGGGGTAAATAAGAGCGCGTCTGCTGTCATAATTCCACTCTGCAGCCTCTGCCAGAGAGCCAGTGTGAGAATGGATGACCTACATGAACTGATCCCCTGAGCGCAATCGTCTCCTTCCCTTCTGAGCCTCAGAATAAAGCCCAAATATGAGTGCAGGAAACAAAAGAGGGGAGAGCAGGCTATCCATCTGGCTGCACAGAGCCAGGGTGACAGTGGCAAAGCATGCCCCAGTTTAATGTTTAACATGCATAATACCCCTCCTAATGCGTGACTGGACCCCCCGACAAAACAATACAATGCCTGTTTAATTGGAATCCCTCCATCGCAGGATTCCCACCGCCGTTTGAGAGATCCCCTCCGACAGGATGTTAATAATTCTTCTCTCCTTTTTTTATTTTGGTTGGAAGTGAGGCAATCCATCCGAGGAGAGAAAGGGGAGCTTTTTTTTTTTTTTAGGTGCGTGTGATGGATTGTCGAGCACATGCAGGGACATCCACACAGGGACATGCGAGGTATCGAATGAGAAAAGAAAAGGAAAAAAATGAAAAGGAAAGAAATGTGGAAGGGCTTACCGAGGGCTTTCAGAAGTTCATCGAAATGCTCACTGCTCTTCATTTTCCAGGTGCCGGCGAAGTTGGGAGGCATTTTTCTGGGGCCGGTGGTGGAGGCTCTGCCTAAAGAAGAACCTGCCTCTTGGTGCTCTGCTCCCCAGTGCTCTGCTCTCTAACCAGTGCTCTCTCTCTCTCTCTCCCTTTCTCTTACACCTCCTCTCTGTTAGTCTCTCTCTCACAGCTAGGCTCTCTCTCCCTCTCAGAGTGTCTCAGCCCTGATCCGTGCCACTAGTTATAGTCTTGAGTCTGATTCAGGCAGTGCCCTCCCCCTGAAGGACCTGTCCCAATATTCAGACAAGCCCACCCCCAATCCCCCTGCCTGGCTAACAGGAGACCCCCCCCCCCCCCCCCCGCCTGTCAGCATTTATTAATGGTGATCAGAATGTGCTCTTTATTAATGGCATACTTTCCTTCTCTCTCCATCAGTTTTCTGCACACAATTTAACTGTTCAGCCAGCTGTGTTAGAGGCTGAAGGGGAAGCCGGTGTGCTCTGTCATTTTAGCATTTTTTCTAAAGTCATGTTTGCAGTTATATACGTGCTCGAGGATTTCAGTCAGACTGCAGGGCCTGGGCTTTGTGATTAATGCACTGCCAGAGGGACACACACGCAGTAGAGGGTGAAACAGCTGTGATCTTATATTCCTCCACAAGCTGCTCCTCTTTCCTGCATTTCTCACAGAGAGCCTCCGAGATGCAAAAGCCTTTCTAACAGCTGCATTTGATCAGGCCCTCTGATTGCATCCAAACTCTTATGCGTTTGTGTGCTTGCATGGTGCTATGGTATGCACATGCTGTCATACTAAACCTCATTCTGAAGATTATGTTATTCCAGGAATGGTTAGGGCTGGAAAAAACTGAGGTCCTCAGTGTTTCTTAAATCTATATTTGATTAATCTGATCTTTGAGCCTACATCTTAGGCAGTCTCATCATAAATAAGCTGTGGTAAGAGGCGTTGAAACAGGGACTTGTTGCCTGTGGCACAACTGAATGTGTAGAGGGAGGGTAGGAGAGAGCGCCCACAATATAAATCGTCCCCTCCCTGTTGGGTGCATTGCCTACAGTTCCCCCTAGGGGGAGTGTGCCTGCAGCCAAGATGTATAGACTGGGCACACTGTTTCACACACGCACACATACTCTGCGCCATATACTAAAATTATCTTTACTCTGGCAACTTCATGAAAAGGCTAGACTGAGGAGAAACAGATCACACAGGTTTACACCAATTCATCTTTACAGTAACTGGTCTGAAGTGTGTTTGGCACTATATTTCAGCTCTCTGGGCCATATGTCTGTGGTGTGTCAGTTTGATTTATTTTAATTTATCATGATCTTCCGCACACTGCCACTGTAATTTCTGAACATGTGTCGAAATTTTAACTGGGACTCCAAACTACTGAGACCTCCTACACAGTAGTGAGCGTTTGGGGAACATGTAAGGATTTATTTCTCCTGGATCTAGGATGCTGTTTTTGGCCATATTAATTTCCTAAAAGCTGGAAAACCTTCAGAATGTATTCATGAAGTTATCGCTCCTGCCACTGTTAATTGTGGCACATAAAATGCGGCAGTTCTCCTGACATTAATTGCTGTGCCTGATGTGACAATTTGCCTACTCTGTAAAATTTCACAGAGGTGTTATTTGATTTCATTTTAACTTTTAAATGTTTGTCTTCAGTGGGTAAATGGTCGATCCACTCAATGACTTAAAGACTGTTCTCCTGTCTGAGTTACATAAGAGACACGTGTTCCTCTGATGTTTGCACAATTAGGGGACCAACAACAACAACAACTTCTTAGCATCCTGCTGCTTTTGGTGGGATTATAATTTCTTCATGACTTTAATCTATAATATTAATTTTAAGCAAATAAACAGCACAAAGCAAAGACAGGAATGTGTTCTAATAGGATGTTCTAATACTGCATATCACAATTTTCATGCACTTCATAGAAGTGTAGCCTTGCTGAAGTATGTTAGGCAGTTTTAAGCCTCATTGACCTTAGAAACAATTGACACCCAACTACTGGCTGGAACTTTCAGATGGTTTGCCAGTGTTTGAGAGGCCTCTGTACAGGGCCATGACTGCCATGAGCCAATCATTTTGCAACATTGAAAAAGAAACATAGATGTAACCACAAATAGATATACAGAATTGGACACAGAACTGACCTGTCACAAAATCTAGGTACCATCTTAAATTTGGTGCAATTTTTTGACTCATTTCATTTTTAACTCATTTGACAATTGAATAAATCCTAAACAAATTAATTGAATAATCGCCAGGTCTTCCTGAATGGTTGCATGCAGCAATGTTTACATTTAAACCTTTTTAATGAACCACAGAAAAGAAAGCATGGTTTCTGTTTTCTTTATTTCAGTATCTATCATGTTTGGAAAATAATCGGAGACTTGTGTTATTATTAATATTAGTTGTATCGTAGTTCTTTTGTCACACTTCGAGATGTATTTGGTGCTTTTGAGATATTGCATCATTAAAAAGGCTGGGTGTTCACCCTCAAAAGGACAATCAATCAATCACTTTCTGACCATGGGGCTTGGATGTCAGAGAGCTTTTAAAGAGATTTAAAACTGCAGATTCACAATTATAAGCAGCTTTAATACTGTTTAATACTGTTATACAAGATCTGCCTGTAAATCATTATGCATTGTACCTGACAAATTCACTCTGCAGTGATTGTGTGTGTGTGTATGTGTGTGTGCGCATGTGTGTCCGTTTTAGTGGTTTGTTTTGGAACAGTCTGCTTTCAGGGACTGAAGAGCCTCAGAATGTTAGTCTCTGGGAAGCCTAGCCTAGCATTCCGGGATGAAGGTGTTGGAAAGACATCAGAAAGCACATCAGAGACCCACAGAGGGCGTGCTAAAGGCCAGCTTTTTAAACTGGCCTTTAAAGCCAGTTAAGTCCACAGAATGCACACTGTGTTCAGAGAAAATCAATAAATAAATTGGAATTGGGCTGGTAAAATAAGATTTATGAATAGAATGATCAGCTACTTAAAACAATTCATATGAAGAGCCACGCCCTATTGCTGGCCTTTGAGAACAGCAACAACAGCCTTTTCGTGGTAAAAATAACTGCTAATGAAATAGTTCACATCCCAGTAAGTGCCGTTTTTTGTGAATCGAGAGCACTTCCGTGCCTCATTAGACCCCATTAAGGACTGCACATCTGAATAAACCCTTAAGTGAGCCATGTGCCTCAAGCATTGAATGCAAACCAATTCAGAAAAAAAGCACAGTCTTGCTTTCTGGCTCTCCATTGATGAGCAAATTTTATTTGGCAGCTGATGGCCACTCCAAACTGGCCTTCATTGCAACTTCCAGGAAGGATGATTCATCCCTTCGTACCCTGAACCCTCCACTCCACCCCAGGAGAGAACGTGGGCTCAGGTTGTTCTGTCGCCACGTCAGGCTTAATTGGTTCCCTAGCTGATGGCTCTTCATCAATGTCTTTTAAGAACTGCCCTCCGGACAAGAGCAAGTAATTAAAGTACAGATGGGTCCTAGTCATTTTCTCAGAAAACAGTTCAGTAAAATGACCTGGCAATTCCCTCTGGACACAGGTTGGCCACTCTCTGCCCCATCAATCAATGATTATAACCCTCCCTTAAAAAAATGCAAAGGGAGAGCTGGCCAAGATAGAGATGACAACCCTCAGGCATATTTTAGTAGAAAAGCTCTACAAGCAGTTTAACCCAACTGACTGTAGTTGCAGAAAAGTGATCACATTTTGTTTAGGATTGTGTTGAAGGGATCATTCACTTTCTGTGGGTTTCAAAAATATTATTTCAGTTTTAATGTTTGTACAAGCAGCTTGTACAGTGACATTATTCCTCCCGAGGCACTTAAATAATATCAAAAACCTTAGAAAGTGAACTGTCCCTTTAAGAGACCACAAAGGACTGTCCGTTACATTGGTTAGCAGTCTCCCCACTCTGTACTACATCACAGAGGAGGCAAAGGAAGCATATAAATTAAAGACATGTAAAGTTCAAACAGAATGAAACCTATATATACTTATATTCAATGGGGAGATTGGAGAGAGGGCTAATGGCTAATATTTCAGCTATAACGGTGACTGATGAACTACTTTAGTTATACGTGACAGCACACACTGCTCCTGTGACCATGTGTACAATGAGCCCATTTCCTTGTGTATCATTTCTTTGTTGATTAATCTGCCTCAAGACCTTATTTTATTACTTTTAGGATGTAACAATTAGTTTTTGTTATGGGAAATTAAAATACAGGGCAACTTTGTTGGTGTCCACTCATCCAAATTTTTAGTGGAAATTATGTTGATGGTATGCCTACACATATGATTATGTCCCCAAATTGAGGAAAATTAATTGGGTAAGATGGAATGTTTTAAAATAAAGTAAATCTTTCTATATTTTTGTCTTAAATGTACATCCCTATGGACATTTTCATTTTTAAATGGCACAACATTTCCTAATTAAATTAAGCTGATTGATTGTACTATCTTTGTTCAAAGTACATTGCAATCCATTTTACACAAATGCAGTATATGGAATGGCCAGATCCAGATAAAAAGCAATCACTTTTCCATGCTTGACATTTTTTTCTTGTAGAATATTAGATTACAGTCCGCCCACCAACACTCTTCTCATAGAGCTCATCCATCTTACTTAGAAAGCAGTTAGAGAGATGAGACCTCATGTGTCACAATGTCACCTCTGCTCAGACACCTCCACCCCTGCTAACAATGCAGGCAAAACTACAGGGGAAATAGTGAATCTCTGCCTTCATTCATTTTTAATATTTAAATCTTTATCTTCTGGTATGCTGAAGTCGTATACAGGCACAATCAGAACCAGAAACCTAGAAATGTTCGTTTCAATTGTGTGCATGAATGTTTTTATTTGCATTTTGAATGCATAACTAAATGACCAGTCAAATTGATCCCCTATTCAACATTTTAAATAGTTAAAGCTGTTCCTTTGATTGATAGACACTGTGGGATATGTGCATTTTCTTTGAACAATTATGAGTGTAGGTAGAGGGTTACACTGTGGACTGGCTCACAGTGAATATACAGGAAATTGAAGAACTTGCCTGCATTAAATGTTTTCTCTCCCATTATTAGAATCACAAATTGTGCTTCTCAAGTCACTGCTGTCCACCAACTCGGCTGCAGAGTCTGAGAGCTGAACTAAACTGCAGTTACTGCATCTGACCACAGGAGTCACAAGCATGCAGTGAGGTGGGACATACCCTGTTGACTGAAATCCTCCCTCCCTAGACAATGGTATAACCAGTTATGCTGGGATATTGACAGGGAGTTGTATCACTGAACCAAGGTCTATTACTTTATATGGATGAGCTACCTGACAAGCTCTAAACCATAGTATAATTTTCCAATGCATTTTTTAAATGTGTGCATGGAAACCCCTTTTGAGAGTTATTCTGAAAACGACTCCTAGTTTTCCTTGGTCACTTTTGATTATTATTTGGAACCATAACCAGGGTCGTGAAGGCACAGTGATTGATGAAAAATGGGAAAATAACAAAATCTTATAATTAAGAGAAAGAGCTTTGTCAGAGGAAGTTACTTGTATAGAAAGGCTATATAAACTTTTCAATAATTTTTACACTTTGGTATCTTTGGTTAAAAAAGGTTATCCAAATATTAACATCAAATAAGCTTCTATTGCAGAAAACCTAAAGCTGTAGGACTACTTTTATGACTAGATATGCTTTGCAACGGAACAGAAGACGCTCAGATTGAAAGGGATTTTACGACATATTTTTAGTTTTGTGCTTAAATGTTGTTACATAATGCTACACAATGTTATTAGAAAAATGCTCCAATTCCTGTAACAAGGTTTTGAAACATGATGTATTCTGCAGAACAAGAAGACAGAATCTAGATTGAAAATCTTTCTCTGACAGGAAGAAGCTAAAGCATAGCATTAGCTGTAGGAGTGAATAATAATGTGCAGGATCAATTACGGTGAATCTTTTGTCTCCTGCCCATTAAAATGGCAATTTATTGTCTGTCAATGCGGATTGTTGGAGACATTGATCTTTGGGTGTACCTTCTTTGCCTTGGGTAATAACGTCTTATGACAACAGTACTAAATCACAGCGGGATGGCATGCTAAAGCAGTAAATAAATGTCACTGCGGCGGGCAATTCCCCTAAATAAATCGAATCTTATTACCGGATGTTTCAAATAGTTCTGTCAACTAGAACAGTGCCTCTGTGACTACAGTCATTAAAAATAACAAAAGATTCAAGTTAAGATATTGGCTTAATTCTTTCGTCTTTGTTTACGCGCCCGTTGGCATAAACAAGAAGATGAAGAATTAAACCTGGTCTTATCTAAACTCGTGAAGTCATTTTTTTTCCGCGACAGTGAGATCTCGCTCGTAAGCAAGGCGACTGGCACTATTTTAGGGCGGAAGCTTGGGCGCTTATTGTCCCAGAATCCTCAGCGCGGAGTTGTCATGGCGTCTTACTGTTGAGCGGAAATCCTTTGCTGTTGTGGAACAAAATTACGTCAACAACCAGCGATAAATGCTGAAATAGTCAAGGTAACATTTTAGAGTGTCAGAAAATGTTGTTCCATCTTTGGGGGAATCAGCGAAAATATTAGTTCTGCCCACTGTGCGTTGCATTTTCTGCTATTGTTTATCAGCGCTTGCTGGGTTTCTGGAAATATGTGTGCATGCTGATTCAAAATGCATTGATAACTTTTTGGATCACGTAATTTCTGTTTCAGAAGGCTGCGTTATTTCAAAAATTCGAAGATCGGAAACGGCAAAATGAGCACGCAGGTAAATTTGACGTGTTAGTACACAAACAGCCAATGAGATTATGCTGTACTGTAGCTAGCTATTCAAATCGCAGCACATGGTCTTATTTTGTCAGTTAGTTACTGAATTGTTTAGTTTCTGTAACTTGTATATTCTAAGTGACCGATGCAAAATGACAATTTTCACGATACTCTGGCTAGCCAGCTCGATTCGAAAAATAACCTTCTTGTTTGTTTACATTTCAGTATAGCATACTGTTCAAGCAAGAACATGGTAAGTGCGGGAACTTTATATTTCAGTATCAGTTATCAATATTTGCTTATTATTTCTGTTCTGTCTTTATAAACATACGTATGCATGTTTATTTTGTTACCTTTACCATAAACAGTCAATACTCTAAAATAAGTATAGTCCTTACATCCGGTAGCTTTGCATATTTTAAGATGGGGTTCCTTACAACCTATGTTCAAACTTAGCTCACGATGACGCCATCTGGACCACAGCCTGGGGTCAGAATGAAAAGGACCGCACGGAGACTATCATCACTGGGTCGCTGGATGATACTGTCAAAGTTTGGAAATGGTAAAAAAAAAAAAAAGTGTGCGTTGCTTTTGAGAGCTGATTTTTACCTTGATTAAGAAATGGTCAAGTAAATTTCAATGGAAAGCAGTGATTAACTGGACCATACCGATTAATGTTAATTTGAAGGGCAGAGGGTGAGTGTGGTTGGGTATTCATGTGGTGCAGGTGCTTTGATAGCTGTGACTTTACCACTGGCTAAATTGTGATCTCACCCCAAAGGTCAGAGGAGAAGCTGGAGCTCCAGTGGACACTGGAAAACCACCAACTGGGCGTGGTGTCCGTGGACATCAGTCACAACGGCGCCCTTGCAGCTTCCAGCTCGTTGGACGCCAACATTCGACTCTGGGACCTGGAGTCCGGGAAGCAGATCAAATCCATGGATGCGGGGCCAGGTGGGGATCCCCTGTAGAGTTCTGTTTGTGAACCTGGTCCACTGAGAACCTTCAACCTTCAAACTAGAGTAAATCTCAGGACATGTGCTGTTGGACTAAAGGTGATCAGGAGAGTAGTCATGTGGTCGCTTGATTTGAGGATGGGCATCATTGTCATTATGACTATACAGTGTTGTTAAGCATAAGGCGTATGTGTGGGTAGAGTGTTGGGGTTGTGTAAATTTGTGAGCGTTCATTTTGCATTGCATCAGAAAAAAGTTTGGGAGCCCCTGGGTTATGGGCAATAAATATTATCAGTCACCTAAAGCTTTCTGTGTTTGCATGATTGTTGTATCATAAAGTGTCTGTTGTTTTCTAGTGAGCCTGTTCAGCTCTTATCAGGGCGGGTTAGTGAGCGCCAACAGGCAGTTCTGCCTGATGTTATTCATATCCATGTGCAAGGACATGGGCTGGTGGTGGTACTCTTATCACTAGCAAATGCAGAGCAAACGCAGAGCAGCATGACGCACTCACTCCTTGTTTCCGTTTGCAGTGGATGCCTGGACAGTGGCGTTCTCTCCGGACTCAAGATACATTGCCACAGGTAGCCACCTGGGCAAGGTGAACATCTTCGGAGTTGAGAGCGGGAAGAAGGAGCACTCCCTGGACACTCGGGGGAAATTCATCCTGAGCATCGCTTACGTAAGCTTTGTGGCCACATTCATTCATTAACTTAGTGAGCTGCTCTAAACAGATGCATCTTAATAAATGTGATCTCATGTACAGTATATGATTACAGTACAGACTGCAAGGGGTATGAATTTACCTGTTAGTCACGGCCTCCTTTCCATAAGCCAGTTTTCCCATGTTTATCCATATTAGTGTGGCATGGCGCTTGTGGGAAATGGACTTGCAAATGGAGGGTTGCAGGTTGTGGGTGATGTAAGGCTATGTGAAAAAGCGGTGTGTCGCCCCAAGATCTTTGTAGCTGCATGTCCGTGTAATATGGTGGTAAGTATAGCAATGATGGGGGAACCACACCTTCTGGGGTTCACGCACACTGCCTGCAGCCCTCAGTAGCTTTATTCTCATTAGTAGGGAGAGGACATTGAGTCAGAACCGTGGGCATCCAAGTGTCCAAACAGAAACTGTGTGTTCACTGAAAAACACAAGATTCTTTTCCCATGCCAACAGCTGGGAATGGATTTAGAGTGCTCGCTTGGTTGCTTTTCAAATAATTTGGGCAATTTATGTAACCGACTGCCTGAGGGTTGCCGCAGATATGACTAACCAAACGATGGCTACAATTCAAGAAGCAGGAATGAAGTGGAGAAATTAGACACACATAGTCAGAAAATGCCATCCTGTTCCACTTGATTTTCTACAGTCTTCCCTAAATTGACAATATCCTGCTAAAGACTAACTAATATTAACAAATGTTGCACAGAGGACGGTTCTGCTGTTCATGTGATTTTTAGGCACATCAAAATTACGTGCTTGTCTGTCTTGATCAGTTGGTCAGTAAAGCTTTTATGTATGCATGTGTGCTGCTCTTCCAAGCTCAGAAATGTTGTCATGTACAGGTCCCAGTGTTTTTGTGTTCTGCTCTTTCAGAGTCCTGATGGAAAGTATTTGGCCAGTGGGGCTATAGATGGAATCATTAATATTTTTGATATTGCAACTGGGAAACTTCTCCACACGCTGGAAGGTAAATTAAATTTAATGGCTGTGTCCACAGAGCCATTCTGCAATCTGTGTGTCTTATAAAGGGAGGGTGTGAAGTTTGTGAGGTGGCAGGGTTTCTGTTCTTCTCATCTGCTGTCTGCCAAGGCCTGGATGTCATCTATGTGCACTTCAACTTTGAATGATAAATTAAAGTTATGGCTCACTTTTGATATTATTTCACTTTTGATATTATTTCACATTTGTTCTCTATTGTCCCAGACAGTTTTTGTGTGCAATGAAGGATATTTTATATATTTGCTTTAGTTTTTTTGGCTTGAAAACGCATGACGCACAACCTGTTTTGATTTTATGAAGCCTACGCTGGAAGCGTCTTTTATGCTGTTTCTAGGAAACGGCACTCTGCTCCTGTCAGTCACTTGCGTGATGTATTTAACGGCATTATCCAACTGATTTCTCCTGAAAATAACTTGCCATCTGCGTCCACATAGCACTAATGTGTCGCCGAGCCTTGGACCACTTGTTTTTGTCATGGTTCAAGTGGCCAGAAACTGTAACAACCAACTTCTTTAATCATCTTTATTCACAGCGGAAGCTAACCGCAGAATTAAGGCCCGCCCTTATTTTCATGTGATTGGACGGCCAATTAAAGAATGACATAGGGGGCTTTTTTTCTTGGAGTGCTTGTTCATTTTCAGCTCCATGCCCACCTAAAAACAGCGAGGGCGGGTAAACACAAGGCGCCTGGTGTGCAGAAGCATCGCCGACAACGCCTCAAGCTCAATTGAAATAATTAGAAAAAAGCCGCCCCTCGCTTGTAAAGCATGTCTGGTGTGAACACAGCCTAAACCAGCTTGTACAGTGAAGTTAGGCCTCCAGAGGTAGTATAATATCTAAAATATCCTACATCACACCCAAAAACCCTCTGGGCCAATTGAAACTAAAACTGAAATGTGAAAAAATCCAGGAAGTGAGCCGTCCAGTGTGTGTGTGTGCGACGGCAGCGATTTCTCTGCTTAGGCGTCTCCTTTATGTTTGGGTCGTTTCCGGCTCCAGCTGTGTAGTGCCTCTTCTCTGGTACTGAGCAGGGCTAGCTTCCATTTGAAAGACACCAGTGTGTGTTGGAGGCCAGTGCAGGCATCTGATGTTTGCCTTGCGTGTTGAAGCAGGCTGTGAAGGCGTTGGTTCTGCGACTTAATCGTCCTCCTCTCTCAGGCCACGCCATGCCCATTAGATCGCTGACGTTCTCGCCAGATTCCCAGCTCTTGGTGACGGCCTCCGATGACGGCTACATCAAGATTTACGACGTGTGAGTACCGCAGTAAACCTGAAACGACTCTGTGTTTGTGGGCTGGTCTGGCCTGGTCCCGCTGGCTCCCACGTTTCATTCCCACCACTGAACGCGCTTCTGAGTGACTGAGTTATTTATTAGCATTTTATTCATTTAGTAATTAAACAAACAGCATACGTGGCTGTGTGGTCAGGTCCATTAGCTGTGCTTTGTCATCTCGCCACATTCTAAATTCCGCTTTCCAGTGATGCTTCAAATGAATTTCGAGGTTCTAACCAATGGCATCTCTGAAATATATGTTGCTCTGCACACTGAGTTAAATGGAATATTGATCAATACCTGACCGCTTCGGTCTGTTTTACTGGCATTCTGAACTGGCTGAATGCCTGAATCGACAGAAAGACGTGTTGCAGAGAATGTTTCAGACACAAATTGTTGGAGAGTCATACACTACTGTAGGGTCTCCTATTTGCTCAATCCCGGTGTATTGGAATGTGGCTCTGACTTTGAATACGTGACTGTTTGCTATTGATTGGTGCCTGGGTGGTTTTTCAGGCAGCACGCCAACCTGGCGGGAACGCTAAGCGGACACGGGTCCTGGGTGCTGAACGTGGCCTTCTCCCCCGACCACACGCACTTCGTCTCCAGGTAGGCCCAGCCCCCTTCTCACCTGAAAACGCCCAGCCCAGCTCTAGCCAAACCCAGGAAGAAGATTTCAGATTAGTCAAAAAGCATGTCCGTCGTTTGCATCAGTTGTGTGTATATAGTACAGTTTACAGGGTTTCTTCAGTCAGCCTATCTACAAGTGAATTTTTAATGAGCCTTACACGCCAAGGGGAGAGAAAGACAAGGTTTTGATTTAAGAGTGTGACTCATGCTAAAATGAGTTCAGTCAGGGCTGAGGGTGTGGTGCAGTGCAGTGTGTTGGGAGTGGGCCTGAGTGTTGAAAGCGGGTTCTGCCCTTTTCCTAGCTCTTCAGATAAGAGTGTGAAGGTTTGGGATGCCAGCTCCAGGACCTGTGTCAACACCTTCTTTGATCATCAGGACCAGGTGAGGAAAAGCATAAGCCCCTGCACACTTGGGCAAACTGGGTCACTACCCCATGGTACACCTGATTAAAATGAGTCGTGACCCCTTCTATATCTGGGTACTGTCACAATGTCTACTTTGCTTGGATAAACTGGGAGATGAAATGTTCTGTTCCTGGATATGCAAAGTCGCAATTTCATCAATAACTTGGTAAATGGTGTCATGCAATCTTTTATACCCGAGCAAACTAAATCATAAAATCTTCTATATCTGAGTAAATTAAATCAAGAAATTTTCTATACCCGAGTAAATCAAATCATTATATACCTGAGTTAACTAAATCAGGAAATTTTACATTCCAGAGTAAACTAAATCATAAAATCTTCTATACCCAACTAAATAGTGAAATCTTCTATACCCGAGTTAACTCAATCATGAATCCCTGGATAAACTGAGTGACCTGGTTACATTTTGTCGGCATGGGATTTGTACCTGAAGCTCAACGCGAGGCCTCATTGTATCTCACTGAAACGGATGCCACGGCAGCAGCAGCCCCGCAGGGAGCCTTAATGCCACCCGCCACCACTCGGGTGAAGCCAGGCGGCTTCTAACATGGCGGCTGCTTTTCTCCCAGGTGTGGAGTGTTAAGTACAATGTGGACGGCTCCAAGATCGTGTCTGCGGGAGACGACCGGGCCATCCACATTTATGACTGTCCGATGTGACCCCGCCCCCTGCCGGGGCAGTGGCTGCTGACGCAGCGGTTTGCGCACGCCGCGGACGCCTCCTGACCGCCGTCCCACCTGCATCCTGCGGGAACTCTGATCACCGGTGCTCTGTCCAAAGCACTTCTGGGACGACTTGCAACAGATCACCTGTGTCCGAAGGAGAAAAGCTTTTTTTGTGTATGTTTTGTTTCTGGCTGAGAAAAGGGTACTCCATCGTGTTCAAATAAACGTATTTTAAAAAACTTGCCTGACTGGCTGTGGATTTGTCTGCCTGCTGTGTACAGTCCCTTAATCGTTGGGGTCACGTGAATGTCATTATTTAATGGAGCAAACACTGCGCTGAAATGTAAACATTGTGTGCAGATATGGAGGCTGGAGACTGGCATTTCCACCAGGCTCACCAGTCCTAGTTTACACAGGGAGTTTGCTTAGAAGGCCTGTGAAGGCCTCTTTACAAACCATGCCCACGTGTAATACAAAGAGATAATACAAACAAAGCTGCTACGTTCTTGAAAGGGTATACTGTGTTACCACAGAACAGGGCATCCTTTTGATTTGTATTAATTACATGAATGACTAATTAAATGTGTCACCGAAGCATAAGCTATTCCAGAGACGGGATTAATCAATGGTGAAAATGCCTCTTGGATCTATCATATCATAAATATTGGAGGACTGACCATCTGGTTAGTTTGCAGAAGCCACGTTCCTGGTATCTGAAATTTAGTTGTAGGGATCTAGTATCCAGTTGCATTAATGTATTAATTACAAGGTATTTGAGACTTAATTTCAGATATCTGTGCCTAAAATTCGAACTGAATTTACTGAATTACAGATACTGTAGCCTTAGTTGTGCTGTTTATCAATGGATGTAATTTTAAGAAAACCATGAAACCATTTCAAGGTTACCGGCGTCCAGAATTGTTGGATATCTCCAATTCAGCATAGATCTGAATCTACCAAAGGTTTTTTTTTTGCCCATAATTATAGCTGTACATGTTAGAACACTGATGGAAATACAGTTGACATTTGTACCTCAAAACAACATTATCAGTATTATCATTTTCCTATTATTCCAGACTGTAACCATTAGATCTTCATAACTTAAGACCAACAGTTTCATCCACTCCCTGAAGATGAGGTTTCACATCTGAAATTTTATTAAGCTGTTATAGTAACAAGGTGTGCTTTGGGAGACTATACACCGCTTCAAACACGCAGCACATTTTTACTTATGCAAACGTGTTCATAAATGAAGTACACACACAACTTCAGGATGCAGAAATGTCCAGCACTGTGGAGGCTAATGAAACTTCACATGCACATTCACAGGCTGAATGATCACAGGGAGTGTGGAAAACATAATGCACGAAGAGGGAGATGCGGTCTAGTTTAAAAACTTAATACATCTTTTTACAGCTGTCCCTGTAGTATAGTGCGCCCTCTATAGGTTCACAATGTCACTGCACACTGTTACACCAGCATAAGGGCCATCTGTAGGGATTCTGAAAGTCCTGGGCGCACTCAGGTGTGTGAAGTTACTCGTGCAGAAGCCTGTATTCTCTGAACCTGAGGTGGGCAGTTTTGGGACAGTCTGCCTGCACTCCCCAACTTTATCTGATGACCTGAGAGAGGAAGTCACATGACCAGGAGCAAGTTCAACAGTCAAACATTTTTGGAGCATTCTGAACAGGTGCGTATGGGATTATTAAGTCCACAGTTGGAGTACTTTTCCCACTTGTCTGGACTTCAGCTTCCACAAGAACTCCTGGAATTGTACATGCTTCACCTGTAGAATTCCAGGGGTGTCAGCTGCCAAACTGAAAGGAGATTAACAACCGTGCAAGACTGCAGTCTATGTGGTTCAAGCTTCCCTTCTTTTGTAGTTGTAATAGCAGGTAAAAGCACAACCCCCTAATCAGAAATGGGTAAAAACCAAAAGGTGAGAAAAAAATTCAGTTAAAAGGCAATGTGCATTCTGCAATACTGAGAACACAGCACTCGTGTGTGAGAAGTTGGGGCGGGGTGTGGCGTGGCAGGTTTCTCTCACAAGAGTTTACTACCATCAGCAGAGGACTGTCCTTAGAAGAGCATGCAAGACTGTCTTGGCTTTGATGAACGTCTCACTGTACATGGTCTGAGGTAAAAGTGTCAAGATTTCCGATGACTTTATCAATCAGTTTTCATTAGGATATTTTCACATGGATATTCTCTTTCTACAGGTCAGTGCAGTCAATCGCATGCTGAAAACCAAGAGGAGACCATTACAGCAGCCCCCTTGACCACCTCCATTTTGAAGTCTTCATGCTGTTAAAATGATGTGCCCATAGGTTGAGGTGTTTGGACAGCTCTGCCTGCAGAACAGGCGGCGCTCCTTACAAAGGTAGGCACTAAATGGACTGGACCACTCTCCCTCACCCCATGCACCCCAACCCCTTATTTAAAAATAACCATTTAGTATCTGTTCCTTTGCTTTTCACAGCCAAACTTGAATGACAGGTACAGTACACACAGTAGCATTTCCGGATACCTTGTGGCATGATTGCCACATCCATGTTACAAGCCTTTGTTCATTTTCAGAAATTAATGAACATTTTTAATGTCCATAATACAAAGAAGCTTATTAATGTGAGCACCAGCCTTCCATTAGAACACTGTCAGTTCTCCAGGTAAAAGATGTGTAATGTTCACCTATAAAAACCAAAATCCAAGCCGACTGTTAAATATGCATTTCATAATCTTGAAACATGCCATTTCCCCACTGTAGTTCTTTGTTAGTTCCCTGTGAGCAACTTATTTTAACCAGTAGGTGAACCCACCTCCTGGTTCCTGATCCGACAGTGTTCTTACACATTCTTTTCATCTAAAGACGTGCATGGACAACTTTATTAGTCACCATTGGAAATAAGCAAATAGTGAAAAGAAATAAATACAGTCTTGCAAACAAAGAATTTCCATAAGTAGGGTCATCCCTGAAAAAGAGCTGTCCATAAAGCTTGGATTGACACTGCGACAAGCTGTTAGGAATGTGAGAGAGGACTGGATTGGTTGAACCCTTTTACACTGAGGATTAAAAAAAAAAAAAAATTTTAAACACCCCCCCTTCAAAGAGCAACGAGCGTAATGTCCACTGTATCCCTGCACACCTTGAAATAAATGAGACTAGCTGCACAATAGTTTCCTTGGAGAAAGGTGTGTCCTATTATGACTGAATTTATACATTTCTAAAAACCTCACTTTGGCCCAAAACTCTTCCATATTTTTTTTATTATTTTTACATCCATTGAATATTGAGCTTTTCCCAGAGATGCTGTACCATTTCAAACATGGCTGCTCTTGGGCCCCTTCTCCCCCTAATCACAGTAATTCCCCCTGAACTTTGATCAGAGGAGGAAAATGGTTGATGAAATGAATATACGGCTGTACTGTATACGGTTTTTGTTCTCTTGTTCCCTATATTGTTCACTTGAGCTTCATCTGGCTTTCTGTATTTTAACAGTGCCTTTAAGCAAGATGTACCCCTACCCTGTTAAAACACACTCATCCATGGTGGACTGAGGGGACGCATCCAGGTATTCTGATCTAGTGCTGATTTACACTGTTCTACCACGCTGGTTTAGATTGTCTGCTAGAGAACCCAAGTAGTAGGAACAGTGTGCACTTATGATCGTATTACTTTTACAGTTCTGTTTCCTTCTAAATCGTGCTGCTAAAATCATAGCTGGAAAACTGTCAAAAAGGACAAAGGGTCCATTTCACTGTTCAGGTTAACTTTCCATTCATACTTAGTCCCCTGATCTTGCATTGCCAATCGTGGTCAAAACTGCTGCTTTAAAAATTTAACTCCATTTGAACCATCTTAATTTTATTCTATTGTGTAATTTAAATAGCAATTTTTGATGCAACTGAAATTTTTTCTTGATCTTTTCATTTACGGGTTTTCAAAATAAGTCCTCAGAGAAAATAACTTTTTTCCCCAACATCTAAGTAAAGGTTAAAATACCCCCCCACCTCCGCAAGGAAACATCACAAGGCAACAAAGAGTTAAAAGGCCAACAAAAAACCGTGGGATGAGGGGACCCTGGGAGAGATAACCGAGAGCAGAGGCGTTGCCAGGAGCGATGGCGGTCCCCTACATGCTCTACCAGTGCCTGGAGTCCACCAGCTCCGGCCTCAGGCTCAGCTTCTTCAGCGTCTCGTACCCCACCACCATGACGATAGCCGTGGGCGTGGAGGAGATGATGCGAGCAGAGAGCCCCTTGGTCATTCCCCAGAAACCCTCCTCAGCCAGCAGCGTCTTAAAAGTCTCAATGACCGACGTCCGGCCTTCCACCTAACAGACAGACAGAAAGACCACCCTGTCAGCGCACACACAAGGTATTCACCACAAATGAACGGTTCAAATGCCAGATGTAAACAGTAATGATGCAAAGCGGTTTGAGCTATTCCAGGTCTTACTAAAATCACATCAGTCTACTGAAGCTGCCACACGGCAGGTGCAGGACACTCTCTCTGTAAAGCCTAGAATGTCACATTTGCATATATTTCCTCTTTCTGGTTCAGTAAAGTGTCCCTATTTAACAATCGATACTATCTGAGGCTGATTTTACTTTCAAATTTCCCTGGAGTTTGAAAGCAAGCAACAAGGGAAAGGAGAGGATTTGGTTGGACGTGGCAACCAGGCAACAAGCAAATAACCATAGGCATGCATATAGAAGGCATGGGAAATATAACCAAACATTTTGACCAGTTTTTAAATCTGGGAAGCAAGCTTTACGAAAGCACCCCTCATAGGCATTACCTGCACTCGGGCCCTCACCACGTCCATGGGGTTGGTGACGGTGGACGCGGTGGCCGCAGCCAGTGGCCCCGCCATGGCCTGCAGGATCAGGTGAGGACACTCACTGGGCGCCATCTTGGAGAGCTGCTCTGTGAAAACAATTCCACGTACACACAGGACAGTCACGCTGCTATTGTGACCAAGCAGAAATACTCAAGACCCTACATGATGTGCCCAAGCACTTGTACCAACGTTTGTGACTAATGACGCCTGGCTGAATATCTGCTGTACACCCTTGGTTTCATTTTGCCATGAAAAGCTACATCATCTGGATGCAGGTTAACAGATTTATGCTGGTGACTGTTCATGCCATTATTGGAATTTTGGAGTAATTCTGGCAAGTAACAGGTTGTCCATAGCAAGCAAACCCTAAGCAAAAGGAGACCTCAGCGATGACTGCAAGAAACATGCCTGGCACCTTTAGCATGACAACCTTAGTCGCTTTCCGCTACAGGATTAGCCAATTTGACAGGAAGCTTGTGAAAGGAGTTACTGTAAACAGCTGATTCCATGTGGTAATGCCACTCAAAGCTGTAAGCACGCTGTCTGAAACTTATGTGTTTTCGACCCTAGTGCATTCAAGTCATAACTACTGCAGTATCATCGTAACGGACTCTGAGACTTTGGGACAACATGCTAAATGCACTGGCGTGCTGAAAGTGGTACACTGTGCTGTCAAATGAACAAGAAAATGCATGCAATTATCAGCAGCAAAGAGAAAGACCAAAGAGACATTTCCTGTTGGCAGTACCTGCGTAGAAGTGATAAAAAGGCCACCAGACGGCACTGTTCGGGATGTACGTCAAGAGGGAAGCCACGTATCCCCTGTAGAACCCGCGGAAGCCGTCTACCGCGAAGATCTGCACGATTATGTCCCGCGTCTGTCCAAACGTCACCTTGTACTTCCCGGCCGCCATCACCATCTTGGGCTTGACTTTGAAGCGGGTCAGGTGCTCGCCCTGGCCCTGCATCATCAGCTGCTGGGACACCACGTCGATGGGCACCGTGATGCTCTGCGCCACCAGCGAGGCCGAGCCGCCCGCCACCAGCGACTTGAGCGTGTTGTCGGAGGAGTAGCGCGAGACGTACTTGCGCACCAGCTCGTAGGTGGTGATGTAGCCCTGGCCGGAGATGAGCGTGAAGGTGTTGACCATGAAGCCGCGGTACAGGCCGCGCACGCCCTCGGCCCGCAGGATCTTGAAGAAGGCGTCGAAGGTGCCGCTGTACAGCGACTTGCCCTTCTGCACCTGCAGCCGCGTGCGGATCAGCGTGGCCGGGTACACCGCTGCCCGGATCGTCATGGTCATGAACACGCCAAAGGAGTAGAACTTCCTCTTGTCCAGGTCCTCCCACTCGATGATCTGAATGTTACGTTTCTGCTGCATTCTTCCTCCCCCGAGCCGCCCGTCATCAGAGTCAGGACCGCATTGGCAAGCTTAAAAAATGACGATGATAGATAATATTCATTATAGCTTTTTAAACTGTAGTTACCTGGATGAGCTGTGCAACCCCTTCCATTAATTCTAACCGAGTACAGAGAAGCACCCCTGCCCTCTGAATAATGCTTTGGAATATTCCAGAATGCCTCATCTAAGCCAGGCACTCACTGATGCAACACGAATGTGTAACATATGAAACTGGTGCAGGCAGACCGGCAAAGGTGCCAGAGAAAGGTTCCACCAGAGAACTTTCTTCCCTCTCTGAATGATGCAATAGCTTGCCCATCACACTGTGGCATGTCAGGCTAAAGTCAACACTGGTATGATCTGGATTTGATATCAGACCCTGGGGGCACATCACAGCACCAACGACTATTGGTATGACGAGACCCGCCTCCAAGCATACTCATAACCTATTCAAAAATGTATGCCTATATGGCCGAGTTTGAGATTGCTGGTAAAACTGGTGCCACCAGAGATTTCCATAAACCTGAAATAATTTTCCAGCGGTGATGATGCATGTGTAGACCTTATGTCTTGTGAATGTCCGTTCTTTATTTTAAGAAGCAGCCAGTAATCACTCTCGTGTTTTTATAACGACTAAAGGTGCACTGGATACGTGCAGTTATGTGATGTTAAATTGTGGTTAGTGATATCCGATTTCAGAGGCAAACCACAGTCGCAACCTTTTCTTTCATTAAATATTTCTAAAAGCTAGTTGGAAGAACGAGTATTCAATTCAGTCACAGACGAATGACAAATTCTTGAATAAGAAAATAATTTGAGAATTCTACTCACGCAGGAATTTTGCGGTTATATTACTTTAACGTGGTCGGGGAGTTTTAAAGTAATTGAGTTCAGTAACCAACTTGCTAATGCAGAACTAGACATTGTTACTAAAAGACGCAGTCGGTGGAAAACAGGTCCAGCTTGCTGGAGCCATTTGTGACTTTCTGCTCTTGACTGTATGTAGGCTACAGATACCATCGCCAGTTAATCTACAACAAAGGATTTTGTTTCCGGTCAACTTCGCATACACTACTTCTGTTATTTTATGTTTTCCATACGTTGGGGACTCCGTTCTTTTTGCAACGTAAATTGATTTCTGTGGTATAACTAAATCCCACAGCTGACCACAATCTTTCGAATGGGTCGTCTGTTGTTGTAACAATGTCCTTGCGAGCTTTGAACTCAACAATCAAACAATTAATGGGGGCCATTAATCCAACAGCACTATATTAATTTCGATCTACAACAGTACGTCCGTTATATGCCAGTTGATCATAACAAAATGCAGTGAACTGAATGCATAATTCCTGAAAGAGCACACCCATTAACCGGTGCACTATACTGTGCATTGCCAGCTAGCTAATGAATTGCCCTGGGTCCAACGTTACACACAATGACGGAACAGCCGACCTCTTGCTAAATAAGGAAACGTTCACTTACTGTGTCACGTAGGTGTCTTCGTTAGAGACGCATTTCTGATTTTATATAGTCTACATTGTCCAACATAGACTTTATTTCCTTAAAAAAGAGGAAAAACCATCAACAATGCAGCATTTTGGAATGCCTCGGCCTAGTACGAAATCATGGTCAGATCCGTCTCTGAAAATGTCATACTTCTCAACGACCAATGCGCGGCCACTGATTCTGACGTAAAGCAAAGGTGAAAGGTCAGTACACGCCTTAAACGCACATGGACTCGTTGTTTTTCTAATTGTTTAAAAGCCGCTCTCGTCTGTGATTTGTTTGTATGGACCCGACGTTATCGTTTGGCCAAAGACTGGAAAGTGCGAAGTGTAGGGAAACCAGTGTGTCAACGTTCTAAAACGCCCATTAGCGTTGTGGAATCATGTGAGGTTGCCTGGTTTCGCCATATGGATTTTATGAAATTATATGACTGGTGCCTGAAGCTAATGCATGCTGAAACCAAATCACCAATATGGATCATTTATTTATAGAAACAGTCCTTGTACATTTGCATAGTCTAATGCAACATATCTAGGCAGAAACGGTTTGCTTGCCGTCTGAATATTCTAAGCGAGGCTTTGTTATGGTAAAGTCATCTGTACATATCCTGGTGCACCAATATTAGTCACACTGTCAGGCTTTCTTCACCTTTGATATAGTATAGCCCAATGTAGATGTATTTCATACCGGAGCTATATTAGTCATCTTGCGCCATAATTTAAATCTACAACAGCAGCATTATTTACATATTTCGTCATTCTAAAAAACATTTCTTTGCATGTTTTCACATATTGTAGCATTACAGGAGGACTTTATTGCAGATATTTGTCCATACTGTAACTGCTACAGCAATGTTCCTTGCTTAGTCATTTAACATTCCTTTGCGTTGTTGTAATTAAGTGACATTTCTATATTTTATCTATCAGGGAATAAATGAAGGAAAATATTTCTCACTGATGATCTAGTCCTATTAACTGTGTTCATCTTTCTATTGCACACTTCTTTTTTTTTACTTTGTTCACATCCAGGCAAATTGCTGAGTTAGGTAGGACTTTAGGTTTTATGCAAATATTTCCTAAGGCTGTGTTCACACTGAAAATGAGTATGTGTCCACACATCATCACATGCAGATACATGTATTTTTACATTTCGGCTTGGAATTGTCTCAAGCCAGTTATGTTCAATGGTATTGCTGCGATTTTTGTTTGCAGGTCATTTCAAGTCTAATGGGTTAAAATACTCAAGAAACCTTATGTTGCAGTTTGGGGGGAAAAAATTATATTCTGTATTTTTCATGTTGTATTTTTTCACATTTGAAGTTTCTCCCCAGCCAGCTTCCCACAGCATCAAACAGGAAGTTGGGTTCATTTCCTGTGCCTATAGAAGCTGAAATTCTCCATGTGCCCACAGGGTGGTGATGGAGATCCAAAAAATTTTGTACCGCTTATGCAGTGTTGATTTTCTTTCGTTCTCGTGTTATGGTTATATCGCTGTGAAATTGCCCTTTGCATGCAGGAATATAAGTCGGAGAGTTTATAGTATGACATGCCAAAATGACAAAAACTGATTTAATTCCCCTGCCCGCTGGGAAAGCACATTTGCCTGTATCAATTTGTTTGATGGTATAATTTACCATAATCACATTATTACTTTGTTTGCTTTTCATTTGAATGTCAGTGTGTACAATGAGTTTTTGACTGCTGTGCTGAAAGCGTTCTATCAGTTTCTGCAGTAATGTCCCACTAAAGGAAACTTGCCAGGTAACTGGTAACAGTTCTTAAAACACTTCTGTGCCTGTTTTGAAACCATTAAAACATCAAGAAAAAGATTATGTCAAAAAATCTGCAAATATAAAATTTCCTGCCAAGAGAATCACTGTAATCTTGTATATTTTTATCAGTTCATGTTGGTGTTTAATTCTCAGCCAATACATTGGAATTGTGTCCATGGCAACAGAACCTGGGATACAGTTTTTACATGGCTTCCATACCAAGTGCATTTCCAAAGTCCCTTAAGACTGGAACCATATTGGGATTTCCCAGGCAACACAAAGGGAGTGCAGAGATGTCTTAATAATGTGAAAGTAACAGTGGTGAAGCCTGGGACAGCTGCCACAGCTACTTAAGAGAATTATCTGCCATCGGATATGCTGTCTGCAACTCCCATTAATCCTTATGAATGATGTAACCCAATAGCATAACGGACGCTTTCAGAAGCTGGCCAATCACTTCAGCAGAGGGGACAGTTGGACAAACTCTTGTGTTGAATTTAGGCTACACTGTGAATCCTTGTGAATGCACAAACCTTTGAAAATACATCTTGCACTATCTTATTGCAGGCAAAGTAACAAAAGAAATTACAAGTATCATAATAATAATAATTATTATTATTATTATTATAATAACAAATTATTATAATATTATAATATTATTATTATTATTATTATAGTGACAATAATAACAATAATAATGATGTTCATAGTTTATTTCATTCCACTTCAACATTCTACAATCAATTACAGCTAAAAGGTAATGTATTTGTGATAGTAAACAGATTTGACAGTCCTAATGTCTTGTAAAATACAAGTGAATGTTGTTATTAAACGATCTGATTCACAGTGGTCTTAAACAGTTTTGTCTGTGTGTGCTCTTGCAAAAAAACTGATATTGTATCACCTCTGGTTGAAAACAGCTGAATAGTTTCTGTAGTGAAGAGATAACGGCAGAGTAACTTTATATGACTGATTGTAGGATAAACACTACATGGCCGAAAGTATGCAGACACCCCTTCTAATTAGTGGGTTCGGCTACTTCAGCCACACCCATTGCTAACAGGTACTTTAAATCAAACATTCTGTACAGCCATGCAAATATTGGCAGTAGAATGGGTTGTACTGAAGAGCTCAGTGACTTTAAATGTGGCACTGCCATAGGATACCACCTTTCCAACAAATCAGTTTGTCAAATTTCTGCCCTGCTAGAGCTGCCCCAGTCAACTGTAAGTGCTGTTATTGTGAAGTGGAAACGTCTAGGAGCAACAACAGCTCAGCCATGAAGCAGTAGGCCACACAAGCTCATAGAATGGGACTGCCGGGTGGTGAAGCGTGTATAGCGCATAAAAATAGTCAGTCCTCAGTTGCAACACTCATTACCAATTTCCAGGCTGCCGCTGGAAGCAACATCAGCACAAAAACTGTTGAAATGGGCTTCATGAAATGGGTTGCTATGGCTGAGCAGCTGCTCTGCCCTGACCTCAACCCCACTGAACAACTTTGGGATGAATCAGAATTGTTCAATGGGACAATCAGAGACATATTCCAAAATCTAGTGGAAAGCATTCCCAGAAGAGTGGAGGCTGTTATAGCAGCAAAGGGGAGCCAAATTAATGCCCATGATTTTGGAATTAGATGTTCAACAAGCACATATGGGTGTGATGTTCAGGTGCCCACATACTTTTGGCCATGTAGTGTATCTTACCTGATAAATGCCAAACTCTTGGTGTTGCATGGGACATGACCCACAAACCCGCAACTTGGCAGCTTGCATGGCTGCCACCCAATATTGTTATCTCATGCAAAATACAACAGTAGGAGAGTAATATACGTAAACATGAAAACATTTTTTGAAAATTGAAAGCATTTTTTGAAGTAATATTACGGAAAAATCCGTAACAAACATTGTCACCCACCTTTATTAGCGTTAAGTACAGGTACTACGAGACCCAGAAATCTTTGCGGAGTTCTATCTGTTTCGCAAACGCCTGCGGACTTGGATTGGTCATGAAATCAGCGGAGGCGGGAAACCATTAATCTATTTGCTGACTTAGCTGTCACAGTATTCGAGGTGCGGTACGTTGTTGCGTCCAGTATCCATCTTCATGTGTGGTTACCGCCCTTCGGGTGAGTAAGCGAGGGGCAGGGAGTTGGGCAGGAAATATGATTATAATTTAGCTGTTAGACAGAGAACGGTAAACGCGATAGTCTTATGAATATAGATAGCGTATGCACCTTGGATCATTCTGAAGCAATACTTTTGGGTAAGAATAAACTTAAATGTTTAATGTTTTAACATTGCTTTGCATAGCTAAGAAGCAACAGAAAGCTGCAGTGCTAGCTAGTGCTAGCCATATTGCAGACAGTGCAACTGGTTAGTGATGGATGTAGCGCTAGTTGCCGTTATTGGTTGCCATAGCTTGCTGAATAGCTTGCTAAATGGCTGTCTGCGTGATCCGGTTGAATAGGACTTTAGCTGTCAACTGCAATGGCTGAACTGCGTGTTGAAGTAACAAGGTAATGTTCACTTTGTCTGTTGTCTCATTTGTCTGTTGACCACTTTCCCCCCTTCTGTTGAGTGTAGATTACCTCTGTCATACCTGTTCTTATTACTGTCTGTGATATGAATTGCCTTCCACAACACGTTTGCATGTGTTACCCTGTTCGGATGGTGCTGATCTTCCCGAGAGAATGTTTAAATTTTTTTTTAACGTTTGGCTAAGTCCCTGGCTAGTAACAATTGAGAGTTCGCCAAGTTACTGCATTTACTATCGGTTGTTGTATGCACCACTTTATGCAGCCTTTGTAATTCCCATCTAAACCTGCAACTAGAACGAAGAGCAAGCTATCAATAACTAACGAGCAAATTTATCTAATTTAGCTAGCTTGTGTGTTCCTGTTTTGCATGTAATATTATGGAGTGAATTGAGTATTAGCTAGTTGGTAATAGATGGCAGAATTAACGTGCATAGCTGACGAACTATCTTTCTAAGTTGCTTGACCAAATATGTATCTCCTTTTCCGAAGTATTTTTAGCTTCTTAATATTTGTCAATATTGAGCTAATATAGAAACGACACAGAAATGTCGTTCTTGTACCCATTGCATGGAACATAACGGCGATAACCTGTCTGCGCAAGAGAATGGGCTTTTAGAATAGAGCCTAGCATTAGCTACTTGTTTATGTGATAACAGATAGCAGACGTGTATAACTAGATTCATGTTTCCATGGGACTAATTTGGTGGTGCATGCTTTGATGTGTGTGATTTATTTTAGTTTGGCGTACGATATGCGTAACTAATACGCTGTCAAACCTGGTGCGGTGGTTTTAAGGGCTGTGCCACCTCCCTACCGTTTGCCCCCACCCTGCGGTACTGTAGCAGGTGAAAGGAGCGGTCATGCAGCAATTACTAGACACCAAGGGGAAAGCGCGAGTCTGGATGCTGGCGTGCATTGCGTCGCTTTTGCTCGCGCCCTAGATTCCGTGAAATGTGCAAGAAAAATTGAAGCAGGATGCCTGGATTCCTGAAATTTTATCCAACGTTAGCTGTTTTGCTACACGGCGTTGCATGCGGGTGACCCCAGAGTGTGATTTATGTTTGGTTGAGTGGTTGCTGTAGTATTAAATGTTTAAACATGGTACAAGGGTGTGTTTTGAATAAAGTATGCTTGCGCTTTACACCGTTGTTTTGTTTCTCGGGGATTACACAGGATGCAAGGCTGTGAGTATCCTGTGTGTTTACGTAGTAATGGGGTTTTAACCACGACGGGTCTGTATGACTACTTACTTAATTATAGTCGGCAGGGGTGTGGTGCCGTCTGTAGCCAAATGCCCTTTCACGGAGCTGTTGCACGAGGAGGTCTGAAAGCCTCGTAGCTATTTGTGTTCTGTGAAAAACCACGGATTTTCCTTCAAATTCCATCTTGGTTACGCAAACAAAAGACATTACTGTGATGCGAAGGAAGGCATTTTCTGAAAACCTGGGCTATCAGGACCCAGACGTCATCAGTAGAGTCAGTGTGGAACTTCTACTATGCATCCTACATTTGAGACACTTGTAAAGATTGTTGTCATCTTAAAATGAGTACTGTACATAGATGATGAGGCATGGCCATTGAATTAATATCATGGATGTTCATAGCTATCTCCATTCAGACATGCCAGTTTTTGATGACATCCAATCTAATTGTTGCATGTGTTTTTATTTATTAATTTTTAATGTTTTGCCAAAGAACAAATTATTGCACTAATGCATTTATTACAGCTTTTAACATTGCCCTGACTGTAACCATTTAGAGAGCGGTTTTGCGTCATGTGGTTGTTTATTTTTGTAGGGTGAATAATGTAATTATGCACAATGTCATATGCAGGATATAGTGATGGGTACTGTAACGGGACCCTTGCATCTTTATGTGTGTGTGGGTGTGTGTGTGTGGTACGTGGTGTGTTGGGTAAAGGAGGCAGTCAGGAGCATCAGCCCTCAGTAGCACTGCCGTAGCTGTAGCTGCAGCACACAGGAGTTGACTGAGCCAGCTGATCCACCCCTGACTGTCCTCTGTTCTGTCATACTGATACAGGAAGGAGACCTCATGCACTTACAATATACCCCCCAAACACCACACACATACCACATGCACACACACATGCACATGTACACATACCGCACACGCACATGCACATACACACATACTGCACATACGCACATGCACATACAACACGTACACACTTCACACATGCACGCCTACATTCACACGCATATGCGCACGCACACACACACACACACAGAGTGTGCATGGACCGTGCTATACTCAGGTGAGGAAATTAAGGAGGGGGCCATGCTAAATTTAGCTCTGGAGTCTGTGGTAATCTAATAATCACACTAGTTTTTGATCTTGATCTCCATGTTAAATGCTATTGTGTCCATAACTATATGAACAGAACATTATGAGGGAGAAATCTGTAAGATATTGGAACTGATTTTCTTCCTGCTGCAGTGTGGTTTGACCTGAATGAATGAAGAGAATTAGCACTGCCAGGCTTAGTTATGGCACTTTTGTAGTTTTGAGCTTAAAAAGCCAGTGTAAGTAATCAGATTCCAAAAACAAGGTTCCTGCCATCGATATAATGTTGAGCTTTTTTCCTTTTTACTGTGTGTAGCTAATATTTCTGATCTCCTTCCCACACCACGTTTAAGGGTGTAAGCCTGTTTGTACAGTCATAGTTCCCACAGCCGTCAGATGGTCTTGCCTTACTTATGTCAGAATGATTTCAGGGCAGCATGCTGTGTTGTTGTGACCGCTTGATTATTGTGAGGTGTTGCGATTATGGGGTTGGTGTGTGACCAGAATGTTCAGGTTCAGTTCCTCTAATGTTGGAGTCAATTCCATTTTAATTCAGTCAGCTCAGGAAGTGAACTGAAATATATTGCATCTGATGAAAAATGGTCTTAATATTCTGTGTGGATGTTTCTGTGAATTCAGTTAATTGTAATTAATTTCCTGAATTGGCAGAACTGAAATGGAATTAATCCCAGCTGTTATCTGTAAATCACCACATGGCAAAATGTTTTATAATCTTAGCTCTGAATATTTTCTAACCCAAACCCTAACCCTAACCCTAACTAATAGAGAACATGTGGTCCCTACTGGACTCTATATACTGTTCATTTAATGCTGTGAATTTTGCTGCACAGGTTTTAGTCACGGAAGTGCAGTGGGTTTCTGTCAGAGGTTGAGCTGAAAGCTCTGCCTTTAGCTGCTCTCTCTTAGTGACCTGTGTTGCGGGCCCTGTCCGGGCCAGTGCGCATGCGGCTGTGATGTAATACCCACGGCGGGTGAGAGGGTTTCGCTCGAATGGCAGCGTGTCGGTGAGAGTCTTAGTGTCGTCTGGCCTGAGAAGGGAGCCGGTCCTAGTCGTACGGGATTGGCCACTGTGTTCGCGTCTTGCGTGTGTCTGTAGGACAGATTACAGGCCGGGCGAGAAGGTGAGAGGTGGCGAGCGGCTCACGGGATCACACGCACGTCTGTCACTCTCTGATCTCCTGAACGCGGTGACCCCCCCCCCCCCCCCCCCCCCCCCGCTTTCAGAGTAACACCCAGTCCCACCTCCCTCCCACCCTGACATCTCATCCCCCCATGCAGTGGTGTTAGAAGAAACAATCAGAAAGATACGGACGAAAGCACGGGATTATAAATGGAGTGTGACCAGTGTCGTTTCTCGTTGCTGGGCCCTCGTCTCCTACGTACAGCGAATAAGGAGTTTATGACAGCGACAACATTGACATTCTAGCATAAGAGCATTATGTGTGTGTGTGTGTATGTGTGTGTGTGTGTGTGTGTGTGTGTGAATAGATTAGGTTGATCCCTCTCTGGACAGTGGTTATTCCACAAGCTAGACCTCATCCTGAGGTCACTGCAGATTTCTCCTGTCTGTCTGCATTAACTAAGGCAGGTTTTATACAATAAGGTCCATAATGTTTGGGACAAAGACATATTTTTATTGATTTGGCTCTGTACTCCACAACCATGTATAAAATACAGTGGATTTTATTCATAGTTCCCCCCATTTACATTATGTTGATGTAACAGTTACAAAATGAATTCTGAAGCGTACAAAGGTTGAGAACCCCTGGTCTAGATGTTTAATGTCCTCTTTTTGCATTTAATTTCCCACACAGATGTTGCACAAGCATTTCAGCCTGGCTATATCATTTTGAGGACTGAGAGAGAGACTTTTTCCTGGTTGTCTGCCACAAAATGATCCTCTCTACTCTGTTCTTGAGAAGTCTTTGGACTATTTCCGGCCACTTGGTTTGCGGTCTGGAACGTCTTCAGTCAGGAGTTAAGACACAGAGCTCCAGCCTTTGTATATATTTAAAAAGCATGAGAATGAGGGTGTCACTATTTTGGATTTTTTCAGTTGTGTGTGTTTTCTGTGCTGTGCTTGTGGGTACAGTAACATAAATCACTGCACTGTAAGATAAAACACTGCACTGGTTATATCACTGCTTTGTAAGGTAAATAAATGCAGTGTAGCGTGAATCGCTGCACTGTGTAGAAAATCACTGCAGTGTAGCGTGAATCGCTGCACTGTATAGTAAATCACTGCAGTGTAGCGTGAATCGCTGCACTGTATATTGAATCACTGCAGTGAAACATAAAGCACTGCACTGTAACTTAAATCACTACACTGCAGTGTTTATCACTTTAGTGTAGCGTAAATCACTGCAATGTTTTTTTTTTTGTTTGTTTTTTGTATAGTGAATCACTGCAGTGTAACATAAAGCACTGCACTGTACCGTAAGGCACTGCACTGTAATGCTAATTTGGGCTTTTTAAATGATGTATTGATATTTATAATTTAATTTTCTGGGAAAAGTCTCTGGCTGTTTGTTGACTGACTATTTGAGGATTTCTCCCAAGATACGTTTCTATTTAGCTAAAGAGCTTCCCAACTAAACCAACTCTAGTCCGGTCCAGAATGGGAGGAGCCAGTCTTGTGATACATGATTCATGATTGAGTTGATTCTCTTGTCTCTTGACAGCCTTCTCAGTAATATCTTGCAAGCCATCGGAGAAAGGGAAAGGCAGAACAGCAGCTGACTCAGACAGAAAGGTGAGAGAGTCCGCCATCGTTCCCCAGCGTACCCACCAGCAGAAGGGTGTTGCACATCGCTCAAGATTCCTTCATGTCAACACAGTCTCTCCGAGTCCTCTGAGTAAAATATGCAACATTCACCAAGCACTCTGCTGCAGCCATATGTAAATGCTTTCAACAATGATGCAGTCATCCACAACCAAGCCATGTGGTTCATGGGTGGGGGGCTAAGCAGTTCTCCCCTTGTTTGGAGAGATTAAATGAGTTGTTCATGCAGTGGGGAATGTCTTTACTTTGCCTTTTTCTCAGGAGAGGAAACTTTCTGGCAAGCCAGTTCCCCGAGGGTCCAGCTTTTGGTTTAATTCAATAAGGCGCAGTGAGAGAGAGGCTCATTGTTCGGGGTTAAATAAGAGTTTTCCCTTTTGTGCTTTCAAAAACACAATGTTCCTTTCTGCAGTCCTCCCTGGTTCTCTGGGTGTGCTTGCATAAACACACTGTTCCGTTCTGGAGCGCTCCCTGGTTCTCTGGGTTGCCTACAGAAACACAGTGGTCCTTTCTGTGTGCTTAGGAGTGTTTATCACACCCTGTTTGGACAACTGGATCGTGGAGAAGACGCCTCAGCCTGAAGGACTACCAACGTTGCCATGGCGCTGCCATTTAAGAAAGAGCTGGAGAAGTACAAAGACATGGACGAGGACGAGATCCTCAACAACCTGTCTGCTGAGGAGCTGAGACAACTGGAACACGCCCTGGAGGAGCTGGACCCTGAGGTGAGAGAGAGGGAGGAGGGTGAGAGAGTGTGGGACGGGTGAGAGAAGAAGGGATGGGAGAGGGATGAGAGAAAGAAAGAGGGACGAGGGAGAGGACAATGAATGAGGGAGGGAAAAGGGATCAAGGGAAAAGACAGATGGAGTGAGAGGGGTAGAGTGATTGGAGAGAGGGGAAGTTGGGGGTCTTTGTCTCCTCTGAAGCTTTGGTGAAGAAGGAACAGCTTTAAGAAAAGCTCTTTAAATAAATCCGAAGCTGAACAGAGAGAGCTAAAGAGGGTTGTGTGTTTACTATCTCAGGCCCCCCTCCTGCTTGTTTTTATTTCCAAACTTAATACCTGCCTAGAGTGAAAATATGTTCCAGACCTCCCCCAGTTTTATGTCCTTATTAAAAAGATGCTCACTGTGAGAGTGCATCCAGTATCACAACAAAAAACAAGTCATGGAGACAAGGCCAGATTTCCATTTCCTGTTATTGTTGTACTCCCCGCACCCTGCTCCCTTTCCCAGAATGCACTGCTGCCGGCTGGCCTGCGGCAGAAGGATCAGACCTCTAAGGCCGCCACCGGCCCCTTCGACAGGGAGAAGCTCCTCAGGTACCTGGAGAAGGAGGCCATGGAGTACAAGGATCGCGAGGATGTGGTGCCGTTCACCGGCGAGCGCAAAGGTGTGTCTGTCTGTCTGGCTCATTGGCTTGAGGAAGGGCGAGGGAGCATCTCCTCCACACCTGAACTCTCAGACCGGAGCTTTAAAACTAAAAACAACACTTTTTTTGAGGGCGTTGGGAATTGGGGTTGAGGGAGTCCTAATGAATTCCTGAACCATGACCACTGACTTCAAGTCATGGGTAGCCGAGGTAGGGCCCACAGAAATCTGACACATTTCTGACATTTAAAAAAATATATACGTGCAAGTGTGTATATATACACTACTACATAAAGTATGAGTACCCAACCAAATTTGTCAGAATGATATGAATAAACCATGCTTTGGAACTGAATGTGAGGGGGTTGGGCAGATGTGCAAATTAGAATAGTGTAAGATCACAAATATGTGATTAGAATTTTCTTATTGAACATTCTAATTCTGATGTCACAATCACTACTGGTAGCTGAAAGCAGTGGAGTTCTAGAACACCGACTTTTCAAGAAAACCTACTCTTGAAAGTGTTAAAAATAAATTCTATGTGACTCCACACTTAAAAAAGACTGCTCCATGCCATTGCAATTGGCACAAAGTAGTTTCTCCCCTGAGATGAACCACTCCTGTCTCCCAAGCATTACTCCCCTCAGGGTCAGGCAGTTGTTTCTGGTAAACTGTAGTGGCATCTAACAGATTTGAGACCGGGCCAGTCCTGTGAGGGGGCAGTGTTTTACTTCCAAATTATCTTCCGTTGTTTTTCCTCTGGAGAGAGAGTTTAAATCTCCTCTTCATTAATCACGAGACATGGATTCCTGTTTCTATGCCACGGTCATTTTTATGTTTGAGCATAATTCTTGTTTTGCTCATTCATGCTGAAGCCAACTGGTGTTCCGTCTTTCTTTTTTTCTTGAAATCACATGAGCCACATGTGCTTGCTGGTGTTTGACATTTTTGATGAGCCATAAATCATAAGCGATTCAGAAAAGTGTGTGAGTGTGCGTGTGCATGCGCGTGCGTGTGCATGCGTGTGTGTGTGTGTGTGTGTGTGTGTGTGTGTGTGCATGTTTGCGTGTGTGTGTCTGTGTTTGAGAGAGAGACAGTGTGTCTGTGCATGTTTGAGTGCATTTGCTGAAACTCTTCAGTGCTTGTACATTGTGCAACATTGTGCAATGTACAATGTGCACAATGTCAGGAGTTCAGCACTACTTAAAATTTGAAATAAAAAAAGATGTTGTACATATTTGAATTTACGGGAGTGTCCTTCTCCAAAGTCACGTGCTTCTGATGGTCAGCAGGGTCAAGGTCTCTGTCTCACCTCAAGGTCACAGCTGGCTTTTGTTAGTATTTAGCATAGTGCTTTGGTAAAAGCCAAGCTGATGAATTAACAAGTGATGATTTTTTTTACATTCTCTTTTCTGTTTGTGGTGATAGCCAAACTGAGTTAATGACTCTGGTGGGATTTTTCCTCTGATTAGATTAACTTGCCTTTTCTCAGAAAGTTAAATACTCTGACTTTTTCCTGGCTGTGATCCCCTACTTTTGGGTTAGTATTGGCACAGAACCTGGCCTGCTGAAGGAAAAAAGAAATTGTATTTGAAAGGCTGAATCATCTTCAGAGAATGTGCACATTAAACCCTTATCTTTGTTATTATTAATTTTTCCTAGGGAAAGCTTGGGTGCCCAAACATAAGCCAATCGAAACACAGCAAGAAGAAGTGACGACCCTTGACCCAGAACTGGAAGAAGCCCTCTCCAGTGCCACTGACACAGAGCTCTGTGACCTGGCAGGTGAGGAGACTGAAGATAAAAGCCTTTTTGTATGTGTGTGTGTGTGCGCCTGTGTGTGTGCGTGCAGCTCACAAAATAGCAGTTGTCCTGCAGTTGACACTGTAGGTGTCTGTTTCCCCTGGCTCCCCTGATGAAAATGAGCTTTGATTGGCTGTGCTGCAGTGTAGAGTGTCAGGCTGTTCTGTGAATTTGATTGGCTGTGCTGCAGTGTACAGCGTCAGGCCGTCTGTGGCTTTGATTGGCTGTGCTGCAGTATACAGTGTCAGGCTGTTCTGTGGCTTTGATTGGCTGTGCTGCAGTGTACAGTTTCAGGCCATTCTGTTCCAGGTCCCCTGAGGCCCGAATGTAAAATGAGATGGGGCTCACTGAGTCCCAGTGTCCCCTCCCTGCCAGTACAGTAGCTCTCTTTTAGTGCGTCTCTGATTTCTGAAAGCTGGCTTTGTCCCACGCTGTTTCCGCTCTCATCCCATGGGGTCTGAACTACATGTCTGTTTTTTCGCTCAGGAACCGGGTCCTAGAAGCCACTGAGAGTTTTAAATCAAGCAGGCAAAATGCAATTGTGTAAAAAATCTACAGTGAAGAGCCCCTGTCCTCTTACTCTCCACTGAAGAGATGCATTTCTGTGTGTGTGTGTGTGTGTGTGTGTGTGTGTGTGTGTGTGTCCTCTCTCACTGCTGGACTCTTATGGGGTTACATGAAAAGGACACATTTGCACGCTTTTTCTGTGGTTGCTGTAGTTACTCAGACCGAGCTGGCAGTGAGCACCATTCAGCCTCAGGCTGATTTTCAGTCCAGCAGAATGAGGCAGTGAGATTGGTCTTTCCTTCTCATTTTCAGCTATCCTTGGTGTGCATACACTGGTGACCAGCACACAGACCATTGATGGACCTGGTGGTAAAGAAGGCTATAACAGTGAGTACCAGTGAACACATCAGCAACAGGGAAATCTACAGTACAATAATTTGAGTAGTTTTTACTGAAATAACACAGATTAAATCACTTTGTTGAGGGTACAATAACAGTGGGCTCATGAATTCAAATTTGATTTGCACATGAGGGCAATGAGGTCCTGATGGCATTCATCGTGCTCAACCCTTCCCAGCGAGGTGCTTATTGTGTGTCACCCTGACCAAGTTTGGGCTGGCCTGGTTTGGATTCGATGCCAGACCGCAGGGCCCATCCATGCACTCAAGGTTGCCCTAACAGTCTAAGCTACCCAGCAGCTCTGGAAACGGCACATTTTGAGGTTGCTGTTTAGCTCATGTCGGTTGTCGTGGTTACAGATGTGGTCAAAGGGGAGAAGGTCAAGCCCGTCTTCGACGAGCCGCCAAACCCCACCAACGTAGAGGAGACCCTGCAGAGGATAAAGACCAACGACGCTACCCTGGTGGAGGTCAACCTCAACAACATCAAAGTAGGCCACCACCCTACTGTCCCTCGATAACGCACAGGCTTGTCATCGCCATGGTGATCTTACCTGTTCCCCTTTCTTCTGGCAGAACATCCCCATCCCCACGCTGAAGGACTTTGCCAAGGCCATGGAGAAGAACACGCACGTGAAGAAGTTCAGCCTGGCTGCCTCGCGGAGCAACGACCCCATCGCCATGGTGAGCCCCATCTGCAGAAACGTGTCGGAATCCTGACGTGTGTTAATAGTGCAGTTACTGCCATGTCTGCAACATGTGGAAAGGGAAGATTGGTCTCTGTCCATGTCTAGAACATCTCAAAAGGGAAGATTGGTTTCTGCTAGAAATCCTGCAGTTTGATAGGGTTATCGCAAGCTTTAACCAGGACTACAGGTCTGTGGTTGAGTTGGGTTGAATCTGCAGATGATTATGAATCCTCCAAAGCGGCTGACCTTTGGTTTATTAGCTTATTGCTTTTGCTGAAGCTGGACTGATTGTTCCCACCTGGTCAGGTTCATAATACTTCAAGGTTATGAGCTAAAATGCTTTGCGCAGGTTACTCTGATCCTGTGCTAGTGCTGGTGTGAGTATAAGCTACTTCAGAGGGACATTTTGGACCAAGGTTTTGAAATCTTACTTAATCAATACTGTGGGTGTTGCTCTAATATTGGGGTGTGGCCCTAACGTGGAGGCGTGACCTAACGCACATGTGGGTGGTTCCTCCACAGGCGTTCGCTGACATGCTGAGGGAGAACCGCACCCTGAGAAGCCTGAACCTGGAGAGCAACTTCATCACAAGCGCCGGGATCCAGGCCCTGGTGGCGGCGCTGCGGGACAACGACACGCTGACCGAGATAAAGATCGACAACCAGGTGTGGGGGGGGGGGGGGGGGGGGGTGATGCCGTTGCCATGGAAATGGGGACCAAGTCTCTGAATCCATGTTGCCTGTTAGATTTAACCTGTCTGCCGATCATGTTCAGGTGCATTTGAAGTGTATCATGCTTGCGGTGGGGTGGGCAGAAACACATGTAATGTGTATATAAAAAGCAGGGCGCCTTGTAACCCCTCCCACCCGACCAAAGGGATCACAGAGCTTCTCCACCCTAGCTCCCCAGTGGTGGAACAAACTCCCCGTCCCTCTCCAAACCTCCCCCTCACTACCCATCTTCCGCTGTGGCCTGAAGACTCATCTCTTCAGACTATGCTTAGACTAACCACCACCACGCTGTATATTTCACTCTAAATCCCCCACTCGAAATGCACTTTTTGTACGTCGCTTTGGATAAAAGCGTCTGCCAAATAAATGTAATGTAATGTAAAAATATTGAGTATGCAACACAAATGGCTATAGACAGGGAGAGAAGACGTGGTGTAAGCCGGAACAATGGGGGGCCATAAAGGAGAGCGGCGCTGAGAGAGGCAGCACACAGGCAGCCACAGGCTGCATTCATCCCTGGGAATCCAGGTGCTCCTCCTCCTCCTCCAGCTCCACCTACAGGCAGACACAAGCGTAGCCTCGAAGAGAAGCAAAGAGGAGAGTGACCACTGTAAAGCTATCCTCAGCGTGTGTGTATGATATTAAGCTCTCTCTCTCTCTATCCTTCCCTCCATCTCCCTTATTCTCACTCCCCCTCCCTCCATCTCTCTCTCTCTTTCTCTTTCTGCCTCCATCCTGTGTGAGCAGCGGCAGCAGCTAGGTACCACGGTGGAGATGGAGATTGCTAAGATGCTGGAGGAAAACAGGAGCATCCTGAAGTTCAGCTACCACTTCACTCAGCAGGGCCCTAGAGCGCGAGCGGCCGCCGCCATCACCAAGAACAACGACCTGGGTGAGCCCTGCCGCACCGCGCCACGCCCATACCACAGCCCTTATCACCAGGACACAGCCCTGCTCAACACTGATCTGGCATCAGTGTGTGCCTTTTTATAAAAACTAATGCTTGGGCAGGTTTCCCCTACAGGGACTGATCTAGAGTCAGTGTGTCTTTTACAGAGTAATTATTTGGGTTCATGGTTATGTTGGAGGCTTTAACAATCTGCCCTGCTAGCTAACTTTTCATTTTCCTGTAGGACCTCAAATTTCAATGTACTGTGTCTCTCTCTTTCTCTCTTTCTCTCTCTCAGTGCTGTTTTATGCTGTATTCTCTCTCTTTCCTCAATCCAAGCCCCGAAGCCCCTTTTCTCTGTGATTGGTCGAGACCCCATTCGGCTCACTCTGGGCGTGGCCTGAGTCACGTGACAGTCGGGGACCCCGTTGGCTTTATCATGCCCCCCCTCCTAGGTTTCTGCGCCCGCTGGTCTCAGATACCATGTTTCCTGTGTAAGAGTGTCTCATGGCATGCTGGGTAAAAACCCGGACGGTAACACACAGGGTTTGCAGTGCTGTGGACACGCCTCTAACCCACAGGCACCAGCTCAGTGTGTGGTGCTCAATCCTCAGCACCACTGCTGCTTCAAACAGACCCTCCCCCCTTCATTTCCAATTTTCCACAACCGCTGCCTGCCCGTGTGTGTGTGCCTGAGTATTTGTGCGAGTGTGTGTGTGTGTGTGTGTGTGTGCACCCGTGTGCGCAGGTGTGTGTAATTGACTGTGTGTGTGCATGTGCATGGGTGTGTCTAACTGTATGCCTGACATGTATGCCCTGTGTATACAAATTGTGTGTGTGTGCGCATGTTGGGAGTGTATAGTCGATCTCATGGCGTATGTGTGCTGTGTTCCGCTTCTCAGTGCGCCAAAGGCGAGTGGAAGGAGACGCGTAACCCCGGACTGCTCCCCGGCCACGCCCAAACCACGCCCTGCCACACCCGAACCACACCCAACCATGCCCTGCTGCAACACGTGGAAACAATTCAGCTGAACAGCTTTATGTGCCAAACCGTGGGGTATGGCCTGGTGTGGCATCATCAACCTATCTGAAGAAGGGAAATGACTGGAAACCCTCTACATAATTATTATTGTTATTATTATTATTGTTGTTATTATTATTATTATTATTATTATTATTATTATTATTGTTGTTGTTGTTATTATTATTAATATTGTTATTATTATTCGTATTAGTATTAATTTTGTGGTAAATATTTTATTGGCTAATAATTCCATTTAAGTTGGTTTTTCCCTATTCAGACCAATAGATTTGAACCTTGTTGAGTATTTTTTTCTCTGACAGGATACCATGAAGTACTCATTTAGCAGAGAACAGGAATGCTCTGGAGTTGCATTTCTTTCCTTTTCCAAACGGGGAGAATCAGTTTATAAATGGTTGGATTTAAACGCCATTAGGCTCCAGTAGACTGAAGCGGTCAGTACAGAACAGTGGTGCTTCTGAACTTCGCCTGTGTTCCTGTGTTCAGTTGCGTGGGGTCATTTTTAAAGCACCTGTCCCTCTCTTGATGGACACTGTAAAATGCACTGTCCTTGAAATGGTTTTTCACCCGAGGTTGTTTCTTGCATTTATTGTTGTTTATGGGGGTCATGGCAGGGGTTTCCAGTATGTTCTGGAGGCTTGTGAGGTGATCAGTGTGTTGTGGAAAGTGTGTAGTTGAGTTATGTGAGGGGTGACCTCTCAGGTGGGTAATGTGTGCTTTTTGCTGTCTGTCTTGTAGTCTTCCTGCTTTGCTGGGGATTGTGCCTCACAGACCAGAGATTTTCATTTTTACCTGAATTTTCCACCATCCTGGCCTGGGGAAAGGGAAGTAGACACCTGCCTATCAGAGCCTGTTTGACAAAGCTCTGCCCCCACCCCCTGCTCCTAGCGTTTTCCATTTTCTTGTGGAGAAATGGCCAGAAATGTTGGCAGACTGAGATTTCCAGGTTGTCTGTTTGAACCTATTGGTTTTTGTTGTCGAGAAAAAACAATTAGCCAATAGGAAATAGTGATTGACAAGCATCTTGAGCAGTCCCAGGGTTCATGAAGTCTTGCTCTTGCATTGCTGCCATTTGCCTTCCTTTAAAATAGTTCCGTGCTAAACTCGGCTAACCATGCTAACCCTTTCTCATGCCCATGCTGGCGCCATGCCAAAGAATGTATATCTGCATCTTTTTCCATTGTGAGGAATTTTAGTGGCTGGATTGCATATTTTCATCATAGATTATGTACAGAACAAAAAGCTAAATAAGCACATAATTTTTCCCCTCCTTTATAAGGTATTTATATTTCTGGTTTTGCTTTCTTTTGTTTTATTTCTTTCTGGGGCGCTGCAGTCATGGGTGTGAAATGGCCTTCCTGAAACCACTGCGATTTTAGGTATGTGTTTTTATCAGGGCATCCTGTTCGAAGTAGCAATGCAAAAGCAATGCCGTTGTCCAGAAGACGACCCGTTCTGACTCGCACCTTCAGTTTCTCCCCAGCAGAGGTCACCGAGCACCGCATAGACTGCTGGCTGAGGGGCTGACACTAAGATGCCATGCATGCTGTCTGTGGCAGAATTAACTGGATTGTATAGGGGAATGGGTGCATGCTTTTATCGCCTATGCTGTCACCCCTTAACTGTTTTTTACTTCTCTGTGGGATAACTGATAAAAACACAAGAATTGAAACAAAAGACACTTTTTCAACAATACTTGCAAAACATTTTGATTTTAAATGTACATTAACATTTAAACACTTATACATTTGTATTTTTCTTTGTCCATTTCTGGTCTGTGGAACATGCCATGGCTTTTAATACAAATTTTTATTATTAGGTATAAGGCAGAGCATTTTGGTACTGTACAAGCCTGTTCTACAGTATCAAATCATGGGTTTTCTTTTTTATCTTGGTGAGCCAAATGGATTACATGGAATATACAGACTGTATCTATACGTGTATGTTGATGCTTGACTGTTTTCTGAATAATCAGAGATATTGATGTACTATTTCTGTGGATCTGAATGGTGAAGCTCGCTGTATTCATTCCCATTATGTTTTTATGTGAATCACTGTGCAAGTTAAACTGCTGAGATCTTTAACCTTAATGTGGTGGTTCTGGACACCACAAGAGGAAACACTGCATACTGTTGTCATTATTATCATTAGTATTATTACTGCACAAAATTACTTGCATTGTATAGTTTAAAATGTACTCACCAATAAATGTTTTTACAAAATATGCTATGTTATGCATTTATTCTGCATCTGTTGCATATTTGGATGTTTCAGTCTTGGTTAATTGCTGCATTAACGGCAATTTACTGACTGACATTTGCTGGCATAATAGCTTCCCAAGGCCTTCACCTGTCCGCAATAGAAGACGCAATCTTCTGGAAAGTGGAGTAGTGTTCCAAGAGCTCATGGGATTCAGAATCCATCTATACTGTTCTGTGTGAGAGGAACGCTGTGATCTCTCCAGCTCATGTGTTTAACCGAGCTGAAATGCAAGCTGGAGCACGTGGCCACATCTCCATGGCGATCGTGGTTCCAGGGCAGATTATTGGTAGCTAGTCCTGGTAGGCAGTCGCATTGCAGCGGGTGGGTTTGTTTTGAGTTGTGAGCATAGTGAGATGGCTCTGGCTGTGTGGGGGAAGGGGTCATGTTCCACAGACCTGCAGCCTACCGCTCGGACTCTTGTGAATTAGGGCACGTGGGCTGTAGGTGATCAACATCGTATCTAAATCCTGGATGGACGAGGAGGAGGGCTGGTCTCCTTTCAGAACATTTGACTGAAAGCGCAATCTGTAATGCTGAGTGCTCAGTGTCAGGGATCCTGCACAACCACAGAGTAGAGCTCGCTCAAGAAGGGTTGCTCCTTCCTACACACTCATCAAGCGCTGTGCGTAGGCCGTAGAGCCTCTGATTGCAAGAGGGCCTCAGGCGCTCATCCAGTTCACCTGTTTCTTCAAATGAAGAAACTTTCTGATGGACTTTTTTTCCCCATTTTTTGTGTTCAGGGACATACTTCATAAAAGCCATTGCTTGTCACACTCAAGTTTGGTTTCAGTTGGGAAATGTTCTTGTTTTGTTTAAAGTTGTGCTCCACAGCACCATCTGTCGGTCATACAAAATGCCATAATTATGGTGGTTTATTTCTGTGTGTGCAGTGTATCCAGTAGAGGGCGCAGAAATTTCAAGTTTCATTTTTATGTATTGAGGTGCCCATTTCACAACATTCTCTCTCTCTAAGCATCACCCAAAGGCTCAGAAATAAAAATATTTACCATCTAGTAAGTATCTAATATGGCAGATGTATCTCTGTGTTATGTGAAATGGTTATATTTTTAATGTGTGATATGAAATGGTTGTCACCCTAGGCGTGTTCTTGTGGGGTTCAGGCCCAGATCTCTGTAAAGCTGCTTTGTTTTATTTTTATAATTTAATTTTAATTTCTTGTGGGAGATAATGACGAGAACAAATAAAAATTGGGTTATAGTTAACCCAATTTTAAATGCTATAATACAACATATATGTGGAATATTATATATATATATATGGAATTGAGACCTAATTGAAGGTTATAATTGGTACTCTTGAGATGTTTTCCTCTGCGAAGTTAAATTAGTAGGAACAAAACAAACAAGTGTGTAAATTATTCAACAAAAGATTAAAAATAGTTTAAGAGAGTATGGTGTCTTTTCTTGGTGCAAGGGGTCAAAAAAAGCTTTGTGACATTTCTGGCCTTGCTTATAATTGGAATGTTTTCATTACACTATCAATTTTAATTAAAACATTAAAACATGCAAATAAGTAAATTTATATGCATTTTTTCTATTGTTTGACAGTGCTGTTGGATTAAAATATCATTTTCAATTTTAGGGCAGCACCTCTTTGGTACCTGAACCAGAACCCTAAGTCTAAGTGGAAAAGAAAAAGGCACTCAAAGGGTTTTCCTTGACCCTGCAGTCCTTAACAAAGCCATAAAGCACCAGCAACTTCTCTATGCTTGCCCCAGAGTGCCCAGAGCAAACTCGTTATAGTGTAAAGCAAACAAGGTGTGCAGACTCTTTTATCCAATCAATGACTTACATTAAGCACTTAAGTGCAGGAACACATCAAAAACCAGCCGATGCAGTGGTCTTCCAGGATTTGAGTTTGAGATCCCTGGTATGAAGTGATGAGACAGTCATTCATATAGCTGCCACTAGAGGGCAGTACAATGCAGCAAGCCGTGACTGCTACAGGTCTACAGTCTTGAAGGACCTCCACAAAGAGATCGCCTGAATAAACTAAAAATAAAATAAAATAAAAACACCGCACAAAGCTCAGCTGTATTGCCCTAATAGAAATACGCCTTGCATTGAAGATGTGCTGATCATGGTGAACAAGGGTAGTATCATTCCCGGAGGTCTTAAAGAAGATGTATTGCAGTGGCTACACACAGCATTTCACGGCATCCAGCGCAGTCTTATGCATGCCAGAGCTGTTGCTTACTGGCGTTGAGTGATGCTTTGTTTATGAACAAGCCGTTCATGTCAAGGGTATTTTCAAAATTAACAAAAGGAAACCATTCTTGCCACTCCCAGTACCTGATGCATGCTCTTCATATTTTGCTTGCACCCCGTGTTCACGGGATCAAAAATGACCCTCGCCAGCCCCCTGTAATAAAGACTCTTTGTTGAATTTTAAACCCTATATCAGCATTTTTCATGTAGAGACAACCTGTCACTCATCAATAAATCAGGGAAAACCATTTTCCTATGTCACAGTTCAGATAAACGGGTCAATCTACACCACTTGTTTTTACTACAAAACACATCATAATTGATGATGATGATGATTATTATTATTATTATTATTTTGCTGTAATAGATGTGTGATGCTTAACTTTAATCATGACTTCAAGTTCTGACTTCTGACTGCTTAATTTTCTGAAGTACGCTAATGATTGACACCCCATAGTAACTATATCTGTCTCCATGCTCTGTTGTGTTTTACAGTCTATTTAAGAGAAGTTCCGGGGTTCCGTATTTTACTAAATGCCACGCAAACCTTCCCCGCTAACGTAGAAAGCATCTAGTTTGCTACAATTTTGTCCGGCGCTAAGACACGACGCCGCTCTCCTGCGCCTGCTCTGTATATGTGTAGGCATCCGTAGAGCTGCAGCTCGTAGCATGTCTAGCTCTGCCATTAGAGCCGAACGTCTCTGTTTGACTGGAGCTGTCTATTGTCATCGCAGGACGCGGTGTAGTTTTGTGGGTGACAGATCCCCTAGATCCCTCTGTCTGAGAGCAAAGAAAGAATGAAAACAGGAGACCCCTTTACTGGGCGGACTGCGCAGAAAAGCCACCTTAACAAAAGGTAACTAATGCCTAGCTTTATTCCCTTGTTTGTCAGTAGTTACAGATAGCGGTACATTGTTTTTTAAAACCACATCTGTTCTGTCTCCCTACCTCATTGAATACGCTTGTGTGATTTCTTTGTCAAAAGTAATAGCTAGCTTGGAATTATCTACGAACATTCAATTAATTGTCCATCGACAGACTTCTATTATATAGACTAGACGGCTAGCCAGCAGCAGTTACTGCATTCAGGACGTTAGTTTGCTAGCTAGCAAGTTAGCCTGAGCTGTAATTGTTAGGCAGCTACCTAGTTAGGCGTAGTTTTCCCAAAATTTTAAGTACTGACAAAAATATTTTTTTAAAGAAGTATTTCTAATGTTAACTGTGCAGAGGCAATAGGCGGGTGGAAGACTGACCAGTGATGAATCAAATCCATCAAAGCAAACTGTCTAAATTGCAAGAGCGGTAAAAACGCTTTTACATCACTGGCACTTTAGAAATAACGGTCTGATAGGTCGCGCTGGCTCTCTAACGTTAACGTTAGTTACATTTTGAGGCGCATATTACTGTGTGTGTGGTCTCTGTTTCGGTCCTGCTCGGAAGGGAGTGCACCCCTGACCTGAAGCTCACCGGTACCATACTTTTTTGGTGAAATGCAGTGTTACAAACCACTAATGACAACATTATTGAAAATAGAAAGCAGCGAAGTTTTAAGTGATTTTCCTTAGCTATGAGTATCATTCTGTTTGTGCGGATTAGCTGACGTTAGATTTTAAATCTAAACGGCCATATCTATTGGGCTTGCTCATAGAACGTTTCAAGCCACGTGCGCTATAGTGGCTTTGTGTGAAAGCATTTTGTATCAGTTTGACTGACTAGTTTTAATGCATCTTGCCTTACGAGGTTTCCTTTAGTGTGCTTTGTGTTGCTTTAATGAAATTTAGCTATATTTTTGTTCATAAAACGAAATTGCTATAAAACTCATTTTGCCAAATGTCAGTTAATTAAAAAATAAATAAACAGGGAATATGTATTGTATGTGAGCAAAGTTTTGTGTGCTGTAAAATAAAAAATATGACACCAGAGAAAGAATTGTAAAAGTCATCTTTGATCACGAGCTGACACAAATATATTAAAACAACTAGTCCTGGGTCTTAAAACAGATTATTTGTGGAGTCTTAATCTTTTTGTCTCTTCATAATATTTCACACAGTCAATTAATTGGGCAGCAAGATTCAGAGACTGGGAATGAAAGAAAATCAAGCTCAATATTATGGTAATTTCACCCTAATTTATGGGAAACCAATGAGCTAAAATGCACTGTTCTTGTCCTTATACTTTCTTTCGTATGGCAGATGTCTTCATGAAACCTGAAGTGGAAATATATTGTGTACATTGCTGTGGTCGAGATCAGGCATTGACGGCAGGATGTAGCTGGATATAGTGAGGCCTATATAAAGAACAGACCATTGAGTTTTCAACTTGTCATCTTTTCCAGCATTGTTATTCAATGAATGTTACTCTTATGTTAGGATTAAGAAGAACAATTAGACCTTACTGTATAGCGGTAGTTGGTGAGTTTTCAGTGTCATTTGTGAACTCTAGCAGAACATACTCAAGTATTCCTTGTAAAACTATTATTCAAGCCTTAGTTCGAGCCAGTTTAGGAAAGGGGCATTAAAAAGGAACTTTCATTTGTGGCTGTATGAATATATAAAAAACAGCTACTTAATGTCGGCATGCTTTATAAGGTATGCATTAGCCTGCTGGAAACAGGTGAATAGTCATTGGTTTAGTTGTGCCTGATAGACTATATCTACATTAGGGCTGTACACTAAAAATAATTTCCAAGGAGCATACGTGCTCCTAACATGAAAAATAGGAGCACACTAATGCATCTCAATTGGTAGATGTGCTCCTAAATTATTTTTCCTGTTAGCATACAGCAATATTCAGGAGCAAATGCACCGGAAATGGGAGCACTGTGGAACTCTGCATCATAACTAAATGAATCAGACTGACCGACTGGCCTCTTATGAAGGCTCGAAAGGCCCTGGTTAAACTAACAGTAAACTACCAGCAATGACTTGATGGTGGGTGGTTTTGAGTGCTCTGTACTTTGGGTATGACAGACATGCAGTTTTAAGTAAACATTACAGAAGGGAAGCAGTGACATCACATTAGCATTTATGTTTCCACTGAGAAGATTTTTTTTTTTTTTTTGCAGCTGTATGCCAGACAGACAGATTTAGGGCCCAGATAGTGGACAGAGTTGTCCCAGTTCTTAGGACACTACCACTGGGAGCATCAAGTGTTTTATTATTCATGATTCCTGTAGAAGGAATCGGGACTGTCAGGATTTAATCATGGCGAAGACCAGTAGTGAGAATAGGTTCTTTCACTCTCATTGGCTGTCTTTGTTACATGTTCTTTTAGAATTGGGAAATGGCTGTCATGTATCAGCATAAATTTTGTGTTTTTAAGGTTGTACCAGGGCCAAAAATGTCTCTCTGCTGCTTAGTTACGGTGGCCTGCTTCCCTGAATAATTAATTTGAAATTAGCCCCACATTAGTATATTATGCTCTGTGCCTTTGATGCATGTGTTGAATTTGCCTTGTGTTGGGCTGCTAATGGCAGCCATTTGAGGAGTTGATTTGCTTTCACAATGAGAACTGTAGGAGTGGCAGTATGCAAGGCAGTTAAGCATGTCACAGCCTTGGCCTGGCGTCTGGACGACCAGAGTTTGTGTCCTATAGAACCTGCCGCACAATGGCTTCCTATCGCCAGGGGCACAGCATCAGTGGTACCAGGACAGGAAATGGCAGTGGTTACTAGTACTTCCTGTCCCATTTAAGCAAACAATGAGGGTGAAGCTGTGTTCCGAAGCAAATTTCAGCAATGTCTATGAAAGAGTGTGTTTGTGTTTGAGCGTGTCTGTATTGTAGGTGTTTGTCTATAAAATGGCCTTTGTGTTGTGTGTAACTAAACCAAGCTGTGACAGGGAGTATCAGACTCTGGAGGAGGCCCGTACTGTCGCTACAGGACTTGTAGCTTTTGGGTTTTCTGGAAGAGGCAGGGTGTGCGTCTGTGTCTGTGAAGGATTAAATGAGCACGCTTAGTTTTGGTTGCTGCAGATGCAGAGGACCTTGATTCATCTGCTGATGTGAAACCTACTTTTCTTTTCCTGCTCCCCCACCTCCCCTTTCTCCCCCAGCACAGATGTTTGATCATTACAGGCCCACTGATAGCTCTGCGTGTCACGCATAGCCCCCCTATGCTAGGCTGGGTGGAACTGTCTTGTGTATGATACTGCAGTATGGACCAGTCTCTCTGCTGCACTGAAGGGGCAGTCTCCCCTTCTGTGTTACAGTGCATCTGTCTGCTCCTTCATTGGCGTTTATCGCTGTACCCCCCCGAGGACTTCCTGAGGGGGCCTGAGTGGATTGGGTATCACAGGGCTCCAGATCGTTTGGGCTCCGTGGAACGGTTTCCCATGATTTTCTCTGTGGGGTAGAGTGCTGTTGTTTTTGCGAGGGGTGCGTCAGTGGGGCGTTTTTCCTTGGAAGTGCATTTCAGGAACAGGGTGTGTGCGAGGACAGGGGCCGTACTTCTGCTGAGGATAACAGATTGACCAAGCTCTGACTGTCTGTGGGTCAGCTAGAGCATGAGTCAGTGCACCATGTCTTGTTCTCTCTCTCTCTTTCTCTTTCTTTCCCTTCTTTTCTCTTACTTCTCTCTCTTTCTTTCTCTTTCAATTTCAATTTGCTTTATTAGCATGACAAATACAGTCATATTGACAAGGCAACACACATAAAACACAGAAACATGGAAATGACAGGCTAAACAGCATGTTATAAGTATACACTTACAATAATCATACCACTACGTATACAACAATAACAATTACAACAATAGACATATTTACATAGTGTAAAAAAAAGAAACAAATAACATTAATTAAGGTTTGAAGAACATTCCAAAAATGGTATTGCATGTATTCTAATATTAACAAACATGTGTAGTACAGGTTTTAATAGAAGACTAATTGTGGTAAATTTGGTGGTAACCTTTTTAAAAAAAATAAATAAATAAAAATAAATTGGTCAACAAAATAACAACTGTAAATAAATGTGTTAAATATATATAGGCTATTCGATGCAGAGAGTGTTCTCTTTATGTCCCTCATCCTGTGGCATGTGGCTAAATGTCTGGCTGCTTGTGGGGCTGTAGGCCCTTCTCCTAATATTGCTGATCATTTTTTATTGGCACTCATATTTTGGATGCTGGGGAAAATAATGTTTATATTTTTAAAGAATTCCTCCCTTTGTTGATCATAGCTAGCCAGGTTTGCTCTGCCAGGCCTTTTCAATGGCCAGGCTGTGGTCACTGACATGATATTTGGTCAGGATCTCCCTCTGTTTTTAATTTTTAATGGTGAGTAGATATTCTGCCAGTTTATATTTTCTGGGGCTCGGTAGCATTCCAGTTTGTTTTGAGTTTTAATAGCTGCATACCAATGGTCAAAATAAGAGTTTTTGAGGTGATTGATAATTTGGTTCACTCTAACTGAAGGTGTGCTTGAGGTGTTGTCCTGAAGCTGACTGATGGTGGTGTTGGTCTGTTTAGTGAGGTTCATGACTAGCTGGCTGAGGGGACTCTTTTCTGTGTTTATTCTGGAGTGAATTTGGAATTTGCTTTGTTTTAAATGGGTCCAGAATTGTAATGCCTGTTTTTGTATACTGGTTCTACCCTGCATGCATTGTTAGACGTTTTTCTACTTACACATACATTTGGTGTAATCTGGGTTGGTAGGGACCCCACACTTCATTAGAAGAGTGATGGGCATCAGTTCTGGCGAGGAGCACAGCCATTAAAGCGTAGCGTGATCTGTCCTGCGTTTGCCAGGCAGCTGTATGGCCTGTCCCACAGCCCAGTGACCCACACGCTGGGCTCCCACGCCGCAGGAGGAGAGCTCTGCCTCTCCCTCTCCCTCTCTCCCTCTGTGGTGTGGTCCGCAAAAGCCTCGTCAAAATGTGCAGCCTAAGTGTTTACAAAAGAGCCTTTCAAACTGTTGCAGCCATGCTTCAGAGATGGCTTCTGAAAGTGCACTAGAAGCCACAGGCTGTAGTTAATCAGTGGTCAATAGTCAGTGGTCAGTGGTCAAAAGTGTTGCAATTACATTTTGTAGTTTAAGTGTGTCTTTTAGTGTTCTCATGGGGAATTTACAGAAAATTGTGTGTAACTTCTTTTGGGTTTATGAGACATAATTTGAAGGCTGCGTGTTAATTAGGAAAAGGCATGGTGTAGACGGTGTTTGTCCTAGCAGTAGCGCGTTCTTAGCATAAAGCTAATTTTATTTAGTCTGCTGACAGGGTTGGAGCTGTTGGTGCTAATTTTAAGCTCTCGCTGCAGCAGTCAGCCGGCGGCTATTTTGGTCTGGTGCAGGCTGGAAGCTGCAGCCCACATCCTGCCTCTCTACGGCTGCGCCGTTTCCCCTCAGCCACCTGGGGTCTGGAGGGTCACCCTGCTAATGGAGGGATATTCACCATCAACAGTTCCGCTCCCAATGAAAAATAGCCACTGGAAGCAGTTATACACCACTGGAAGAAATCATATTTCACATGGCTGCCTGTTACGGCTCGTTTCAGTTTAACACCGCGGTGCCTTGGTAGGTCTGCAGACAGTGGCTGTGTCGGCGAAGCTCACCATGAGCATGGCCTGGGGACTGAGGCCTGAGGCCTAGGCATAGCTGAGACCGTTCAGAGATCTACGCCATTAGCCTACTGTGACTAAGAGTCTGCAGCAGGCCACACTGCCTGAGTGCAAATGTCCCTACGCCAGGCAAGCAGACTCGGCCCTCGCAGACTTCAGTCTCACGTACTGTGACATTGTCTGAAGTGTTCAGTGTCATGACGTGAAGTCTGCAAGAGTGTATAAAGATATAAAATGTGCTAATGAGACTGGACTTTAGGCCTCACTTGTTGTCGTGGATAATAAATTTGAAATAAAAAATAAATAAATCAACGTCTGCAATATACATTTAGGTTAGCTATATGAATTCTATATTACCTGCATTGGAAAACCTCCTTTGGTTGTTTTCCCACCATGCTTTTATTAGCCTATTATTTTCTTTTGGCATTGCTTCCATCTTGTCTTTTAGGCCTATATCATCACATTCTTATTGCTATGAATTTTGACTTATCCCACTAGCAAAGTCTGGTGAAGTCTGCACCTAAGCAGACTCTCTGGAAGTCTGCATGAGCAGATGTGAGGAGATGTAGAATTGGGCAACCCTAGCCGCTCTGGACTTCACGGGTATGCGCCCGTTAAGTCCGCCAGTCTGCAAGTGCGGGGAATTTGTCTGCAACCGGACATTTGGATTCAGCCTAGGACTTCTTCACAAATCGGCTTTGTTCCATTGGGCGCAGTTGGGCTTAGGTTAACCAACAGGCTTTGACTGCGTCAGTGCACCTTAGTGTTCCTGTTGGTTTTCAACAGGTTAGCAGTTGGTTACCTGAAGTTTGCCAGTTGTTGACGCCTGATCTCTGCTAGCCACTCCAGTAGTATGTTGTGTGGAAAACAGCCACTGCTGCTGCATTGTAGTGCTTTTTGGATTTCTGTGGTTTCCCTTCAATTGGCAGACAACTTTGGCCTTTTTTGTCAAGATGTGATTTGAATTGATCTGTGGCTCTTCAGGACTGTGGCTCTCCAGGACAGGTGTTTGAGATTCCTGGTGTGTTCCCCATGTGTTCCGTAAGTCATGGGACTGGCTGTTTTCTCCCTTAGTACCCGTCTTTTGTCTATTTGGCCTCTGGTGAAACATTTCCAGTGTTTTTGGAGACACAGATGACTTTGTCCCGGGACCTCTGTGGAATCTCTGGCTCGTCGCCCCACCCCGCCTGTGTTCCTCAGCACAGCGGAGTGAGTCGCTGGGCCCCTTGTGACTGCATGATGTCATGCATGAAGTCATCAGCAAAGCAAAGGATGGGATTTCTGGGTAGGCCCAACTGGTTTTGAACTGCCGATCCACCAAGCGTAGCAGGCTATAGCTATGGAATGAGCACTATAATGCCATATAAAGCCTCAGGCCCTATTTTTGGCTATTCAGCTAGTGAATATAGAGAATGATTATACTACATACACTGGTACTCTTCTCCTTTCATTTATTATTCTCTTAAAAGCTTACAGAAACTCTAATGGAAAGAGTCTGGATGTTACAGTATTGTGCATTCTACCCAACGTCTGCTGTAACAGTAGCATAACAAAAGAGAAAGGGTTTTTAACAAAAAAGGAGGAGGGGGAGAATATATGTGTGCGTGTGTGTGTGTGTGTGTGTGTGTATATACATACATATATATATGTGTATATATGTAAATATATCTTTCACAGGCTTCATCACAAGTGTTTTTGCAGATACATTATCCCTTTAGATAATAGTAAAGTTCCTTCAGATTACTCAACATTTTAAAAGAAACCTCAGTTTTCACAAATATTCAGAACAGAGTCCCTTGATATAATTGTACATTTTGTTTTAGTGGGGTGTGGAAAGTGGTACAGTGGAAAGTTCTTGATCTGCAGTGGCACTTTCAAATGTGTCTTGCATCTAAAGAGTTGCAGCATTACAGACATGCATTCTGCCCATTTTGTTGTGTAAGACGACGTGAAAAGCAGCAAAAATAGGAGGTCTGTTAAGATCAGCAGCCCGTGTAAAACAAAATAATTTCCTGTTTCTAATTTGAATTTAGTTTTTCTGAAACTGCCTTTGTTTCTTCACGAGAATCAGTAGTATATATTGTGTACAAACTAACTGAACATCCGACAGTAACACTGATGATACTATTCATCTTGGAAGGCTAGTAACAGCCCTGTTTTGTCTGTTTGAATGGGATTCCAGGCATTGTGTCTGCAGACAGTAATCTGGTGTAAGAAGTGGCCTTGTCACATTCCCATTGATTATGATGGCCTCTGATCACAGTGAGGAAACGCAGTCTGCTGTCTGGTGACGAGGACACTGATGTCACCATTCTGTATTTTTTATTTTTTATTTTTTGGGGGGGGAGGGGGGCATTTTTGATGCGCTCCTTGTGAACGGGAAAGTCCGTTCTTGAGAAATATCTGCACGGGAGGGGATGTCTGCTCATGAATCCCATGAAAAAAAACCTGCCTGAGGGGGTTCTCAATAGACGCCAATGTCTGCAGTTTCAACTGGGAACTTCGTTGTTTTGAAAGGTGTTTCACACAGGGGAAAACACCATTACAGGTATGACCCACACCACACTTAGCAGCTGTCGCTGTGGCCTTTGGCAATGCTGACTCTGCCAGGTGTTTCTCAAAGTTTCACTCAAATATGGATGCCATTTTTCCCATCCTCTCGTTCACTGACAGACGTACAAGCAGACAGCAAGTTATTGCACCATGTCTGAAACCTCTGACAAAGGCTTTGCCCAGAAATGGATTAGCCTATGTAATGCAGTGGTTAGGGAACTGGGTTTGTAGCTCAGAGTTTGCCAGTTCAATTCCCAGTTGGGGCAACAGATGGATAGCTGGGACCAGTTACTCAGAGCCTCTGTTCTTTGTCTCAGCACCATTAATAATGCTGCATCAGGTCCCCAGTGCCTGTGCCATACACAACAGTTCTGCCTCCATTTTAAAACAGGCAAGAAGAAGCTGAGAGACACAGAGAGACAGAGCAGTAGAGGGTGAGTGAGTGAGCCCTCCAGTGTGATGTATCCAGTATGACGAGTAGTAGCGAGGGTGAGTATTTATAGTATTGGCAGAAGGGGTCTGAGGTGCCATGTGTGTGTGTGTGGCTCTCGGGACCTCGAGAAAATCCTACAAGAGGGCCAAAAAATGAAATGACCCCAACGTCTTGATTTTGGGGGCCTTTATTTGGGGCCCTCAGAAGGGAGCAGAGCATAGAAACGGATGAAGAGATATGACCGTCATAGCACCACACTGCCCCCCCCCCCCCCAGGATAGAGCAGGGGCTATTTCTGTTCCTCTGTGGTCCAGATGCACTCCCACAGGTCCCCCCATTTTTAGCCCTTCTATTTTTGACTTATAAACATGGGTGCGAATGCAGCAATGTAAAGGAGGTGCAGAACAGAATTTCCTATACGTGATGGGAGGTACAGAACAGAATTTCCTATACATGATGGGAGGTACAGAACAGAATTTCCTATACGTGATGGGAGGTACAGAACAGAATTCCCTTCTTACTCATGTATTGACTTCAAAAGGCTTCTGTCTGTAGAGTAACATAGGCCTCTGTCTGTAGAGTAACTCTCTGTACATGTAACATGGAGCAGTCAGTTGGCGTGTGAGCAGCTGGTCACTGTTGCCGATGGCAGCAGCTGTGGAGCGAACGCACGGTGCAGCTCACGCTGCGTTTCCCTCCACAACTGTTGCGCCAAGTGAGACGTCATCACGCGGCTGCTCTGTCCCCGCCCTGCTGGTTCAGTTAGCGGTAAATAATGCCGTATCAGGATGGAAGCCGCTGCCCCGGCTGCTCACGGTCGGTTGGTATATCTGCTCGTCCTTTGTGAGGCTCGTTAGTGACACACTCATTCTGATGGGCGTGACAGTTGGACTGGAGCAGGCTATGAAGAGGTGTGCCTTTAGCGGGAAGACTGCACCCTCATTTGGCGATAAATAAAATGTGCTTTGTGCTGTATTGTAATTAGTCTGTTAGACTGCCACAGGATGCGTCTGTTTGAAAAATGACAAAGCTCTTTTGTCTCTTTGAATCGGATGTTAATCCTTCAACGGCAATTCCTTGTTTGTTGTTGCGCTGTCTTTCTCTTCCTTTTTGATTTTTGGAAATGTGATTCTTGTTATCCTGGTACAAAGGCCCGTTGTGTGGTGAACTGGGGATGTGATGGGCAGAAAGGTCCTTCAGGCCCAGGGTCCGTAAAGCGAAATGCCGTTAGCACGTAGGGGGGAATTGCTGTGGGAATTTACTCAGAACTGCTCCAACAAACAAGCTTTAGAGTTTTCAGATACAAAGCCCGTCTTCCAAGAACAACATCACTCAAATCTTTCACTTCAGTAAAAATTTTACAGTTGCTGTTTCAGTCTGCTATTTAGCTGCAGTGCACAGGGAGAGGAATATCCAGGGGGGAATTCCCGCTGTCGCCTCAGCAGAAGGCTGTTCTCTCAGCCCTTAGCCAGTTCCTTTAAGAGAGGCCTGGAGCTGAGCAGGCTGAACCCACTGTGCTCTCCTGACCCTCGCAGGAAGCCTTTCTCTGGGCCCTGAAGGACTTGCTGTCCATTGAAGCCGCATGACTGTTTGTTAGCCTTCCTTCCTGTGTCTCAGATTGCGACAGCGCGTTTATGACAGCATGTTACTAGGGACTTTCTGTAACACTCGCTGCCAAGTCACCGACTGCTGCTTTCATATTTTGTGCCCGTTGTGTTCCTGGCCAGTCGTGCGGTTTTGAAATGACTTTGGGGAAATGTAGTTTTTTATTTTGAGGGTTCCCTCCTTTCCACTCAGAATGATGGTCCATTTCAGTGTCAAACGCCTGCGGTCTCATGGTAGCCTCATAACTGTTGTTATTTCCAGTGTTCCTCCAGGAAGACACCGACCTTAATCTCTGATGTCATCTGTAAGTCAAATACACTAATTGAACTGGCACACTGTCTGACCGTGTATTAATTGTTTATACTGCACTTTTTATTAGGGCTGCACAATCAGTAAATGAATCCCAATCTCGATTTTGGCTTCCACAACTAATGAAGTGATTTCAGTGATATTGAAGCACCATTAGCCTGCCCTGCTATGGGATGGGATGAGGAAACGTGACTTCTGCATTATGTTGTTAGCAAAATATTTTTAAAAATTTCAGTATGTTGTAACCTCATGGAACAGCTGCTCTGTGTAATGTCTGCTTTCATCATTTCACTCATTTTAAAGAGAAAATTAATTTCAAATGGTATCCAAAAGTCCCATTCATTTTCATCATTGCCGAAAAATAAAAGGAGCCAGAAGAATTCCAATGCATCATTCTGAAGTCACGACTTTAGTGGTCTAAGGAACCTGGCGATCTGGTCTGTTCTAGACTATATATTCCTGATTCTTTGTGCTCCTCATACACAGGTAGACTGTCTGACTAATCACATGCGTGTTTTTAGCACGGTGTGAGCTAGGCTATATTTTCCTACTTAACCTAACACAGCAGTGGCTGTAGGCCATGTCAGTGACTTTTTTGGTGTAGCATCACACGCTGGAAAAAACGAAATTCATTAGAAGGACAATATCAGTCATGAGAAGCAGGGACAAGTGTTTACAGTGAGTCTAAAGTGGAGTTTGAATGGGCTTCTATTGGGGGGGGGGGGGAGTTTGCTCACACGGGAATCAAAAATCTACAAATATCTAAATATTGAAGCAAGCAACCTAAAAACCGTCTGGTATGCACACTGTAGGCTGAGCTTCTGTTCCAGGGATGTGGAACACGTGTCCTGTCCTTGGAGATAGTTGTATTTGGGCCCTTTGGGGAAGCCTCAACAAGGTTGTGGGGTGTCCTGAACTATTTAGGCCTACCCCTCAAAACATTTTTTTCTTCTGATTTTTTTCTCTATGGTTTTCTCTCTAGTCAGGAAATCATGAGGGATTTTTCACGACTGGAGTTAGGCATATCCTTGATTGGTGTCTCTATTTTATTCTGATTGTGTCATTTTTCATGCTGCATAAGACTTTTTGTACACTTTTTGCCCATTTGAACTTGCATTTAGCAACAGACTGATTGTGTTGCTCCTTTTTCAATGTATGAAGCATTAGCTTATCACCGTTGGCGTGCAAAAATGTGATTTTATGCCTTATGTTTGAAATTCAGTGCATTATCTGGCACTCTGGGATTAGACTGAACGTTCGCCTCGGCGCATGCTTGCTCCTGTCTTTCTGCTTTTCTGCTTTGCTGGTTGAAGCTGAGCTCTGCAGTGCTGATGGTTTCCATATGGAACCACAGGGCCTTGGACTGAGCTGGGTTTTTTTTTTCCTTCAAAAAAAGGGGTGGGGTGCAGAGAGAACGAGAGTGGGAGAGACAGAACGAGGGAGAGAGAGAGAGAGAGAGAGAGAGAGAGGGAGGGGGTTGGAGGGAGAGAGTGAGAGGGACGGGGCAGAGAGAGTGAGAGACTGAGAGGGAGAGAACAAGCGTGTCAGTGTGGGTCGGATGAAGAGGCCTGCCGAGTGGCGGGTGTCGGAGCTGTCGCCTGCCATCAATCAGGCCTCCTGCCCGGCGCCCACCACGTGCTTCCTGGTGACCCTCGTTAACATCCCCTCCTTAGGGTGTGATTGCGTCAGCCGCAGGCCCGGCTCGTGATCTGGAACTGATTTGGGGCCTCTTCCCATCTGAGGTGGGCTCCAGACCCAGAGCCAGCCGTGGAAGCCCTGCCATGTTTGTCTGGCCTCATCTGGTCAGCGGGCGTGTTTGCTCCTCTCTCCCGGAGACCTGTTTGACTGCAGGCTGCAGGAAGGCGGGACTTCAAACCCCACCCTTTGACATCTTACCCCCTTGACCAACCCAGAGCTCTGAAAGGCAGAATAGTTTTTAACTGATTGCACGTGTTGTTGGGTGGCGTTGGACGTCAAACCCCACCCATCGACATGTAACCCCAGCCCTCCAGCCTCCTGCAGTCAGATGTAGGCTACTTGGCATCCTGAGCCATGAGGCGCTGACCACCTGGCACAGCAACAGACCTGCCACCCCCCCACCCCCCCCTCCCGAAACTTAACTTTCCGTCAGAGGAACCCAGCGATGCAGGCCTGCTCTTGCTGCCGGCCACAAACATTAACCTGGTCACCTTGCTGTGGTCTGCAGCGGACTCAGGTAGGCTACACATAACCATACATGGCTATGCTTGCCTGACAGTCACATTTAGGCCTGGCTATTGCTGACCCCTCACAGGAAGTGTAGCCTTAGAGCTGGGACAGTCTGTGTTCCAAATAAGAGCACAGTATATGCTACTCCTCCTTAGGGTTCAAAACAGAATTTTATGTTTGTGTGCGTGTGTATTTTCACGTGCGTGTGTATGTGTGCGTGTGCATGTGTGCGTGCGTGTGTGTGTGCGGGTGTGTATGTGTATGCGCGTGTGCGTTGTGAGGACCCACAGAGATAACATCATGATCGTGTCTCCTGTTCTCTTCTAGTCCAGAAAATTTTCTGAAACCGCTATCTTAGAGGTCAGGACTCTTGCAAGAATCTGCCAAATCTCCCCCCAGATACAGGCTGTCTGACATTGAACATGATTTTGAGAAAAAGGGAGGAGGAAGCTGAGAGTATTTGCCATGTCTGGTGCTCCAGGCCTTTCTGTTGAACAGACCTGGGTCAAATACTTACACTTTGAAATAATTTCTCCCTTTAGATCAGGGGTTATTTTATTGCAGATTATTGGCAATTCTGAAAGAAACATCTCTCTTCCCCGGTACTCAAGACAAAATTCTTCTGTCATGAGATTGTACATTTAGGTTGGTAACATGTTTTGCGGAAAATTCTCAAGGGTCTGCAGGAATGTTTTTACATTTTACTGGCAAATGAGGAGTTGACCTACATCTGTAGCTGATTCTGTAGCTGGGGGGAGATGTGCCTTCCCCAAACAAAACTACATAGGTGTAATTTTCCTCAGAAGAATTGGGTCCTAATTTTTTATCTGTTCAGCACTGGTAAACCTTTTTCCTCTCTTACCTCCGCTGTCCCCCTTGTGGCGTCACTTTCGCTAAATGGAAGACGGATATTGGTTTCAGTGTTGGAGGGGTGCGTAGTTCGCCCTCCCTGTTCATATTCAAAAACGTCACCACATCAGCACGAACTGGAGGACCGCACACAGGAGGTGTTGTCATTTTGCTCTTCCGGAATGCATCGCCCATGCAGGTTTAGTGGTGACCTAACTCACTCTCTCTGTCTCTCTCTCCTCCCCCTCCCCCTCTCTGTTCTTCCCCCATCTCATTTCTGGATGAATATTTTTGTCTCAGAGGTGAGATGTGTTGGAAATATGCAGCCGTGGGGTGATATTGTGGTGTGCTTAAACCCACACCGGGCATGATTCATTTCTTCTTCTCTCTTAGCAGTCTCTCTTAGCAGACTCACTCTTCTCTCTTAGCAGACTCACTTAGTCACATCATTATCCCCACATAAAGTAAAGAGGTAGGAAGTTTCCTGTTTCATAGAGCTCAGGTCCTGCCACACAGGACAGAGATCAATAGGGAGGCTCTCTCAGCAGTGTGACTCACAGTGAACACAAAAGGCTATTCTCACCTGACCTCTGTGACTAGTGAAATTATCCCAGACCGTTTTTCATCATCTAAGTTGCTGACTCTGTCCTCTCCAGAAAGGTCTGGGATGTGACCTCTGCCGCATGACCCTTTGACTCGCCGGCGAATAAATCTCAAATCTCTCCAGAGCACGAAAGGCCGTTATGTGAGGGAAGCTTGTATGTGGGGAGCGGCGGTGTTTTTCTCTGAGTGTGCGCGATCTTATAAACAGCGTTACGGGCAGGCTGAGGGAAGCTGACCTCAGTACCATGGCGGTGTGTTCCGGAACACTTCCAGTAAAAACTGTTAATTGCACCCGTCGCCTGCACCGAAAACCGGTGTCAGGTACTGGCTACTTTTTCAACCAATCAGCAGCCGGTCTAAATGGGCCTTTATTTTCAGGCTAAGTAGCCTCCTTTTTTGGATCATTTAGTGCTTTAAGAAAAAAGCAGAAAAACGTTTTTGGACATTGATTTCTCCTTTTGTTCTCGCTTCAAAGTTGCAGTCTGCTGAATGTTGATGTGCCTTCATTACTGTGTGTGTTTTTTCCTCCCCACCATGAACTGAATAATTAAAGTGGACTTTAATATAAGACAGAGGAATACTCCTCTCAGCTCTGTCCTCTGTGACAAAACACTCCTGAAAACCGCAGAACACTCCCTTTTCATACCCCACCCTCCCTCCTGTGTATCTGGCCCAGAGACGTGGAAAGTAAATCCTGCAGCCCTTCAAGAGTCTAGCCGAGAGAGTAAAGAGTGAATTGAACAGGGAAGTTAAACATTTGTTTGCACAGAAGTTCAGTTTGTTGTCCAGAGCGAGAGAGAGGGAGAGAGAAAGGGCTCCAGTTGTCATGGAAAGCACAAGGGGTCGCATTCCTGTGGAGCATCTGTGGAACCTGTGGAACCAGGGCCTGTGGGACAAGTGGGCCTTTGTGCCGGCCCGCCGCCTGACGCGCGGCGCTGAATGGCGGGGCTGTGTGGCGCGATGCGGCCGTCCGGAGAGCGCCTCGCCCTGCCGCGCCAGCACTGCCGGGTCCCCACCGTGCGTGGGGACAGCTGGGCCGCTGGCCAGAGAGCTGAAACAGAGCAGACCGGCCAGCCTCTGTCTCAACCCCCAGGGCATGAGACCTGTTACCCGCTGTCTGATTGGTTTACCAGTTTGTAGCCAGATTCATGTTCCTTTTTCTGGTTTGACTTGAATCATCACAGCCAATGGGAACCACATCTACATGAGATCACGATTCATCAGCAGCGACTGACCATTGGTTTGTTAGCAGTGCAAGTCGCTGGAATTTGGGCAAACTGAGTGTCGGGTTGGTCAGGCTTACATTACTCTGAGGTTATGCGTTTTCTACATTCAGGTTTCAGGCTGAATTTTAAGATGCAAAAAACCAGCTGCTGCCCCGCCCCTCATGAGCTCCAACCTGGCTCTTAATGAACGAACAAGTGCAGCCAAACTCCTTTATGGAGGCCAGAAATAAGCAACTACAGTAAACTAGAAACAACAGTATCACCAAGGTGACCTGGGCCACCGATCAGTGTCTTGAAATGCACTGTAAGTTCCTCCAGATGAAATAAGGAAGTCTGTCAACATTGGGACTGATGAACAAATGATGAGTGATTGAATTAATTAATAAAGGACGAGAAAGGAGTGATGAAGAAAGAAAGGGCTGTGTCGTTGTGGCTTGTGTCCCACTGGCAGCTGATGGCTGGGGTGGGTGGGGGGGTAGTGAGAGTGGGGGCTTGAGGGGCTGCAGCGAAACCTGGCAGCTGAAGCCTCTCTGCCCTTCTGTTCCCAGGGGGCTAAAGTTTCTGTTTCACACTGTGCTGAGGGGACAGGTTCTCCACAATATAAACACGCCTCATACCAGGAGCCGCACCCCCGCTCCCAAACACCCCTGCTCCTCTGCTTGTGAAAGCATGTCACAGCTGAATGAGCTGAGCAGCAGAGTGTGCACAGAGATGGCTGATGCGTGGTAGCCGCGCGCACAGGTGCGGCCTGGGTGGACTAGCTAAGCGTGTGCTAGCGGTGCGTGTGTTAGCAGTGCGAGCTCGGACAAGCCAGGGCACAGGAGCGGAGTGTGGGAACACAGCAGGCAGATATCTGATGCCTTTTCAGCACTGAAAGACCAGCGCTTTTCCATTGCGTTCCCAGGAAGCAGAGCAAGATCACATTTCCATGTGACATCACACAGAAGGATGGAAGATGCCAGATTCTGACTAATACCTCAACTTTATCAGCTGTCCAAGGCAAAAATAAATGCGTGCATAAATAAATAACTTGGGCCTACACCTCTGTTATTTATGTTGCTTGTGGTCAGGCTAGATGTTGACTTCCCCTGAGTTGATGGGAGAATGATAACCCACTGACCAGCGCCACTTTTAAAAACGAGAAAAGGAAGTGAAGATCAGTATCTGCCTCTGGGTCCAGCGGTAGTTTGCCCTACTGTGGAGGTTGCGCCATTCTCTGTTGTGAGTTTGCTAGATGCTATCTGAGTCTCCAGTGGTTACAGGCCTAGTAAGCCCCATTGCATTAAATTTGGATTATCAGAAGCCAATAATCTTGAGAAAAAGCTATTTTTATATGTATATTTCAGATATTATCCATTTATACAGTTGGATATTTACTCAAACAGTTCCGGTCATCTCCCTTGTTTCAGAGGTAGACTAAATCAGCAGTCATCTGAAACCATCTGGTCTCAAGATTGGTTCCCTAAGCACTTCACCTCAGTGCCAGTCTGTCTCAGTTCTGTTCCTCTGCCCTCCGTACTGTGGCACTTACTGGTTTTCACTCATTACTTCCTTAGACTTCATTTGTCACTGCTACCTGTGTTTGTGTTGTTTTGCCCTTTAATTTCCCCTGAAAGAATTTTAGAGCTATTATCACAAGTACATTTGAAACATCTTATATAGGTTTTATTTAATTTTCTGGCTTTCTATATATTGAAATATTATCATTACCACGTGCTTGCCATGAAATGGCCTTAGATGCCGACATGACTCTAAATAACAAAAAACAAACAAACAAATTTGCCCTTTATTAGCACGATTTAATCACATTTTTATGCATTGTGCTCACCTGCTTGAAAAGTGCTGAACAAACAGTGAATGTGTTTTCCACATATGTGCATTTTGTTTTTGCAAATTCTCTACAAATTGTGTGGGTCAGCGCACAGCTCAGAGGTCCCATCACGCACTGCGGTTTGTGATGTCAGCGCTTGTGCCCAGAGCGGGGCATTGCTCAGACTGAGAGACCTCAGAGGCGGTGTGGCTTGGCCTGTTCCCATGAGCGTCAGGAGGCGGTCGCCACTGCCCAGGCCTTCCTGTTCGTTCTTCTTATACACTATGTCAACTAATGCCTTCTGTCTCTTTTTTCCCCTTCTTCCTTCTTTCAGATTTTGACATGAAGAAAGACTTTGATACGTTAATAGCTGAGGAACGCGCTGAGATCATCTCAAAATATGATAAGGTCAGTAGAGCCGTACCCAGCTCAAACGGTTTCATATGAGGGGCGATGGGCGTTCTGTGACTAAAATGAAGGAATGCCACAATGTAGCTACAGTATTTTTGTCTTGAGGAAAGCATAGTGGGTGGGAAATGACATCAAAAACTCTCTTTCCCAGAATGCCCCTCAGGGCTCCAGACTAACTTTTTACATTAGTTGCACTGGTGCGCCTAACTTTTTCATTTAGGTGCACCCAAAATTTTTCACCGCGCCTTTTGGCGCCGCAATAATACATTTTAAGCGTTACCTTTTTGTCAGTTCCCATACACATTGATAATTTCTTAATACATTATTTAAATGATTGTAAACAGGAATGAAGGTGCAGATAAATGTTTTTTCTTTATTTAAATCTCAGCACAAACAAGAAATCACAATAACCTCAATTGTTCAAAAAATAAACTTAAAAAGTGCTGATGTTTAAAGTGCTTGACAAACTCAAACAAATAAATCAAACTCAAATAACTCAAACAAAAGTGTGCCCTGCTCCTGGGTCCTTACAGAATATCCCCCTCAGCTGGCCCACTTAGTCTTAGTCGCACTTGACAGATTTTTGGTCGCACTCTGGAGCCTTGCCCCTATTTATCCTCCTGGAAGTATTGGGCCCTGTGCCAGCTGAAAATTTTACTGTGTGTATTAATGCAGGATCAGCCTGGGTAAGGGTATGGTGGGTCTTCATTGACTTTAAACTGTGCTTTCTCTGTCAGCAGGCTTGTCACCTGTTGTGTGCTCTGTTCTGTGTGTTATTTGTCCATGCAGGAGGAGGAGTGTGACCCTTTTTGATCGCGTGACTAAAAAACGTGATCAGCGCTCTAAGAGGGCAGCGAAAGGGAAATCTCTCGTGTGTACATACGTGTCTGCCTGCTGCTAGTGGAGCTGTGGCATGTGTACATACGTGGAGAAGCGTGTCCTTGGCGGTCCCGCCTCTCGTATACCAGTCATAGGTTAGAGCAGGGGTTCCCAAATTAGGTCTGGGGTGGACTCCCCTATGGGCTCCTCAGGAGAATTGAAAAACACTTTCCTTTTCTGCTTAATATTTCCATAGTCGGTAAATTAGATGTTGCACACTTTCAGGTAAAACCTGCAGTGTTGCGACTTTCATTTAGAAAAGGTAATGTTTCAGACTTTCCGGTAATGATGCATGCATGAATGCAATGTTGTGATCATTGTAATTATTAGCCGTTCATGTTGTACTACGTAAATAGTTACGTCTTATGCAGATCCATGACAATTGAGACTTTCATTGCTTCTGTCACACTGCAGCCTGTAGTGTGATGAAAATGTACAAAGTACAAAAGGTAATGCATTTTAATCAGGTGGGGGTGGGATATTTCAGGGGGATTGAGGTGAAAGGTTTGGGAACCCCAGGTGGAGGGTTTGAGACAGAACAGGACTCATTGTGTGTTGTGGGCATGCTGAAGCATGGGTGTGCTGTGCCAGCTGGGTCCCACCCTGCACTGTAGAGTCTACACTTCACAGACAGATCAAGTCATTCCTGCGATAAGGTTAGGCTATATCACACACACTGCAGCAGGATGTACTGCTGCGGCATGAGAACGTTTGCATCACTCTTGTCTTGCAACATGGACGGATACCAGAATGTGCTTTTTTGCATAAAAACCCCACCCTAAATAGTCATTTTTTCCTGTGGAGTATTGAAAGGGAGTGTAAGTGTATGTGAGGAGCACACGCTGACACACTGGCGTTTGTGCAGCAGCAGCAGCTCGTGCACGAACGGCTGCTGGCATGGTAATGTGCCTGTGGAGCCGGCTCTTGGAATAAAACAGGCGCAGATTGTGTGGCTCGTGGGAGAGGGACAGGATCGCGGCTGCATGCTGGCTGCTTCTTTTTGGGGGAGGGGTGAAAAGCGGCGGATTGTTCCGCGCGGTCCGCTACAGCCGGTGGTGATGCGTGGAGCGGCGCCAGCGTCCGTCGCCCGGCCTGCCAGTCCGGTACCGTCGGGAGCCAATCAGCACTGCTGGTGGTCTACGTCAGCAGCTGCCCCTGAACTGCCAGGGGCACTTGATCACAAGAGGGGACAGAGAACAGCTTGAGAACGGAGGGCAGCAGCTGGGAGGCCAGGGGAGGAGGCTAAATTTAGGCCCTCGTGGTTGGGGAGAGATGCGTGGGGGGGTCAGACCAGCACTACAAACATAGCGATCGGGTTAACCCTGTTGTATCGCCACTTGCGGAAGGTTACCCCTCACAAATTGGCCAATTAAAGTGCCTTGCAGGTTGCCAGGTCAACCTCTGCCTGCCAGCTGCGATTGGCTACCAGGCCTGGCTTTTGATCAATCACAGTTTAATTTTTCATGTCTAACAGTCTTTTGTAGACCCCTACATTTTTTGATGAAGTCTCACTCAGGGGTTCAGTACATACTTTAGTACTCATAAAGTAATTTTCATTGCTTTGTACATGTTGAGCGCCCCCTGTATGTCACCGGTGACGTTGCGGCAGCACCCTCCCTGTCCCCTCCGTGTGTGGCTTCTCATGTCTGTTTCATAACGCATAATTATATCTCCCCCCGTCCCCCCTTCCCTTAATGGCTTCCGAAATCCGACTATTTTTAACGGTATTGGGCAGATCCACTCAGCGCCTCCGATTGCGCCCCCCTCTGGCCTTTTGCAGTGAGGAATCATTGTCAGCTTCACTGCAGGGAGACTGAAATGCTACATGCCACAAAAAGTCCTGTGAGCAGCTCCTGTTTCTCTCTGCTTGTATCGTCTGTGGAAATTGGACAGACAGACAGACAGACAGACAGATGGAAGGTTCTGCGGCAGGACAATCAGCTGGACAGAGAGCTAGGTCTTCACACTGGCAATTTTGAACCAGCCGCCCTTCACCCCCCCCCCCCCACCCCCGGTGACATTTTTGAATCTCTCGCCTGCTCCATAATTTACATCACCTGCACGTGTGACATTTGTGGTGGAAGCCGTTTGTGAATTTCGCAACCCAAAGGGAAGATTACCTCACAGACGTGCGCAGAGTAGCCTAAATGCAGGAGACATCTGTTGATTAAGTGTGGCTATGGTGGAACCGTAGGCCCTATACAACTATACACTCTGTTGTAATTCTTGTACTATGGGAGGGGGGCTGGAGTAAAATTTTGTCCAATCAGGGCACAGTCTTATCAGTCTGTGTCCTGCTGTTATCATCCCTGTAGTCTGAAAACACAACGGGTATCCATTAAAGCAGATCAGGTATCCATCATCAGGGGCCTTTTAGTGAGATGAGTGAGAGCCGTACATTTGGCTAGAGGCTAATTATCCTGCATCCTGGAATTTTTACTGCTGACATATTCTTAGATAAAATGCAAAGAAATAAAAAAATCGCTTTCATAAGGGAACAATGATTTACTGTAGATTTGACTTACAGGCAGGGCACTGCTGACTGCTTGAGCAAGACTCTTAATGCAAATGACCTTTGTAAATATCAAGCTCTTAAAATGCATGTCGGTGTTGTTTTCTGTGGGATGAGGGTCACCTGGAACGGTCACACCTGTAGACTCTTTTCTGCCTGCACTGGCTGCGCAGATGAGGCCAGCAGACGTGCAGGCGGACGTGCAGGAAGGCTGTTCTTACTGAGCGTTTATAGAAGGGCAGCAGAGCGCCCCAGCCGCAGTGCTTTCATGACTGAGGCTTTGGTCCTCCGCTCCCAAAGCCACGGCTTTCAAAATGAAAAACTTCACACGCTGCATTCGTATGATGTCACTGCAACGTGAAGAGCACTAACAGGAACTGTGTAATGGCGTTTTACATTGCGGAATGTGAATGCTTGCACTTCTCCTGAAAATGGCTAAATTTTCTGGATATTTGTCTTTATTTATTTATTTATTTATTTATTTATGTATTGTTGATATTATTTATTTAAATACGCACTGTTTCATTGGTTTCAGGGCCGGGATGCGGGCGTAGACATCGACCCCTGGGAAGACCCGGACTACACTATCTACAAGTTCACAGATCGCTTCGGCTTTCTGCAGTGAGTCACACCATCCCTCCTTTAGCTGACATGAGCCTGAATGGGATTCATGCCTGGAGCTGGAACGCATCCTGGAATTATGGTCTTTAATTGGCTCAGCCATTTCTGTCTGATGATAGAAATTCTGAGAAATTTGTTTTTGATTTTGTTTTGTTTTTCCTGTCCTTTACCAAAAGAAAAAGGTTGATTTTAGTTTTTTTTTAAATAAAATAATATAATTGAATTGGTAAAGCCTTGTGGAGGCAATCTTAAGGCCTGTTCAGATGAAAGAAAATCATCAGAAAGCAAGATGGTTTCATGCTTTCTGAGGAAAAGCTGTTAAATGTGAACTACTGAGTTATGGGAAAAAATTGCTTAAATTGCCCATCATTTTGGTGTGCACCCTATTATGTATTCTTAGTATTAGTAACGTTCTAATGCTGAAACAGCTCTTATCCTGACTGCACTCATTGGTTGGAACAGGGCTTTATTTTCATTTTAAAAGTCTTGAAATCCAGACGGTTAGTTCCTGAGAGACGGCAGGAATCTCTCGCCGTGCCGTCTGAGAGCGGTGCTCACCGGTGCAGCGGTAAGCCACGGCTTGGGCATCGCTCACATTCTCATGGGGCTGTTGACGGAAGTGTGCTGTATTTGACACACCCCTCCTCCTTTTACAACCGCGTCTCCGGTGCTCAGTTTGTCTGAGTCTCATTTGACGCTGCCCTCCTTCAGTTTAAGCGATTGGTTATAAAGCATTGGCTACGGCGAGGCTGTTGCTGTAATTAACCGCCTGTTTTGTTGCTCCTTGCAGTGAAGAGGAACTGCCGACTCCCAATGCTCTTGAGGAAAAGGTATGTGCAGAAGATATTTACAGGCCGTGTGCATATCGCACACTACAACCTTTACTGTAACCCTGCTCCTTAATACAATAATGCCTTTTAAATTAAGATTACTGTCTGATACTGGTGTAACTTCACTAGGTTTATTATATATATATATTTTTTTTTAATTTTACTTTTTTATAGGGCATGGCCACTGGCTGTATATTAATTGGCCCACACAATTATGTGCTTGAGAGACAGGTTAGACAATTTCCTGAGTGAGGGCAATACATGGCTAATGCCAAAAAAGCACAGGTCATCACTCACACAATCATCTGAGTAGGGATCTTTCTTTTTCTGTTGGAACCATTCTGTTCAACAGCCCTTCAGCAGTAAGACTCCACTGGTTACAGGCAACTGTAGTGGGAATGGGTCTGTTTTGGCTAACATGGTTCAGTGTTGTCGCGGTCCCACACGCAAATGCCCAAGACAGCAAAGAAATTAATCATGAACTTTCCATCATACTTCATCTTCTGTCGGCAACATTCTGTTGATGGATAGCATGCCATAATAAGCGTTCATCGGTCACGTGACACCCTGTTTTGAGCTAGCCTCCGAATTGCGTGGGAGGGAAAATTTATGCGCCTGATAATCTGTGCGCAACGACTTTGGAGAAACGTGATACCGGTCTAAATCGGTGGTGCTGAGCCCTGGCTGTGGAGAGCAGGTCCAGGGTGTTCCGGTCTGTTTTCATCTCCTTCCGCAAGATGTTCAGACCAGCAAACCAGCGGGGAGAACATTAAGGTGTAACGGTCACCTCACCTGACCGGGCTGAGTTACTGAGCGCTGAGTAACAAACAGATACCATACGATCCCGTGGCTCTCCAGCAACATGATATATGAGATGATTCAGAAAGCAGATGTGTTGTGTGTATCAGGTTAGAGTGTAAACGGGAGCTGCAATGCAGATTCCTGTATACCGATAACGCAGGCCAGCGTAGTCACACCTTCCACACGCACAGAAGCACAAACACGCTAAGGAGAAGAGGCGTCTTTCAGGTCAGGGTGGAGGAAGTTGCCACGGTGACCTTCAAGCCTTGCTCCAGGAGCGAGGAGGCGGCCTTGCATTCCGGAAACAGCTGTGGGACGGAGCCAAATCCCCCCTCCTGCAGCGGGACAGGGCATAACCCTGTATCCATGATTCAGTTACATGATACATTATATGTGGGGGTGGGGGTACATTACAAATGTAAATATGCAAACTTCTTGCATAGTTACATTTTACAGCAAGGTACATTAAGATAATAATGCCAAGCCCCATCTCCATTTTGCTTCTCATTATTCTGTAGTAAATACCAAAAAGGTTAGCCAGAAATGAGCACAGAAACATCAGGCCTGTCAAATTTTGTGAATGTGTCCTTGCACTCTACTGTGGCCAAGTGTGCCTGACGTCACAAGCACACACAACATTAATGCTGTACATACAAGCGCAAGCACGAGTGAAAGTTTTGTTTCTGGCAGAGTAGACAGGCAAACGAGTTCAAAAACAACACTTAGCATTAACTCGGCTTCTAATAAATAAAAAAAGCCCAGTGGTTGCTCTAGCCCAGAATTTTCCTTTTAACCAAATTCACCTGCGTTCTGTTAAAAATAACTATTTTTGTCCTAATATGCCGACTCTCAATAACACAATAAATGTGTGTTGTTCATAATTTTGTTATGACACTAGTAGCGGAGGCAGGATGAAATAGCGGGGTTAGTGGGATGAAATCAGACACTAATAATGTTTTGTTGTGCATAGACCCTGGTCTCCCATAGGCCTGTTTTTTTCACCTTTTGGCTATTTTGTTTTCCTGCATAAAATGTGGCGACTGAAAGCAATCTCTGTTTTGTTTGCTATTGTTCTGTTATAATAAACTTACTTGCTAAAAGAACTGGAATGAAGCAGAACTTGACAAATTGCGCAGATGTACTTTGTAGCGAGTACTCTGCTGTGGCCAGAGGCAATCGCGATTGGCAGTTTATCTTTTGTTTTTGGGACGTAGGCACTGCTCAGTTGGATGCAAGGATACAATAGGGCAATCAGAGTCAGGAGAAGCCGCTCACTAAAGAAAAGGCAGTAAAAAGTAGCCGGCTGGAAATGTTTCAGTGTTTGGCTATCCAGCCTGTAAGCAGTGCTTATGGAACACACTGGAGATCCCTGCTTCCTTACCCCTGACTCTCGGATCATTGACCTTTGACCTTTTACGCCACTGGTTACCCTCGTCTGATGTTTTTGTACGATAGAGTTGATAGTAAAGCTGCTACCCATTTTGTATATACTGTACGTTGCTACTGTTTGTGCTCTAACAGGAAGTTTATTTTCATCCCTCTTCAGCAAAAACATCTGGAAATTGAAAGGGTGGAGAAATGGCTAAAAATGGTGAAGAAATGGGACAAGTACAGGAACAGTGAACGGGTGAGGATAACTGCCTGTGTGCAACAGGCATGAGGAACACAGGCTCTAATATCCTGTCATTCATTTCTGGCTTCTCCCTTCTCTATATCTCTCCTTCTTTTTCCTTTACCATTTAATTATTTTTCTCTATTTCTTCCCCCTCACTCTCCTCTTCTTGTCTTTTTCCATCTGCCTCCCTGAACCCCTCTCCTGCTTTCTCCTTCTCTCACTGTGTCTTTACTTTTCTCTCTCCTTCACTGTTCTACTTTTACCTGGATTTTCCTTCTCCCACACTTTCACTGTCTTTCTCTTTATCTCCCCCTTTCTCTCCCTCTCTCTCCCCCTTCTCTCTCTCTCCTCACATCTCCTTTTTCTCCCCCCTCTCTCTCTCACATCTCCTCTCTCTCCCCCCCCCTTCTCTGATCTCCTCTCTGTGTGTTTTCTGCAGATGTGGCGCAGGGTGTATAAGGGGATTCCCTTGCAGCTGCGGGGGCAGGCCTGGTCCTTACTGCTGGATGTGGAGAAAGTGAAGAGTGACAACCCTGGCAAGTACGAGGTTAGTGTGCGCGTTCAGGACTGAGTAGAAGTGAAGCTCTTTGCCAGATTGTTGAAAAGCATAACTGATGGATAAATTATTTTGTTGTTGTTGCAGAAAATGAAGGAACAGGCCAGACACTTCTCCACTGAAATCAAGCAAATCGATCTTGACGTGAACCGGACCTTTCGAAACCATATCATGTTTATGGATCGATTTGGAGTCAAGTAAGCCAGCACACACACACATGGTGCAGACACACACACACACACACACACACACACACTGCAAACACCAATCAAACTTACAGCTTACAACTAGAAATAGAAAAGAATGAGGTTTGTATAAGAATAAAACTTTATCTACTAACAGTAGAGTCAGGTTTAACTACTTTTTTTGGCTGCTGTTTTGTTAGTTTTTGCTTTATTGAGCTAGCTTGAATTGGCTTTTTGTGACTAGTATCTTCTGCAGAAGCCAAGTCTCTTCAGATATTTCCACCAGGGCTGAGCTTGTGTAACCCTGTGAGCCAGCGATCAGAGCAAGCGCCACTTCCTGCCTCTCTGTGTGTTTGATTAGACTTCCTGTCACAGAGCGTGACTTGCCAGGAAGTGCCGAGCAGCAGACCCCCTCTCACACGCTCACAATAGAGCCGCTCCAGAGCGGGCATTGCCATTGTTCCCCCAGATGTTTTTAAAGCACCAACGGTTCTCATACACAATTGTGTGTGTGTGCACGGTTTTGCTAAGCACTTAGCAAAGAATGCTAGCTACCTTTAAAGAAACTGTGTGAACCAAAAGCAAAATGTCTCTCCATGGTGCTGCGTTTGGAGCCATTTCCGGTCTTTCTGAATGGGCATAGGCTTTACAGCTTGCCCATTGATGGCGCTTGTGATTACTGTGTTGTATCTGTTAACATGGGAAAGAAATGAGGCTCTTCTGTTTCTTCCTGTTACTGCATCACTTTGTGTGAAGTGATCAGCGCTTTTAATCTTTAGCATGAATTAACTTGATTTTTAGTGATTTTTGTTGTGTCTTTCCATGGTTATTAGCGTCCAGACACACACAGATATACACACACACGCATGCAGGCACACGCATACACACGCACACATACACATACATGCACGCACACCCACACGCATGCACACATACGCACACCCGCACGCACGCACGTGCGCAGAGGGAAATGTCTGACATTCGTTTCTGGCCGCGCTGCGTGTTTGAAAGCGCTCCAGGGCCGTTTTTGGTAATGTCAGAGGCAGCTTAATGGACTCCAGGCCTGCAGAGGAACAGAGGAGCAGTCTGACCCACCCACACTGCATCAAGAATACTTCAGCAATGGAGCCCAGTGATTTAGAGAGACAGGAGCAAAGGCCTGAGAAAGGGAGGCACAGGGTGCGCACCCGTAGCACAGCTTCAGTCTGCCAGCAGCACAGTTACATTAATGCAGCACAGCTTTAGCCTCCCAGTGCATCGAGTGTAACACAGCTGCACAAAGTCACGTACCCACAGAGTACAGTCCTCCATTGGACATCTTGCCTCCGTTGGCTTAGAGAAGAAAACCTGCACAGCCTTCTCACTGGCCTCGGGGAGGCCTTTCATGCAGATCCTTAAACAGGCAGCAAGGTGCTCTCCTCACTGTCAGTTTCTGAAGTCTGTCTTCACCTGACAATTTATGGAAAATTGGAAAATGCAGAATACACCAAACTTCAGAGCACATCCAATGCATGGCGCGAAATTAAATTTCCACTCATTGATATGACTGGTATGACGTGTTTAGTGTAGCTTACTGAATGTAGCTTTGCAATGTAAAGTGTGAAATTGCAATGTGTGTCGCTTGCCATTAGTGCTACTGGGGAGCCTGTGTCTGACAAGTGAGGAGTGAGTTTACCTATATATCCACGTGTGTTACAGTAATATCCAAAAGCCCAACACTGGAGATAAAAAGTTATCGACGTCAGTGTTTTCTGCAGTCATTCATCTGTGATGACTGTAAGTCTCCAAACAAGCGCATGTGGTGTGCAGGAAGTCACGTGTGCGGTGCAGTGTTTAAACACAGCAGCTGAGCAGCCCAGCCTCGTGCGAAATGAGCGCCAGGCTTCCTGTGACTGCTCAGTGCACCTCTCGTGAACCGCAGGGTACGGGCGTGTCTCTCGTAAATGAATCCCGTTGTTTACCAGCTTTCATATTGTGGCAGCCGTGAGGATGTTTTGGCTACGCCCCTATAGATAAATGGTAAATGGACTGCATTTATATAGCGCTTTTATCCAAAGCGCTTTACAATTGATGCCTCTCATTCGCCAGAGCAGTTAGAGGTTAGGGGTTAGGTGTCTTGCTCAAGGACACTTCGACATGCCCAGGGCGGGGTTTGAACCGGCAACCCTCCGACTGCCAGACAATCGGTCTTACCTCCTGAGTCTATGTAGGGGAAACACTGCATCCCATTGATTAACAAAGACATTTGGTTATATGATATCATTTATAACACAGAAGAGCTCATTTACATGCAATTTATTCTGCATTAATTGAAAGGCTGTGCTATACATTAGTTTAAATGGAATCAGGTACCCATATCGTAAACTTTACAAACTTTACTTCTTTGATAACCATGAAAAACTGTCATTAGAGTATTTACAAATAATGAATTGTGCCTGGTTTCAAGCCTGTGGGTATCTGTGACTTGCCCTTATGGTCTCTCCTCTCCCCTCCTCTCTCCTCCGCTGTTCTCTCTCCGCAGACAGCAGGCTCTGTTCCACGTCCTGTCGGCCTACTCTGTTTACAACACAGTGAGTGACTGGAATCGCCATTACGTAATCAACAGCTATGTGCTACTGAACCCCACCACCACCCATTACCCAACCCTTCCACTGAGTCCTGTTTCCAGTTTTATTTACGTGATTGGATAAGCCCCCCAGCTCCTCTGCCGGGAGATTTAAGCTTCTGTTTTTACACCCACAAGGGAAGCAGAAAACAAATTGCCATGGTTCACAAGCCCCACTTCACACATTTGTTGGGTTCAGAACCCCAGCAGGTTGCCAGCGTAGGTCTTTTTAAGGGAGAGAGCAAACAGGAGTCGCCCCTCTGGTACAGATGAACTGTTGCCATCTGCGCTTATGCACTCAGCTTGAAGTACGCAGAGTGTAGAGCTCCAAAAGACACCGATGAGCCAAGTCCTCAACAGACCTGGGTCACATGAATGTTTCACATACTTTATCACTGAATACAACAGGAAATTCCTGCAGATTGCCGACAACATTAAAAATAAATGTCTGTTTTCCCTAACGTTCAGATCAAATTATTGTTTCACATATTGCAACATTCTCATGGATCTGCAGGAATTCTACTTGAATCGAAAGAGTTTAAGTATTTCAAGTTCCTGCTGAGCCAGTTTTGGTAGCTAACCTGTCCAGCTGTAATCGGCTGTATAAACAGAAAATGAGGAAAATCAGAGCAACATACATGGCCACAGATAAGGGAAACTGCTAAAGCAAATACATCACACCAGCTCAGAGCACTGACCTTTCAGACCTCCCTCTCTGGCAAAGAGCTTAAAACTTCAGCACTTTGGGAAGTGGGCTGTGTGTTTAGATGCAGGTTGCTGTACGAAGGGGTCTTCACTGAAGTCCTAGGACTCCTCCAGTGTGGGTTGGACACATTATGTAGTTAAGCACAGTTGATGGGCAAATGGTCTGAAATGCTGATGCAGTCACATGGTGCTGGTCAGTCATGTGATCATCAGGGAGCCCTCATTGGATCCACAGTGGAAATCCGTATCAGGTCATGAGTCTGAGTGCTGTTAAAAGTTTAAGCCTTCACTCTTCTGGATGAGCAGTTAACTATTTCAATTTTTTTTATTTCATAAGTTTTTATATGCTCCCTTTGCTGGTGTTATTTAAGTAGTGTTTATGTGTGCGTGACCAATTTGGACTCGGAGTAGTTTGTGACCGTACATGACCCCTGATCCCTCTCTCCACAGGAAGTGAGTTACTGCCAGGGGATGAGCCAGATCGCCGCTATCCTGCTGATGTACATGAATGAAGAGGATGCCTTCTGGGCCCTTTCCCAGCTGCTAACCAATCAGAAACATGCCATGCACGGTGAGCCATTCAGGAGGCAGCTCAAACAATGGGGCGGAGTTAGGATGCCAGTTCAAACTGGGGGTGCTGAAACCTGCTGTTTCTCCCACAGGGTTCTTCATCCCCGGCTTTCCCAAGCTCCAGCGCTTTCAGGCTCAACATGACCAGATCCTCTCCAAACTCCTGCCCAAGCTGAAGAAGCACCTGGTGAGAGGCAGCCTGGGTGGCTCTGTGGCCAAAATAAAGCCAAGGGAAAGCGTTTGTGTGTGTCTGATTACCAGCAATGTTTGCACTCCTCTAGAGTGTGTGTTTGTGTGTGTGTGTTTGTTTGTTTGTGTGTGTGGGTGCGGGTGCTCTCACGCTTTATATATTTATATTTATATATTCTCTATGAAAGGGACGTACACTTGGAGTATGTGGTACATTTCAGTGAGAACTTTTGTGATCTGTGCAGATCACTTTCAAACACTTGCTTTCTTTTTATAATGAACTGAAAATGAATTCAAGCTACTTCTTCTTCAAGCTACTTCTTCATAGACATGTTATTTAGTTGTTGCTTTTGCCCCAGAAAATGTATATGTGACTGAGGCCCTTTATGTCTCATTACACATCTCTCTCTGAATTCAGGACAAGGAGCAGATGTTCACTGGGATTTACACAACCAAATGGTTCCTGCAGTGTTTCATTGATAGGGTGAGAAATCTACCAATTTACTGTGTGTGTGTGTGTGTGAATCTGTCTGTCTGTCTGTGTGTATGCTGCATGCAGTGTGTGTGTCTGTGTATGCTGCATGCAGTTTGTGTGTGTGTCTGTCTGTCTGTCTGTGTATGTTGCATGCAGTGTGTGTGTGTGTGTGTGAGTGAATGTGTGTGTGTGACTGTCTGTATGTTACATGCAGTGCATGTCTGAGTGTGTGTACACAGTGTGTGCACGCAGTAAGTAGAGACCTCACTGGACACTGTAAGTTTGTTGTGTGGAGAGGCCGTCTGCTTCATTTCGTACAGTGATCACAGCTGGATGATGTCATAGTGACAGCTTCCCTTTCAGAGCAGTGATATGCGCAAAAACCCATCCTCTGCACAGCTGTAGCCACAGTCACTTTGCAGGGCAGATGGGGGGGTTGAGTGGGTATCAGTCCCCTGGTGCTTTTCACATTCTTCTGTCCGGAGTGACAGCTTTTCAGTCAGAGTTGTCTGTGACTGCTGTTAATGTAATACGGTGATAAGAGTTTTGGAATACAAAACCGTGACCTTGGCACATGCATCACAAGTCAGATCCACACGGACGCGAGTCAGAGAAGCACTACTGAAACTACTGTTTATGGATTTCCTTTTGGGATAATATAATAACATTATAGACCCTGGATAAGAGCATCTGCTAAGTGACTGTAGTGTCACATAATGCTGAGAGGGCAGCTTCACCATTCTTCAAAAAAACAAAGACCAATAGCTGTATAAATCTATTTTGGGGGGAGAAGGAACCCCAGGAAATGCATCTCATTGGCCACATGAGGACAACACACATGAAATGGCCCTTGCAAAGCAGACCGACAACCACCAGGGAGGTCTTATCGGAGTTAAATTTACCCAAAGATCAAACACCAGGCACCTCTTAATGTGTGCAGACCAGCTCAGTGTGCACATTGTCAGAAGGTTAGTGTCCCTGCGTTAGAAGTGTTTCTGCAGCTCTGTGTGTGAGGGAACCCCTCTGTGGGCCCCACGGTGCAGGGCTGGAACGCGGTGCTGAGGGGTTCGCTGAGCTGTTTTCTAGCAGTTAATGGTCCTGAGCGTACGTCGGGGACTGGAGCTGAACGACTGTTGGCTCCGTGGAAACCCCTGCCAGATGTAAGCCTCGGGTCGGATCTGTGGATCTGGAGCTGGTCCCTGAGTCAGATCTGTGGATCTGGAGCTGGTCCCTGAGTCAGATCTGTGGATCTGGAGCTGGTCCCTGAGTCAGATCTGTGGATCTGGAGCTGGTCCCTGAGTCAGATCTGTGGATCTGGAGCTGGTCCCTGAGTCAGATCTGTGGATCTGGAGCTGGTCCCTGAGTCAGATCTGTGGATCTGGAGCTGGTCCCTGAGTCAGATCTGTGGGCTGGGACAGCAGCAGCAGTCCTCGTGCAGTCAGAGCAGAGATAAGCTGTACATAACCCAGCTTGAACCCAGAAGGAAATTGACCTTCAGCTTTCAGGACAGAAGGCAAATGAATCGTAGAAAGTGGTGTCCTTTAATCTTTCAACAAAATAATACTGTAAGTTATGTAAATAATTATGTTGAGGATATGAATCATTGAAGTGTTTCAATGTTTTGTGTGAGTGTGTACTTAAAGCACACATTTGTTACTGTGTGATAATAGCAGCTTGCACTCGAACTGGTGTGGAATTTCTGTGGGAAACTGAAGGATTTGTACTTGTGAAACTGTTTCTAGCTGAAATATTTGTTTAAATAGAAAATAGAAGTGGAGCCAGTGCAAGGTTTTATTTTTAAATTAATTTCCTCTTTGCTCTTATTGAAACAGACACCGTTCACCCTGACACTGCGCTTGTGGGATATTTACATACTGGAAGGAGAGAAGATTTTGACTGCCATGGCGTACACCATACTCAAACTGCACAAGAGTAAGACTTGTTACTTATAGCCATAGATTATCTTAACAGGCTGCCCTTAGCCTTACCATTCTCTATGTGTTATGGAGTACACCTGACTCATGATAATTGCATGTTCTCAGTACTGTAGGGACTGCATGCATCCACCCAGAGCTTGCATATCATGAGAGTAATTAAAATTTCTGTATTGTGACATAGTGCACTTAACTCTAATGATGCTCATGTTCTGGATAAATCAGTAAGAATAAATTGGGATTGGCTGCATACTGAAACTTAATAAAATAGAAAAAGTAGTTATCCAGTATGCATTTATAAGGAGAATGCCTGTTTCATTGCTTTGCACTGGCGATCTTTTAAGAGCAAATGCTTTTTACTGCAAATGCAGTGTAGATGGCTGAAACAACGGCATCTTTACTGAAATGAGTGAGGATGAGTGCAGAAGGAATCCCTAACCCACCTCCCTAACCCCCCTCTCCCCTAGAGCACCTCCTGAAGTTGCCTCTGGAGGACCTGCGGGAGTTCCTGCAGGAGACCATGGCCAGGACCTTCTTTCTGAATGACGACCTGGTGGTGGAGCAGCTGCAGGTGTCCATGTCCGAGCTGCGCAAGATGAAGATGGAGCCAGGTGCGTTCAGGATGCGCTGACCGCACACCTGACGGGAGCGTTTTAAACCACGCTGCCTGTCAGCTTGTCCATTGCTTCTTTCCTTCATTCCCACCAAAAGGGTAAAAAAACATTTATGAGCAGAATAGGGGGCCGCAGTGCCTGCAGGTATTTGTGGTTCAATCAGCTTTCAATCAGCTGCCAATTAAGGTCTTGAGAACAAGGTGTTTGGACTCTTTAGCCAATCAGTGACTTAAATGAATTACTGGAGACGCTCTGAAAACCAACAGACCCTTCGGGAGTGGAGTTTGTCACCCCTGCTCTAGACTGTGGGTAAATAAGAAAGGGCTGAAGGACTTTTTTTTCCTCAGTATGTTTTCTGATGTTAACAGCTGAGGCTTTTTTTGTGCCAAAACTCTGTTTGTTTGTACCGAGGGTGTTTTTACTGAGGCTGTTTGTACCGAGACTCTGTTTGTACTGAGACTGTTTGTGCCGAGGCTGTTTGTTTGTACCGAGGCTCTGTTGGTTTGTACCGAGGCTTTGTTTGTTTGTACCGAGGCTCTATTTTGGCCACTTACTTGACCACCTCTCTCTGCTTCCACAGCCAAGCCGGATGAGTTCCCAAAGCAGCTGCTGGGCGTGGAGCGACCCGTACTGCTGCTGCCACTGAAGCCCCCGCAGGCTGCTAACGGAAAGAGCGAGGCCATTGCATCCAACAAGACCCCCTCCCCTGGCGACCTGCGGGGTTTCCAGACCCCTCCCCCAACCCTGCCTTCCACCGACCCCATGCTGGTGCACAGCCAGGGGGAGCCCCAACGCCAAGCCCCGACCCCTAGCTCTGAGGGGGTGGAGCTTCCCCCAGAAGAGGCGGGGATAAGACAGGTTGTCGGGGCAGCACCCCTGGAGGACAGTGATGAGTGGCCCCCTCCCTACGAGCCTCCAGAAACGAGCGATGCGGGAGACCCAACTGCAGCTGAGCTGGATCTGCCCGAGCTAGACCCACCTCCACTGCTTAGTGAGGAGGTCTACCCTCCCACACCACCAGGGGGCGACACGCCTTTCTCTCAGCGCCCGCCCAAACCTTCAGCCTCAGTCCCTGTCCCCTCCAGTGCCTCCCACCCGTGCCTCCCCCCGAAACCGTTAGCCCTGTCACAGGCAGCCGATCGAAGACCTTCCAACATCTCCCAGTATGACAACCTGTCCCTGGGCCAGGAGAACCACTGCCTGGACCAGCTGCTGCCGACGGCCACTGCCATTCCGGAACCTTCCACCAACGGGAACAGCCTCACTCCAGTGCGCCCTTCACCACTCCCGCCCTGCCTTAAGCCAAAGCCCACGCCCCCTCCCCCGCCCCACCGTCAGCTCCCCCAGGTGCCACAGCGAGATGGACCGGACGTACTTCAGTCCCCGCCTCACTTCTCTAACAGGCTCGTCACCTTCCAGTCCCCCTCACTGCCCCACAAACCCCCTCGGGAGGAAGCCGCTGACCTTCGCCCTCTGGTGGAGGTGGAGAGAGAGGGCGGGAGTCACCAGGCCTCACCAAAACGAGCGTTGATGCCACCAACGCTCCCCTTCGCCCCCAAACCCACAGGACAAACGACAGCGGTCCCCGCTGTCCGCTCCGATCCAGATTTTTACCGGACACACCTCTCCAACCAGCAGCTCCCCAAGTCTGTGACATTTTAGCATATGGCATTGCCAATTTCTGACGGATCCTCTAGCATTTCTTACAGACACACCACTTTTTAAAAAATAAACTGTGTTGTAAACAATGCTGCGCTGAAAGAGTTTACCTGAGGGGTTTTGGCAGAAATAACTGTTTTGACAGATGTGTACAGACTTCTTAACCTTTGTAAAGAAGCTTTTTTTTTTGCCCCTGATATTATGGTTTTGGTAGTTTTACAAATACTGATCTGATGAAGGTAGAGTTTAACAAAATTTAGCTTTAATAAAAATCCTGATGAAGCCTTTCCATTGTGACAGATCAGTACTATCTAGCGAACAGAAAGGGTTGTGGTCACAGTTCTTAATGCCAAAACTGTCTGGAAAGTGTAAAAAAAGGGACTGAGGAGGGGTTTCACGACATATTGTGCAGTTAAACAAATGGAATAATGGGTATGAGGTCACATTCAGCCCGTGTGCCCATTGCTTTGTGGTGCTTAATTTTTCATTTGCTGTATTTGTCCCTGTTTCTGAGGTAAAATGTTTCTTAACCTTGTGAAGAGTAGGTTTTTTGGAATGTTTTTTTTTTCAAAATTCTAAGTCAGTGTTCTAGACCTTCATTGCTTTCCATTACCAGCTGTGATGGTTACAGCAGCATTGGAATGTTCAGTTAAGAACATTCTGATCACATTAGTGATCTCACAAGTTCATTTATTGTTTATATGCCAATGTTCATTCACTGCACACAGAACATTTTGTATCATGAGCAGTTAGTAAAGGGTTAATGGTCTGTAATCATGGAACAGCAGTGTCTGGAGGTTGCGCTAACTTTAAAGGGGTTCATAGGAGACCATGTCGATAACTGGGGTCTAAGTCATTGTTTAAAGTGAGCAGGCTCACGTCATGCAACACAGCAAATGGGATTATGGGTCAACCCTGGACCCTCTCCTTGAACCGTCTGTAATACATATTGCTTTCTCTCCCTCCTTACTAATGCAGTGTATATAGGGTTCTCTCTGTCCCCTCTGACAGGAAAATAATCATGGAAATGTATGGAAGTCCTGCTGCCCTTAAAGATTTAAAAATGAGGTATAATCATTTGTAATATACAAGGAGAGATAATTCAGTCTAGCTTGCTAGCTGGATTTCTTTCATTATGAGTTCATTCTCCTTGCTCGTAGTATTCTGCTGTTGCCAGCAAATTGACATGCCCACATATACAGTAATCCTGCTGCCAGAAAGCTCTGCCGAATGATACCCTTCTCACAGACAAGCTGAGGGTTGGTCTGTCTGAGGAGAGTAATATTTGTCACTGAGTACCAATGGGGTAAGCCAAGTAGCTGGATTTCACTAGAACTTGACTTTTGGCAGTGTTAAAAACAGCCTGTGTTTATTGCATGTTTATCCTTAAATCACAGGTGAAATTGAGCTGTAAATATAATGGTGATTTGAGAGGTAGCCTTGTGCTAGTGGCGTTCAGAACGACCAAAGCATGGGCAGAATACCCAAAGATTTCAAACAGCCCCCAGGTGCACTCAGCAAATCAACTGCCACTTCCAAAAGGCAGGACAGTTTTCACGGCTTCATACTTGGTCATTTGTTCCTCTTGCAAAGAGCCACAGCTCTGTGGTTTGATGCAATTTTTTTGTTGGGTAAAAAATCATATGTAGCAATAATGTAGATATTGTGTAAAGTTTGAATGTAAAAAAAACCAAACCGTTAACCTGCACCCTGAAATCAGGCATTTATTTTATGTTGATATCTATATAACATGTATGTTGATATCTCCACCAGGTGAGTCGAATTGCCTTTATTAACAGAAAAACGCCCAAATACTGGTTCTGTTTTCAAAGCCGTAAGGAATGCCTTCTCTTCGTGCCAATTGAATAGCTCCACCTGGTGGAGAGATTGCACTTTTTCATCTTTTTTTATTTTTTTATTTTAATCTCATTTGACAGTATTCTTGACCTGACGGAATTAGTTGTGATTTTGTGTTTGGTTTAAATATGCTTCCTTTTGTAACAAAGTGCTGTTTTTCATCAGTTTTGTTTTCAGACAGACCTATGTATGTCTTAAGTCATAAGCTGTTGAACAGTAGTTGTCCCCCCCCCCACTAGCTCGGAATAATTGGCAGTAGTTACAGTGCTCAGGAAAGAGCTTTATATTTTATGATGGGTTTTTAATAAAGATAGACTGGTTCTGTGAGGAACCGCAAGGAGTGAAGCCTGGGAGAGAAAATGGAGCATTTATTTCCACAGCTTTCAAAGGTAAATTACTGCTTTAATAAGTTATATGCAATATGTATTTGATTTTTGTCTTTTGTCATTTTTGCACATTGTTTGTATTACAAGCAAAAAAAGAAACAAACCCAAGAGTTTCCTCTTTATTTCCAGACATAGCTGCCGGACATTGATGTACATTTTCTAAGGTGTTGGGAGGACTTGACCTATAGCCTTTTTGGTTTTATTGAGATTCATGAGCTGTAAATTCTGTCCTTTGAGACGATTAATCGTGTTTGCAGGAAGACAAAAAAGTTTCTAACTTGCATGTATTTATCTTATTTTCCTTCAGAGGTAAATGGAACAGCCATGGAATGAGTTTGCAAGGTAAAGGGAATTAAAACACTTACAGGCTTAAAGCAACTGTGTGCAGAAGACCTTCCCCCTAGTCCTGTTCACAGGTGAGGCTTAATGATTTATTTTGCTCAAAATAAATAACGTGACTTAGATTCCATTGTTTTAATACCATAAAATAAAGATATACAGCACAAAAGTACAAGAATACATGGTGCATTTGTGCACAGATCAATTAACTTT